>NC_134080.1:104422109-104732909 GCF_000715075.1 Nicotiana tabacum | reverse complement strand
TAGTATCTACGACTAGGTAAGCCTAACGATTTGCGGAAAAAGAAACTAAAGATAAAACTAGCCAAAAACTGCGGAATAAACATAAATAAAACATTTAAGATGCCGCTCGACATATACAAATATAAACTCTTAAACTGAATCAACTTCCAAAACCCGGAATCTCATGAAATCACAAGTTGTTGAATAACTACAAATGTTCTAATATCTAGAATATCTAACAAAAGTAAATACAGGAGAGCTAAAGCTA
Organism: Nicotiana tabacum; assembly: GCF_000715075.1. Lineage (NCBI taxonomy): Eukaryota > Viridiplantae > Streptophyta > Magnoliopsida > Solanales > Solanaceae > Nicotiana > Nicotiana tabacum. The sequence continues at coordinate 104,732,662 of NC_134080.1, read as the reverse complement.
GAGGGGAGAGAATGAGAGGGACTCCTCGGTCTGCGGACGCGGTAGATATACCTCGAAGTCTCTGAAGATCACCTTGCCTCACTGATGGTGTGGGTGAGCCGAAGAGCCTGGATCTTCACATGAAAAACATGCGCAGAAAGGGCATGAGTACACCACAGCGGTACTCAGTAAGTGTCAAGCCTAACCTCGGTCGAGTAATGACGAGGAAGGTCAGGGCCCTACTGATTATAGATAAAAAACAAGGTAAAACAGTATAGAATATGACAATATTCTAACAGTATATTACAAATAAAATTACAGAAAAGAATCTAAATCAGTACATAGAAATAGCAACAGGGGATCTCCCGAGATATCATCCCGTAGTCCCAAACGTAAATGTACAGAGGATCTCCCGGTATATTGTCCTGTAGTTCAAATCATAAATATGCAAGGAAAACATCCCAGAATACCAAATCCGTAGTTCCAAAGTAAATACCAAGTACGGGGGATCTACCGGGTGCTGTCCCGTAGTCCCAATCATAAATTTGTAGGGGAGTCTACCGGAATACCGATCTGTAGTCCCAAAGTAAACAAGCAGGGGGATCTCTCGGGATATCGTCCCGTAGTCCCAAAGTAAACACACAACCATCTTAGAAGAATATACAGTTCTATTCAAGAATTAAACAAGAAATTTCTACTCTAACATGCTGCATAGAGTACAGGTAGGCAATCAAGACAGGTAAGACAATTAAGTCACGTAAGCATGCTTTTCCTAATCTAAACAAGAGGCTTCAAGTACAAGTATTTGCTAAATTACAAGAAAATATAGGTATTGGCTTAAGGAAAACGAGATTTCAACAACTAGCACGTGTACGCACTCGTCACCTCACGTACACGACACTCACATAACAAAAATACCAAATCCTAAAGGGCCCCCCCCCCCCACAAGGTTAGGCAAGCCACTTTCCTCGAAACAGCTCAATCAACTCGAAATCACGTTCTTGCCATGAGTACTCGACTCCAAATGACCCAAATCTATTCAAATTAATCGCATAATGTAAATATACCTTCAAGTAACTAATTCAACTAATAAATTCGAAGCTAACACGCGAAATTAGGAAAATCGCCCAAAAAGTCCCCCGGATCCACATCTCGAAATCGGATAAAATTTGCAAAACTAGAATTCTTACATTCTCACGAGTTCATACATACCAAATACATCAAAATCGGACCACAAACAACCCCTCAAATCCCTAAATCGAAGTCTCTAATTTTAAACCCTAAACCCCCAATTGTAACCCTTATTTTCCATAAATGTCTTGCCAAATTAGTAGAATAATACCATATAAACGAGTTTGGGTTCCAAAAATCTTACCTCCTTGAAGCTCCCTTGAATCCTCTCTCAAAAACCTCCTAAAAGGCTCAATTCTTGGATAAAAGTGGTGAAAGAATAGGCTAAAATCACGACAGAGACCTTATATAGGTTCTGGCCCGGGTTTCTGCACATGCGGCCATTTTCTCGCAACTGCGGACCCGCACCTGCGATCCCAAGTGCGCATCTGTGAAAATTTACTTAAATGCACCGGCCGCACCTGCACTTCACTTACCGCAACTGCGGTCTCGCAGGTGTGATAAAGCACCCGCACCTACGACTCCTGATTTTACTTCCTCTAGCCACATCTGTGACTGACCACACGCTTCTGCGGCTCCGCACCTGCGGTCCCCAATCCGCAGGTGCGGTTATGACAATAATTCGGCAGCTTCAGCTGCACACTCTAACTCCCAACTTTCCGTCAACCATCCAGAATCATCCTGAGGCCTCCGGGACCTCAACCAAAAGTACGAACAAGTCATATACCACTATTCAAACTTGTACCAATCTTCGGAACACTCAAAACAACATCGAATCATCAAAACAACATCGAATCATCAAAACACCCTCGGATTCAAGCCTAAGGATTTAAAACTTCCAAATTCCGCTTTCAATCAAAAAGTCTACCAAACCTCGCCCGAATGACCTGAAATTTTGCACACACGTCCTAAATGATACAACGGACCTACTCCAACTTTCAAAATTCTATTCCGGCCCCCGATATCAAAATCTCATTATCGAACCGAAAATTTAAAAAAATTGACTTTTGGCATTTCAAGCCTAATTAAGCTACGGACCTCCAAAATACAATCTGAACACGCCCCTAAGCCCGAAATCACCCAACAGAGCTAACGGAACAAACAAAATTCCATTCTGAGGCCGTTTTCCCACTGCTCCGACTATGGTCCAAATTCTAAAGCTTAAGCTCTCATTTAGGGACTAAGTGTCCCAACACACTCCGAAACTCCAAACGATTCCCTTCGGCAACTCCCAATAGCAGAAAATAACACGAGAAAAACAGTTAATAGGGGATCGGGGAATAAATTCTTAAAACGACCGACCGGGTCGTTACATCTTCCCCCTCTTAAAACATTCGTTCGTCGTCGAACAAGCATAGAGACATACCTGAAGTAGTGAAAAGATGAGGGTAACGGCTGCGCATATCCTGCTCGGTCTCCCAGGTTGCCTCCTCGACCGGCTGACCCCGCTACTGAACCTTCACTGATGCAATGTTCTTTGACCTCAGCTTTTGTACCTGCCTGTCCAATATTGTCACTGGCTCCTCAACATAAGATAAATCCTTATCCAATTGGACGGAACTGAAATCCAATACGTGTGACGGATCACCGTGATACTTCTGGAGCATCGAAACATGAAATACCGGATGAACTCCTGCCAAGCTGGGAGGTAAGGCAAGCTCATAAGCAACCTCCCCAACACGTCTCAATATCTCAAAATGACCAATAAACCTCGGACTTAACTTCCTTTCTTCCCTTCAAATTTTTCCCTTGGAATACAGGACACTGAGAATCTTACTGTGATGAAAAACTTAATCTTTATAACTTTTAAGGATCAAAAACCATCCTATGATATTTATCCTGACAGAAATCAAGCATCAGCTTTTTACCTCTTACCTTTTCACAGCAATTGCAAAGGTCTGTAAGCTAGCTTCACATCTACTGGGAAAATTTCTTAGAATAATACTGTCATGTGGTCTTGAATCATACTTGGGTTCCAATATTGGCCCCAATAAAATTTATCTATTCATTTTTTGTTTTAATTCTTTTAAATTCGATCGTTAAATTTCATCTACAATATACATATGTTTCTATTATCTCTCTCCGCTCTTTTTTCCTTTGAATCGATCCGCGCATCGTGCGATACGTATACTAGTATATTTTATAACTGTGTTACCTACTATTAATTCTAAGAAATCGATGTAGGCTAAACCAACTCTTGTTAAAAAAAATTGATTAAATGAATAAAAGCTGTGAAAAAACCCTTTTTCATCTTTATTACCTTTGTGCTCATGTTACCATGAAGAGAGAAATAAAATTCTTCTCAGACCCAACTTCTACTTTTTGTTATCTCATGTGATAAAATAAAGGAAAGCAGATTTATATCCCTTTAATCTCCCTCTGTCTCCTTTTCCCTTTTCTCTTTTTCTTTTCCTTTTCCAGATGTGCATGTCCAGTGAAAATTAAAACAACAAGAGCAATTAGCTTTCAAATTGAGTATGCAATTTGATAATATGAACTCCCACTGTATCTTAACTTTGTTTTTTTTGAACTCCATTCATTCCTATAACCAAAGATTAAAGTTGCACAATTTATTTAATTAAAGACTAAATATGCTTAGTTAATCAATTGGAAGACCAAATCAGAATTCTAAAAATAACTTAGGGACTAAAACCATTATTTTCTCTTTAAAACATCACTCCAAATAGAAAAGAATATGTCAACCATTAGGCACAAGGAAGATTTCGGCTCCAATTAAATTTAGGTTTATATATATTGAGTGTGTAAAAACAATATACTATACAACAACAACAACCCAGTAAAATCTCACAAATAGGGTTTGGGAAGGGTAGAGTATACGCAGATCTTATCCCTACCCCAAGGGAATAGAGAGGTTGTTTTCGATAGACCATTGGCTCAAAGAGACGAAAAAGACAATATATCAGTACTATAAACAGAAATAATAACAACATCATAAGTACCAGAAAATAGATGTAAAGCAATAACAGTAACACGTAAGTAATGTTAGGTACTATGAAAAGTGGAAGAAAAGTGTGGGCACAACAATAAACACTAGCAGTCTAGGAAACAACACTATCAGACTAGCCTCTCACCTGGTACGAAGTAGATAACCTATAACCCTAATGCTCGACCTTCATACCTTCCTATGAAGTGTCATTTCCTCAAAAATCTGAAGCCTCGCCATGTCCTGCATGATCACCTCTCCCCAATACTTCTTGTGCCGCCCTCTACCTCTTCTCATACTCGTAAAAACCAACCGCTCACTTCTCCTTGCTGGGGCATTTAGGCTTATCTTCCGCACATGCCCGAACCATCTGAGCCTTGCTGTATTGTCATCCATCAAAGCCACACCCACCTTCTCCTGAATATTTTCATTCCTAATCTTATCCATCCTAGTGTGCCCACACACCCACCTCAACATCTTCATTTCTGCTACTTTTATCTTCTGGATATGTCAGTTCTTAACTGGCCAACACTCTGCCCCATACAATAATGGCTGGTCTAACCACCGCTCTATAGAACTTACCTTTGAGCATCAGTGGACCTTTCTTGTTACATAGGACTCCAGACGCTTACCTTTACTTCATCCATCCCACCTCTATACGGTGCGTGACATCCTCGTCGATCTCCTCATCCCTCTGGATAACCGACCCAAGATAGTTGAAACTGCTTCTCTTAGAGATGACCTGTGATTCAATTCTCATGTCCATGTCCGCTTCCCTTGACTCGGCCTGAACTTGCACTGCAGGTATTTTGTGTTAGTCCTGCTCAACTTAAAACCCTTAGACTCAAGGGGTTGTCTCCAACCCTCCAGCCTCTCGTTAACGCCGCCTCACGTCTTATCAATCAGAACTATATCATCAGCGAATAACATACACCATGACACCTTCCTTTGAATATGGTATGTCAGTGCATCCATCACCAGGGAAAATAAAAAGGGGCTGAGCGCAGATCCTTGGTGCAACCCCATAACAACCGTAAAATGCTCTGAGTTGTCTCCTAGAGTCCTAACCCGAGTCTTAGCTCCATCATATGTGTCCTTAATCGCCCTAATGTAAGTAACCGACACGCCTTTCGCCTCCAGGTATCTCCAAAGAACTTCCCTAGATACCTTGTCATACGCTTTCTCCAGGTCAATAAATACCATGTGCAGATCCTACTTCCTATCCCTGTACTATTCCACCAACCTCCTAATAAGGTGGATAGCTTCCGTAGTTGAACGACACGGCATGAACCCAAACTAGTTGTCGTATATAGACACAGTCCTCCTTACCCTTACTTCCACCACCCTCTCCCAAACTTTCATGATATGACTAAGTAACTTGATACCCCTATAGTTGTTACAACTCTGGATATCGCCTTTGTTCTGGTACAACGGTACCACCGTACTCTACCTTTACTCATCCAACATCCTCTTCGTCCTGAAAATAATATTGAGCAGCTCAGTTAGCCACTCCAAGCCTGCTTTACTCACGCTCCTCTAAAAATTAACCAGAATTTCGTCTGGTCCGGTCGCTCTAAACCCTTACTCATCGTACGCATAGCCCCCACGACCTCCTCAACCCTAATGCGTCTACAGTACCCAAAGTCTCAGTGACTCTCGGAATGCCCAATTCACCTAGCACAATATCCCTGACCCCATCTTCATTCAGAAGTTTATGAAAGTAAGTCTGCCACCTTCTTTTAATATGTGCCTCTCCTATCAATACTCTACCGTCCTCATCTCTGATGCACCTCACTTGGTCCGGATCCCGAGCCTTCCTCTCTCTTGCCTTGGCCAGTCGGAATAACTTCTTATCCCCGCCTTTGTCCCCAGTTCCTCGTACAGACAATCAAACGCAGCAGTTTTAGCCTCCGTGACCGCCAACTTCGCCTCCCTCCTAGCTTCCTTATTCCTCTCTCTGTTCGCTCTCCTCTCTTCCTCGTTTGTGCTCCCTACTAACCTCAGGTACGCCGCCTTCTTCTCTTCCACTTTACCTTGGACCACTTCATTCCACCACCAGTCGCCTTTGTGCTTGTCAGGGTAACCCTTCGAGACCCCTGACATCTCTTTCGCCGCCTCCCTAATACAGTTCGCCGCTGTCGTAGTGCTCGCGTCCCCACTATAGTGATTTAAAAATAACTAAAAATATACTATAGTGATTTAAAAATAAGTAAAAGTAATTCATGTCTTTAATGAAAGTATTAGAGATATTGCATTTAAATATAAAAAATAATAATATCAAATTGCATAATTGCATGATTTTTCATTTTACCCGCTAAGGGTTAAATAATTATCTACCAAGGCACCAACCCAAACTTCAGACACCATTTAAAACACTCGTTTTACTATGAGAACCTTCCACTATGTAAAATACACATTGCTTTATTATTTTTGGTATTATGATCATTTTTGTTAATCACAAGAAAAGAATGGCAGATTCTGAGATAAAATCCATAATACATACAGAATTGGGTGGATTCTACATACACTTTGTTCATGCAGGTAAATATAAGTATAGTAATCTTTTGAAGCAAGCAACAAAGAAAAAGATTAAGACAAAAGACATCAACAGAAAAAAATGTTATTATTATAGCATTAATTACAGTTGAACTTTTACTTCTTCTTGAGCTTCTGTTGACACTGGCACTTTGATTTCTACACAACTATCCAATGCTGCAGGCACTGGTTGAACCTCTCTCACTATGCTCTTTAACATGTCCTGCAGCTTTTGCACCTCCAAAGTTACTGATATTCCCAAAGACGAGTATGATCTTCCCAAGAATTGCAGCACAAAATGCAACCCCAAATGACATCTTAATGTTTAGAGGGTAACTTGATGCAAGTGCAAAACCAGCACAAGTGCCTAATGCTCTCACCCATGAGAACCAAACAGAGAAAGCACCTTCTTTTCCAGATGGTGAGCAATCCAGCCAAAGAACTCTACCAAATACATGCAATAGTCCTGTGGCAGTTGTCTGAACTGCAGCAAATAGGAATATGTGAACTCTGTTCCAGTTGTCGTGGCGATAGTAGAATCCAAATCCTGAGACAATTGCTGATAGTATGAATCCAAGAAGCTGCATTTTCACTGCATCAGCCCTCATCAGTTGCTGCAGTAGATGAATTAAAGGAAGAGAAACAAATGGAAATATGAAATAGGTAAGCTAGAGGTGCAACATGTTCACTGGTGGAATGCAAAGGTCTCCGATCGAATAAAGAACCCCTGCTGTGAAAATGCACATTGTTGTGAAAGATGAAAGGAAAACTCCAGCAAGACTTCCAGCTGCATGAGGATACTTGAAAATCGAAATGACATGAGCTTTCGGAGCAGAATTTGGGTGCAAGTCTGCATTTTGACCAGGCCTATTTGAGGTAGCAATGTGAACCATTCCAATAAACCAAATTAAGCCACTAAAGATTGAGACAACCCACAAGCTAGTAAAGCTATCAGATTTCCTGAGCATATGGTAAGCAAAAGCAGACATTATAGCAGCACCTAAGCAGCCTGCAGCAGTGGAATAAAGGGAAAGCCAACTAGCAACAGCTCTTCTATCAGGGAATTGGCTTTTACGGATAGGTGAACCAACAAGGCCTCGGACCATTAGACCAAGGTGGCGAGCATGACATGGCGAAGCGATTGTATTGGCAGCGACAATTGCAGCAATATAAGGTGGAAAGATCCATCTGGTCTTGAAAAATCCAGCTGGAAGACAGAACAAAGCTCCAAAGGCTGTTGATGCAGCTGCAATCAGCTGTTGGTTCCTGCCATAGTCTAGGTGGACGGAAAGAAATCCAAGAACTAGTGCTGCTAGAATTAGGCCAATAACCCAAGAAATTGAAGTCCGCTCCAGTGCTGAATATTCAATACCAGAGAGATTTATCCTATGTTTTGTTAACATTTCATACTTGGAAGTAGGCATATAGGCTGAATTAATCACTATCTGTTTCTTATTTCTTTCTCTTTTTTCTAGTCAAACATGTACAAAATAGATAATATGATTGTTCATGTGAGATAGCGTGCTTAAGTAATTACACCAGAAAATGAAAAACGAAACAAAAACCAGCTGCCTAGAAGATATTAAGTTGGGAAGTCAAGATGAAATTTATCCATATTATAACCAAGGCAAGTTTGTGGTATTTTCCATCCATATAGAATTGTTAGGAAAACTAAGGAAGATAATTTTGACATTTGAAACTTCCTGGAATTGTAGTCCCACCCTAATCTATAGAGAGGTTTTTATAGTTAGCCCTCAATTTATCATGGTTAGTGTAACAAACCAGCCGGTCGTTTCGTAAATTATAGCCCTGTTTCCCCCATTTCTGCTTCCTTATATGTTCCTCAGCTGTATTTCATCGTATTATGTTGGTTGGTTCGAGTCCGGAGTGGTTTCGGTATAGAATGAGAGACTTAGTCTCCTATTTACAAGCTTAAGTTGGAAAAGTCAACCAGATATTGACTTATGAGTATACGATCTCAGATTTGGATTTTTATGATTTGGTTAGCTGTGTTAGGTGATTTTGGACTTGGGAGCGCGTCCGGAATGTAATTTGGAGGTCCGTAGTAGAATTTGGCTTGAATTGGTGAAATTGGAATTTGGGTGATGTTGGTCAGTAGTGAAAAATTTGATATCGGGGTCGGAATGGGATTCCGGAAGTTAGAGTAGGTTTGTTGTCTCATTTGTGACGTGTGTGCAAAATTTCAGGTCATTCGGACAAGGTTTGATAGGTTTCGGCATCGTTTGCGGAAATTGGAAGTTTAGAAGTTCTTAGGCTTGAATCTAAGGGTAATTTGGTGTTTTGGTGTTGTTTTGAGTGTTCCGAAGGTTCAACTAAGTTTGTATGTTGATATGTGACTTGTTGGTATTTTTAGTCGAGGTCCCGAGGGCCTCAGGATGAATTCGGTGATGGATTATAATAAGCAACGGAAGCAATTTCAGTATCAAAATCATATGTAATCTAGACAACTAGTATAAACGGGATTTCACGGGTTACCTCTTGAAGCATGGACAAAGCTCCTCTATCACGTGAGCCTCCAATTCCACAGCAATTCGATGAAATCTCCATTACCCGCACGATCACGATCTCCGAACGTTCCACAGTCTTCTATTGTGTTACCCAAATAATATCCGAAAATAGCAATTTCGAGTGGGCGAAATTTCTAGGAAAACTTGTCTGAAAATTTCGGCCACCATGTACTACCCCCTCTAGGTGGAAAACCTTATGTATTTATAGCACAAGTTGTAAGGGTTAAAACCCTTTTCCAAAATCTATTGGGTTTTCTTTTCCATCAGAAAAAGGATTCTTTTATTTTCTATTATTTAGGAACAATAGGGACCGCATAATTTAATTAACAAGGCTCTAATTATGGAATTAATTTCTAATTTTCGAAATTAATATCTACCATAATTAATTACGAATTATTCCGCTAAAAATTCATAATTACACTCCTTATTCAATTTTGAAATTCATCCATTAAATCTTATTTAACTCCCCATGTTAAGATTCAGATACTTATCAATTAAATTAAATTACTGACGATTTAATTTATTGATTATTTCTTTTAGACTTTCGCTTAACTTATTTCATGTATCGTATACAAAATCCACTGGTCGGGTTTACACATGAAAACTTATAAGCTTTCATAAAGGTGTATCATCAATCTCTAAACCGAGACATGGATTCCGTCAACTAACTATTACTTCGCCAATGTACATTATTATTATTATTATCCAATTTACCAGGCATATTGACCCACGAAAGAATCTCGCCTTTTAATAAATCAAAACAATAATAATGTACACATCTAATAATAATTATATCAAGGTTAAGAGTATAAGTACATTTAATGGCTAGAGAATTTATTTTATTAAGTCAGTATAAAATACTTATCTCTACTTGGTCTATTCAATACATACAAAATGTACCAGCACAAGAAGTGGGAATTAAACCATTCCTATAATTAAGATAAATTATATTTAATCTTGTGCTACAATCATCCATAATGGTTTGTCCAATTACATCATTAGATTGTGAACTCAAACTTTATACTTATAAGAACCGATGATTTAATTTTTCGTGTATAAGATAAACTCTATACACTAAATCATCTACTATATAAGAAAAGGATATAGACTAATATATGATCTATTTAAAACTTTATTAAAATTGAATAAATAATTATTCCATGATAAATACTATATCTAAATCAAACACATGGTTAATAGTATATATTTTAACAATCTCCCACTTCGACTTTTAACCATGACAATTATTGGAATATACTATATCCAAATGCATGGTTAATAGTATATGCCCTAACATTCGGATGGTTAACGGAGGATTTGGAAATGGAATTGTGCAACTAAAGCTACTACTTCTGATGTTTCCACACCTGCGGAGTGGGAACCGCAGGTGCGAGGTCCGTAGAAGCAGAAAGGGTTCGCAGATGCGGAGTTTTAAGAGCTGAGGAAGGTGCACAAGTGCGAAAGTTTGGTCGCACCTGCGAGCCCGCAAGGCCAAGGCCTGGCCGCAGGAGCGGGATCTGGGCGAATAAGTGACTTCCGCAGGTGCGGTTATTTGGACCGCAGAAGAGGTCGCACAGGTGCGAGAAAAGGGCCGCATGTGCGAGATGCCTGGGCAGAAGGTATATAATGCACACCATTGCTATTAGGATTTTGAAACTTTTGGAGAGTTTTGAAAAGGGAATCAAGGAGGTTTTCATTGAGGCAAGTTACTTGAGCCTAATACTCATGATTATGGTGATTTTCAGTTATTTAAGCATGTAATTAGTAGAAATTAGGGATAAAGTGAAAGGATTAGGGCTTAGGAATCGGAGAGTTTGATTTGGGGATTTGAGGGGTCAAATAGAGTCGGATTTTGATAAATCCTATATGTATGGACTTGTGAGTGAAAGAGCTTTCTAGTGATTTTTGTCGAATTCCAAGACGTGGGCCAGGGGACGGGTTTGAGAGGATTTCGGGATTTGTGCCGAATTAGCTATTTTTTCTTGTGGAATTGATTCTATTAGCACATTTTGATGGTATTGTTCTAGTTGTGAATAGATTCGGAGCGATTGGAAGCCGAGTCGAGGGGCAAGAGCAACGCAGAGTAGGTATTTGAGCGATTTGAGGTAAGTAATGATTGTAAATCTAGTCCTGAGGGTATGAAACCCCAGATTTTGTGTCGTTTTACTATTTTGAGGTGACGCACATGCTAGGTGACGGGGCGTGTGGGCGTGCACCATTGGGGATTATGACTTGGTCCGTCCCGTAGCAACTATAAGTTGTGTATTTGGTTGAAATTATATGATACTTATATGTTTTAGAAAGAATTTCTGCAAATTGGGCTAGATGTCATATTTGAGCCTTGTGCCTGAGCTGTTTGGACCCTTAGGGGCCTCTTTCTTACTATCCTCTCATTGTTTTCGGTTGAAAATCTATACTCAGTCATGTTATACTTATTGGTTTCATAACTCAATTTTTATTACTCTGTTTTGATGCATATAAAATGTTGTTTTGGGTTGAGCACTCTGTTTTTACTGATAGCCCGAGTGACTTGAGAGGTTTATGACTGAGTGAGGATGAGAGCCTATTTTGTGAGGATATTTATAGGATCGGGCTGCACGCCGCAGCATGTTATACTAATTTATGATTGAGTGGGGCCGAGGGCCTGATTGATTTATGTCACGAGGTGGCTTGTTATAGCACTTGGGTTATAGAACCTATCCAGAGTCTGCACACCCCTAGTGAGTGCGGGTACCCTGATTGTGAGTGATGGTGAGGTATGCCCGAGGGGCTGTATACGAGTGACTGTGAGTTTTGCCCGATGGGCTGTATATGAGTGATATTTTGCCCGAGGGGCTAGTTATGTTATCATTATTTTGCTTACTGTTGCATTGAGCCTCTATTTGAGAACTGTTGAAAAATATCCTCAAATGATTTTGCTGAATTGAGTTTTAAACGAAGTGATTTGATTCAAACTCTGCTTTCAAAAGCCTGTTGTATTTTTTACTGAGATTTCATGATATGAACTTCATGTGTTTTTATTGCTTGTCACTGCTTCTCAACCTCTATTTACTGTTATTACTTATTGAGTTGGCGTAGTCACATTACTCCTTGCACCTTGTGTGCAGATCCAGGGGTTGCTAGACGTGCTAGCGAGTGTTGATTTCGTCCGTTGCGGATCTATTGGAGTTAGCAAGGTAGCTGCATGGCGATTGCAGCCCTGCTCTTCTTCCTCCTATCTTCCTATAGATGTTATTAGTTATTTTCCAGACTGTATTAGTCTTAGTATTATCGGACAATTCTTGGTAGATGTTCATGACTAGTGACACCCCGATGTCGGCCTTTTCTCTCCGCACTTTTGTTATTCAGATGCTCTTTATGAAGTCTTATTATTAAATAGCGTGAATTTATCTTTGAAAATAAAATATCGCATTGTTTTTGGTAAAGAGTCATCTTGCCTAGTTCCACGATAGGCGCCATCACGATAGGTTAGTTTTGGGTCGTGACAAGTTGGTATTAGAGCCTAGGTTACATAGGTCTCACAGGTCATGAGCGGGTTTAGTAGAGTCTCGTGGATCGGTACGGAGACGTCTGTACTTATCTTTGAGAGGTTGCAGAACCTTTAGGAAAACTTCATGTTCTTGAATTCTTGTCGTGCGAATCTGTTTATTCTGGTAACTAAACTTCTGTTATTCTATTCTCTCACTAATGGTGAGGACACGTGCTACCGGCCTGGATAGACGGCCACAAGTACTACCAGTTGGGGCCGCGAGAGGCCGAGGTCGCGGTCGAGCCCGTGGTAGGGGCAGGGGTGTAGCCCACACAGCAGCTAAGGCAGCACTTGCAGATCTACCTGCCACCCCAGTTCATGATCAGGTCCTAGTTGTGGATGCTCCAGTGGGACCAACCTAGGCACCGGCTGTGCCTAATGTTATCCCAGATTTTCAAGAGACCTTAGCTCAGATTTTGACCATGTGTACCAGTATTGTTTAGGCGGTCGCTGTTTCTACTACAACAGCTACTTCCCAGGCCTGGGGAGGCATTTAGACTCCCGCCGCCCGTACACCCGAGCAGGTTGTTCAAGGACCTTCAGACACCGGGGGAACCACCAGCCCAACCGGTTGCACCTTCTCATGATTATGTGGTTCCAGTCATGCCTGATGACGAGCAACATAGATTAGAGAGATTTGGTAGACTTCAGCCTCTGATTTTCAGTAGTGTAGAGGGCGAGAATGCCTAGGGTTTCTTGGATAAGTGTTAGAGGATTCTCCATATAGCGGGTATTCTAGAGACCAGTGGGGTCTCGTTCACTTCCGTTCAGTTATCTAGAGCTGCCTTTATATGGTGGGAGGCTTATGAGAGGCGTAGGCCTATTAGTGCAACACCCCTTACCTGGTAGCAGTTTTCCGTTCTCTTTCTGGAGAAGTATGTACCGTAGTCCCACAGAGAGGAGTTGCGCAGGCAGCAGATGTGTCGGGATGATATGACTATGACGTGGTATGAGATGAGGTTCTCTGAGTTAGCCTGTCATACCATCTGGTTGGTTCCCACCGACAGGGAGAGGATCAGGAGGTTCGTTGATGGCCTCTCATATTAGTTATAGATTCTTATGAATAGAGAGAGGGTGTCTGGTGCTTCTTTTGAGGAGGTTATTGACATTTCTCGGGACATAGAGTCGATTCGCCGTCAGGAGAGAGTGGAGAGGGAGGCTAAGAGGCCTCGTGGATCTAGTAGTTTTGGTGGTGCACCTCATGGGGATCAGTTTCAGCATGACAGAGGTTGTCTATTCAGACATGCTCAGTCAGCTCGCTCAGTTTACCGTGGGGCATCATCAGGCCATGGTTCTCACAGTGCTCATCAGGGCCATTTATCACTTAGTGCCCTCCCAGCCTAGAGTTCATCCCGTGCTCCATCAGTTCAATGCTCCTCCATGCCAAGTTCTTCTACTAGTCATCCCGGTGCTAGGGGTTCCCTTCAATCCCTGTCACCAGCACTAGGGGGTTGTTATGAGTGCGAGGAGTTGGGGAATATGTGGAGGTAGTGTCCTCGTCGTCATGGGGGTCCGCCTTAATAGAGGCGTCAGCCATCGACTTCAGCACCAGTTACTTCACCACCAGCGCAGTCAGCTAGAAGTGAAGGTCAGTCAACTAGGGGTCATCCTAGAGGGGGAGGTCGATCAGGTGGTGGTCAGGCCCGTTTCTATGCACTCCCAGCCAGACCAGATGCTATTGCTTCAGATGTTGTGATCACAAGTATTGTCTCAGTTTGCCATAGGGATACCTCTATATTATTTGATCCTGGTTCCACTTTTTCATATGTGTCATCATATTTTGCTCATTATCTAGATATGCCTCGTGAGTCTCTTGTTTCATCTGATTGTGTATCTACTCAGATGGGTGATACTGTTGTGGTGGACCGCGTATATCGGTATTGTGTGGTGACTATTGGGGGTTTGGAGACCCGAGTAGACCTTTTGCTGCTTAGTATGGTTGATTTTGATGTGATATTGGGCATGGATTGGATGTCTCCGTGTTGTGCTATTCTGGGCTATCATGCTAAGATGATGACGTTGGCTATGCCTGGGGTTCCACGTATTGAGTGGCGAGGTTCGTCAGATTATGTTCCCAGCAGGGTGATTTCATACTTGAAGGCCCAATAGATGGTTGGGAAGGGTTGTCTTTCTTATCTGGCCGTTGTAAGGGATGTTACTACAGAGACTCCTACTATTGATTCAGTTCTGGTGGTGAGGGATTTTCCGGATGTGTTTCCTGCAGACCTGTCAGGCATGCCATCGGATAGAGATATTGACTTCAGTACTGATTTGGTGCCGGGAACTCAACCCATTTCTATTCCAGCGTGTCATATGGCACCAACGGAGTTAAAGGAATTGAAGGAGAAGCTTCAGGAACTCCTTGATAAGGAGTTTATTTGGCCTAGTGTGTCACCTTGGGGTGCGTCTATTTTATTTGTAAAGAAGAAGGATGGCACTATGAGGATGTGCATTGATTATAGGCAGTTGAACAAAGTCACAATCAAGAACAAGTATCATTTGCCTCGTATTGATGATTTAGTTGACCAGCTTTAGGGAGCGAGGGTGTTCTCCAAGATTGATCTCAGGTTAGGGTATCACCAGTTGAATATTAGGAACTCGGACATTCTTAAGACGACTTTCAGGACTCGATATGGTCATTATGAGTTCCTTGTAATGTCTTTTGGGTTGACCAATGCCCCAGCAATGTTCATGCATTTGATGAACATCGTGTTTTGGCCTTATCTCGACTCATTTGTTATTGTATTCATTGATGATATCCTGGTGTACTCGCGTAGCCAGGAGGAGCACGCTGAGTATTTGAGAGTAGTATTGCAATGATTGAGGGAGTAGAAGCTTTATGCAAAGTTCTCCAAGTGTGAGTTTTGGCTCAGTACAGTGGCGTTCTTGGGGCACGTGGTGTCCAATGAGGGTATTCAGGTTGATACGAAGAAGATAGATCAGTCCAGAGATGGCCCAGACCGTCCTCAACCACAAAGATTCGTAGCTTTCTTGGATTGGCAGGTTATTACCGTCGGTTCGTTCAGAGATTTTCATCTATTGCATCACCCTTGACCAAATTGACCCAAAAGGGTGCTCCTTTCAGGTGGTCAGACGAGTGAGGCAAGCTTTCAGAAGCTCAAGATTGCCTTGACCACAACTCTAGTGTTAGTTTTACCATCCGCTTCAGGTTCCTATACAGTATATTGTGATGCTTCTCGGGTTAGTATTGGTTGTGTGTTGATGTAGGAGGGTAGAATGATTCCTTATGCTTCTCGTCAGTTGAATCCCTATGAGAAGAACTACCCTGTTCATGATTTTGAGTTGGCTGCCATTGTTCACGCATTGAAGATTTGGAGCCATTATATCTATGGTGTGTCTTGTGAGGTGTTTACTGATCATCGTAGCCTCCAACACTTGTTCAAATAGAAGTATCTCAATTTGAGGCAGCGGAGGTGGTTGGAGCTGCTAAAGGACTATGATATTACTATTTTGTACCATTCGGGGAAGGACAATATAGTGGCTGATGCCTTGAGTAGGAAGGCGCTGAGTATGGGCAGTCTTGCATTTATTCTTATTGGGGAGAGACCTCTTGCGGTTGATGTTCAGGCTTTGGCTAATCGGTTTGTGAGGATGGATATTTCGGAGCCTAGTCGGATCCTAGCTTGTGTGATTTCTCGGTCTTCCTTGCTCGATCACATCAGAGAGCGCCAGTATAATGATCATCATTTGCTTGTCCTCAAGGACAAGGTTCTGCATGATGATGCCAGAGATGTGACTATCAGTGATGATGGGGTATTGAGAATGCAGGGCCAGATATGTGTGCCCAATGTATATGGGATTCGAGAGTTGATTCTAGAGGAGGCCCATAGCTCATAGTATTCCATCCATTCGGGTACCGCGAAGATGTAACAGGATTTGAGACAGCACTATTGGTGGAAGAGAATGAAGAAAGATATAGTGGGGTTTGTAGCTCGGTGTCTCAATTGTTAGCAGGTGAAATATGAGCATCAGAGACCGGGAGGCTTGTTTCAATAGATGGATATTCCATAGTGGAAGTGGGAGCGGATCACCATGGATTTCGTAGTTGGACTCCCATGGACTTTGTGAAAGTTCGATGCTAATTAGGTGATTATGATCGGCTGACCAAGTCTGTGCACTTCATTCCTGTGTGTACTACTTATTCTTTAGAGCGGTTGGCTGAGATTTATATCCGAGAGATTGTTCGCCTGCATGGTGTCCCAGTTTCTATCATTTCAGATAGAGGTACTCAATTTACATCGCAGTTTTGGAGGGTCGTGTAGTGAGAGTTGGGTACTCAGGTTGAGTTAAGAATAACTTTTCACCATCAGATGGACGGACAGTCCGAGTGCGCTATTCAGATATTGGAGGACATGTTGCACGCTTGTGTCATTGATTTTGGGGGTTCATAGGACCAGTTTCTACCGCTCGCGGAGTTTGCTTACAACAACAGTTATCAGTCGAGTATTCAGATGGCTCCATATGAGGCTTTATATGGGAGGCGGTGTAGATATCCAGTAGGTTGGTTTGAGCCGGGCGAGGCAAGGTTTTTGGGTACAGACTTGGTACAAGATGCTTTGGACAAGGTGAAGATGATTCAGGAACGACTTCATACAGTGTAGTCAAGACAAAAGAGATATGCTGACAGAAAGGTTCGTGATGTGTCTTATATGGTTGGGGAGAAGGTTCTACTAATGGTTTCACCCATGATGTTATGATATTTGGGATGAGGGGCAAGTTGACCCCTCGGTTCATTGGGCCTCTTGAGGTACTTCGGAGGATTGGGGAGGTGGCTTATAAGCTTGCTTTGCCACCTAGCTTGTCGGGTGTGCATCCGGTATTTCATGTTTCTATGCTCTGAAAGCATATCTGCGATCCATCTCATTTTTGTATTTCAGCACGGTTCAGTTAGATGCTGATTTGACATATGATGTGGAGCTAGTGGCTATTTTGGAGCGGTAAGTCCGAAAATTGAGATCAAAGAATATAGCTTCAGTGAAGGTGCTGTGGAGAGGTCGGCCCGTGGAGGAGGCTACTTGGGAGACCGAGCGAGATATGCGGAGTAGATATCCACACCTATTTGAGGCTTCAGGTATGTTTGTAGACTCGTTCGAGGATGAACGTTTGTCTAAGAGGGGGAGGATATAACGACCCAACCGGTCATTTCGTGTTATAGCCCCGTCTCCCCCATATATGCTTCCTTATATGTTCCTCAGTTGTATTTTATCATATCGTGTTGGTTGGTTCGGGTCCGGAGTGGTTTCGGTATGGAATGAGACACTTAGTCTCCTATTTACAAGCATAAATTGAAAAAGTCAACCGGATGTTGACTTATGAGTAAACGATCTTGGATTTGGATTTTTATGGTTCGATTAGCTTTGTTAGGTGATTTTGGACTTGGGAGCGCGCCCGGAATGTAATTTGAAAGTCTGTGGTAGAATTTGACTTGAATTGGTGAAATTGGAATTTGGGCGATGTTGGTCGGTAGTGGAAAATTTGATATCAGGGTCGGAATGGGATTCCGGAAGTTGAAATAAGTTCGTAGTGTCATTTGTGACATGTGTGCAAAATTTCAGGTCATTTGGACGAGGTTTGGTAGGTTTCGGCATCATCTGCGAAAATTGGGAGTTTAGAAGTTCTTAGGCTTGAATCTGAGGGTAATTTGGTGTTTTGGTGTTGTTTTGAGTGTTCCGAAGGTTCGACTAAGTTTGTATGTTGATATGTGACTTGTTGGTATTTTAGGTCGAGGTCCCGAAGGCCTCGGGATGAATTCGGATGGTTAACAGAGGATTTGAAAATGGAATTGTGCAGCTGAAGCTATTGCTTTTGATGTTTTCGCACCTGCGGAGTGGGAACTGCAAGTGCGAGGTCCGCAGAAGCAGAAAGGGGTCGCAGATGCGAAGTTTTGGGAGCTGAGGAAGGTGCACACCTATGAGCCCGCAGGGGCAAGGCCTGGCCGCAGGTACGAGATCTAGGCGGATAAGTGACTTCCGCATGTGCGATTGTTTGGACCGCATGAGTGGTCGTGCAAGTGCGAGAAAAGGGTCGCAGGTGCGAGATGCCTGGGCAGAAGGTATATAATGCACACTTCACGAATTTTTGGGTATTCTTCACCATTGCTATTTGGATTTTGAAGCTTTCGAAGAGTTTTGAAGAGGGAATTAGAAGGGTTTTCATTGAGGTAAGTTACTTGAGCCTAATACTCGTGATTATGATGATTTTCAGTTGTTTAAGCATGTAATTAGTATAAATTAGGGATGAAAGTGAAGGGATTAGGGCTTGAGAATTAGAGAATTTGATTTGGGGATTTGAGGGGTCAAATGGAGTCGGATTTTGATAAATCTTTGTATGTATGGACTCATGAGTGAAAGAGCTTTCTAGTTTTGTAATTTTTATCGGATTCCGAGACATAGGCCGGGGGAGGGGGGCGGTTTGAGAGGATTTCGGGATTTGTGCCTAATTAACTAGTTTTTCTTGTGGAATTTATTCCATTAGCACATTTTGATGGTATTGTTCTGGTTGTGAATAGATTCGGAGAGATTGGAAGCCGAGTGGAGGGGCAAGAGCATCGCGGAGTAGGAATTTGAGCGGTTTGAGGTAAGTAATGATTGTAAATCTAGTCCTGAGGGTATGAAACCCCGAATTTTATGTCGTTTTACTATTTTGAGGTGACGCGCATGCTAGGTGACGGGGCGTGTGGGCGTGCACCATTGGGAATTATGACTTGGTCCGTCCCGTAGCAACTATAAGTTGCGTATTTGGTTGAAATTATATGATACTTATGTGTTTTAGAAATAATTTCTGTAAATTGGGCTGGATGCCATATTTGGGCCTTGTGCCAGAGCTGTTTGGACCCTTAGGGGCCTCTTTCTTATTATCCTCTCATTGTTTTCGGTTGAAAATCTATACTCAGTCATGTTATACTAATTGGTTTCATAACTCAATTTTTATTACTCTGTTTTGATGCATATAAAATATTGTTTTGGGCTGAGCACCCTGCTTTTACTGATAACCCGAGTGGCTTGAGAAGTTTATGACTGAGTGAGGACGAGGGCCTATTTTGTGTGGATATTTATAGGATCGGGCTGCACGCCGCAACATGTTATACTGATTCATGATTGAGTGAGGCCGAGGGCCTGATTGATTTATGTCACGAGGTGACTTGTTATAGCGCTTGGGTTGAAAGAACCCCTCCGGAGTCTGCACACCCCTAGCGAGCGCGGGTACCCTGATTGTGAGTGATGGTGAGGTATGCCCAAGGGGCTGTATATGAGTGACTGTGAGTTTTGCCTGATGGGCTGTATATGAGTGATATTTTGCCCGAGGGACTGGTTATGTTATCATTATTTTGCTCACTGTTGCATCGAGCCTCTGTTTGAGAACTGTTGAAAAATATCTTCAAATAATTTTGCTGAATTGAGTTTTAAATGAACTGATTTGATTCAAACTCTGCTTTCAAAAGCCTGTTGTATTTTTTACTGAGATTTCATGATATGAACTTCATGTGTTTTTATTGATTGTCACTGCTTCTCAACCTCTATTTACTGTTATTACTTACTGAGTTGGCGTAGTCACATTAATCTCTGCACCTTGTGTGCAGATCCAGGGGTTGCTGGACATGCTAGCGAGTGTTGATTTCATCCGTCGCGAATCTATTGGAGTTAGCAAGGTAGCTGCATAGCGATCACAGCCCTACTCTTCTTCCTCCTATCTTCCTATAGATGTTATTCGGTATTTTCCAGACTGTATTAGTCTTAGTATTATCGGACAGTTCTTGGTAGATGCCCATAACTAGTGACACCCCGATGTCAGGCTTTTCTTTCCGCACTTTTGTTATTGAGATGTTCTGTATGAAGTTTTATTATTAAATAGCGTGAATTTATCTTTGAAAATGAAATATCACGTTGTTTTTGGTAAAGAGTCGACTTGTCTATTTCCACGATAGGCGTCATCACGACAGGGTGGTTTTGGGTCGTGATAGTTAGCTACAAAACATTTTTCATATAGATATATTTAGTTGAGGTGAAAAGATGAAGAGTTCTGGTGTAAAGTAAAGTAAGACCCATTTCCCCTAATTTTGCAAAGAAGTAGGAGAAGATCAAGTGAAAAAAAAGGGAGTATATTTGTTTAAATTTCCCTTGTTGCTCACGTGATTAATTAATACTTCACTAAGTGGAATAGTAAGGGTAAATCTGCTAAAAAAGTAATAGATGAGTTCTCTTTTTTTTTTCTAAAAATCAAATATTTTCAAACAAGTTCAGTTTATAAGAACTTACAATCGTAACTCCCTTTTTCTGCACTCCAAACCTTTGGGAGTCTTCATAATTCCAAGCTGAGGTTGCTGTGGCTAATAAAATGTCTGGCTGACTATGAGAGGGAAAACAATTGGAATCAACACAGTGTGAATGAAGTATGAACACATGATCCCATACAAATACCATCCAAAAACTTCAGATTTTGTTGGCTTTATCTCTTGATCATCTCCTCCATATCCTCTATAATCATCCTCATCAACAGCCTTCTGGAGTTTATGAACATCTTGTCTAGATATGTCCTCTTCATCTTCCATTGCTCTTGGCCTTCGAGTTGAAGCGCTTTCCATCTCATAGGTATTTTCTTCCATTTCAGCACTATAAAATTAAAAGAGAAGAAAAACAATGATTTTTTTGATTTGTTTTGTCGAGTAGGTTATATGGAGTATTTGTAGGACATGCCAAAGGCTTAGTTAACATGATGAATTTTATATATGCAAGCTACAGCTGGTTGTGAAACTTTCAAGGATATATGCACGGTGGAATACCTTATTTTCCTCACTTTGATATATCAAAAAACAAAAAGGAGTTCATCTCTGGTTATTCTTTTCTTTTTTAAGTTGTGTGTCAGAGAGAGTCATCAAATGATGTAATATTGGAATAAGTTAAAATTGGCAGCTTGATGGCGTCGTGAAAACCACAACATATGGGAGAATATTTTTGAAAACAAAATGGTCTACGTGAAACCAATATGTTTAAGAAAGAAACATATAGGATGTTTGATAGTGTATTGACAACAAAACAAAACTTCTTGTGTTTAATAAAAAAGAGAATAAGTGGGAGGACAATCATCTGAAGGTAAGTTCAAGGCAAGTGTATGAGCAGATATATATCCGTATATAATCTGTTACTTGAGGATGAATAAATCCTTGGCAGAAATTTTCTCCTTAAATGGGATCTACGCACCAGCGGAATTCTGATTTAGTTGAACCAGTAGATTTTGGATATTAGATGGTTATAAAAAAAAATAGTACAAACTGTCACGTTGTGTGCTACTCTTTATCATTTAATATTAGCCCCATAATCCGTTAACTAACTTCAACTCAGCCACCTCACGTGTAGTTGTAGCGTTGCATAATTAGTCCCTACTGTATTTTATTGCTAAATCACCTTTCCAAAATGTGGAGTAATCCGAATCAACTAGTGAAACAAAATTTTCCAAATCCAAATTAACCAGCTTTTTCCTTGACTGGAGAAATGGGCAGACCTACTGGTGGATGTCAAATTACACCGACTAATTACTGACTACTGATAACGTTCGAATTGAGATTAAAGCAAAAATAAAGTTAGTAAATGCAAGAAACAATAGATAATATATAAAAAAGCAGCAAAAATCTTAGTTGATTGGTGCTTTATAGAGCTTGATTTGTTACAATTGGGGCGTCCAAGTAGCCAATTTTGAATACTAAATAGATAGTTAGATCAAAGATTAAGACATAAATCTTTCAACTCCTTCAGCAGCAGTAGCAAGAGACAACTTCCACAATCCTCTAGGACTTTTCTTAAGTCGATGATGCCAGGCCAGCTTGCCGCACTTATTTCATAGGGTATTGTTAACTTTATCCACCAAAGAAAAAATCACATAATATCTTTTGTGTCTATTGAGATTTGAACATCAGATCTCACGGTTACCTTGAATGCTAAGATTCCCTAGGATTCAAATAGCTAGAGAAAGGGGACTGACCTCTAGTTCTACTATCACAGATCAATAGTTATTGGATCTTAGTTATTCATACATAATAAATCAATATTAAGCCTTTCATTTATATCGATTACCCGAGCTAAGCTACTATCCCTAAGAAATAAATAGGCTAGAAAATGTGTCTTACGTAGGGATGTCAATAGTGTAGGGCAGGGCAAGCCTTGACCTGTTAAGATTTTGACCCGCCCTACCCCGTTTAGCATTTTCACAAAATTTTGCCCTACCCTGCCACACTCCACTATGCCCTGCCCCGCCCTGTTTAAGTTTGTTTTAATTTTTTTTCACTTTCCCTCTTATTAATTAGTTATATGTTTTTCTTTTTGTATCTTCCCAAAACTCACATGTAATACTGGAATTGAGCTTCCCGTGGCCCCATATGTAGAATTAATTACGCCCTTTTCTATTTTTTTTAAACCCTCCTAAATTATAAGTGTAATAGTTTGATATGTATATATTTTAATTCTTTTATATGTGTATATAAATAATTTGAACAAAAAATGAATAATCGTTTTAAATCTACCTTGCTGGGG
Organism: Nicotiana tabacum; assembly: GCF_000715075.1. Taxonomy (NCBI): domain Eukaryota; kingdom Viridiplantae; phylum Streptophyta; class Magnoliopsida; order Solanales; family Solanaceae; genus Nicotiana; species Nicotiana tabacum. The sequence continues at coordinate 104,709,472 of NC_134080.1, read as the reverse complement.
ACAAAGTACTCATGTTGTATATGTGATCTAAGTAATAATACTTCTAAAGCAAATTATCAACTTCGAAAAAGAAAGATAAAAGATGAAGATTACAAAGATTAGAGATCTCAGATTCCATATATGGACGCCCATTTAATTTACAGACATTCCACAATATTTCACAATAGCCTCCCGTTATTTCCCATCACCTGCCCTGCCCTGCTTAATATTTTTTTGAAACTGTTTTTTCACCTGCCCTACCCTGCCCCGCCCCGTTAAGCCCCTGCCTTCTGCCCCGCCCCGTTAAGCCCCTGCCTTCTGCCCCGCCCTACTATTGCCCTCCCCATTGTCATCCTAGTCTTACGGCAAAGAGAATTGAGAGTGATCCTGAGAGGATTTAGTAAGTAGTATTTGAGTGCAAGTTCATGCATCTATTTGAATTAGAGGCCATTTTATAGTAGGTTCACATGCTCAAACGACCTGACCAAGTTATACCAAGTTAGGGAAGTGGCTGAGAGTTGGGTGAAGTCATCTAGATTTTGGGGGCTGGTCGAATATTTGGGGAAGATTTGCACAAATTAAATAGGATCATTTAAAACCACTATTTAAATTTATTCCCCTTTGAGAAATTTGTGCAAAAATAACTTGGCTGTTATACAAGTTATTCCCAAGTTCTACCGGATGGACAAAACTTGTCATATTCACAAATTATGACAGCGTACATAACATTGATTCACAAGTTCTGTTGCATCATCAAAACTTGCTTGTCTTGTTCAATTATTGACAAGTTCTATGGATCAAGAATATTTAGTACTATCTTCATTCTGCATATTTTGTGAAATTGGCTAAACGTGCCAGTAATATCACATATTTTAGTGATGCCTAATTCCACGAAGATAAAATAAGACAAATTAGTACATACAAAGTTATCAAGTACTCTTTCAGAAACCTTTTTTATCATCCAGAAGGCTTTACTTTACATCCTGCCATGAAAATCCTTCAAATAAATCAAATTCAATAAAGTATATCCTTGAAAATATCTTCTTGATTTATCTTCCTGAAAATTCCCAACCCCTTAATTGTGAATTCTCTGTGCTTGTTTGTATACGTGCTTCTATAGTATTGGATTATTAGATGGGAGGAGTTATGCCGCTTGACTTATATTTGAAAGTTTCTTATAAAAACACGTACAAAGGTTAAATACCAGGCACAACGGGAGACACCAGTAAATTTTTGCTCGCATCGTGCATGCTGAGGGAAGGTAATACCATCCAATGGTGGGACATCGCGTAGGTCAGGATGGACTAGTTTGAGCTGAACTTGGCTTCGGATGTGGTTGGACCTGCCCAGGTCAAATTTTGATCACTGCACTATCTATATTCCATCCTTGTGCATATTTGTCAATGTTGCGGTCATTTATAGCTTCATTTCCAGTAATATATCACCAAGAACTTTGTAAGACTTGACACTTGTCTCTGTAAAAAAGTTTGATCGTTCTTTTTTATCAAACTTGGAAATTTGATCCCAGGGACTTGATTTATTTTGGCTCTTCTGATTTTGTTGACGGAAAGATAATTTTAATCTATATTCTAGTCACGAGAATTAAAACTTCCAGCTAAACTTTTCTGTATGAGAAATTGAAAGAGAAAAAATTCAACTAGACTTCAATTCTTGCTGGAGATATTAAGTTTAACGAGCATGACAAACAGAACATAAAACAAGTGTTTTCTTTGTATATACGCCTACACTTTAAAGCTGGGCATTCATCATATTAAGATTTGAGATGTTTTGCATTTCTGGTCTTAAATGTTAAACTACATTCATTAGAAAGCAACCTTAGGATTTTAAATCCTCGTCATTTATTGACTCTTGTCTGTTTTTAAATTTTGACCTTTTGCTTGATCATGGTACTACAGCTTAGGAGGTCTTGATCTAGTCTTCCCCCGCAAATTGTTTGTTCACTTTTTGGTTTTATCAATAGAAATCAACTACTTCCTGGTGGTTTTATTTGAAAAAGCAGGAAAGAAGAAAATAAAATAGAAAAGTCGAAGAAAAAACAACAGACACCAAATATAAATTGGTCAAAATTGTTGCTATGAAAAGTCATGATAGTCTCTTTCCACAAGCTTTCCTACAAGAAAGATGTTCAGATATCATTTGTACTCAGAAAAAACTTGAAAAAATCTTGCTGAAAAATGTTTCAAATCATTGACTATTCTGAGCTACACTTTTGGCTTTGAACAACCGAAAAGAGATGATCATACTATTATTATCTGCAGCAACTGTTTTTTTTTTTTCTAGCTGCCAAAATGGAATCTTTAGCCAATCACATCTTCTTCGTCATCTTGACCTTATTCTGCAGCAAAAAATGTATCGTTAACCTTTCATCTGTAGCTGCAATAACCTCAATGAAGCCTGGTGATGAACTCAATCACTCACAAGTACTTGATTCAAAAGGTGGAAAGTTTAAGTTAGGGTTTTTCTCTATCCCACAAACGGATAAAAATTATCTTGGAATATGGTATGCAGGTGATCCATAAGATAAGAAATTATGGATAGCCAATCCGAATACACCTATATTGAACAACTCAGGATTGCTCACCGTAGATTCTACAGGAATATTGAAAATCACCAGTGGAGGGAAGACAGTTGTGAATATTGTTGGAAACAAAGGCAGAAGCAATAAAAGAGATATACGAAAGAAAGGTTTTTTACTGCTCAATTCACTTCACTTGAAAACAAGAACACCTACTGCCTTGTATAGGCTTACAATTTAACTGCTAAGTCTAAAAAATAGCAACTAATAGATAATGGAGAACATGAGGAAAAGTGGGAAACATGGTCCACTACTAATTGATAATGCTGTAAAACTAACAAGAAAACAAAAACAAGTAAAACATAAGTCCACTACTGCTAAAAAGGAGTCACGACCAAATGATGTGCAACTGAACTGTTTTGAAGAATTAGTCAACACTCCCCCTTTCTTCAAAATCATATACGCCCATTTGTAGTCTGAAGAAGTCATGCTTGTTGCGAGGCAGCGATTTCGTAAGAACATCAGCAACTTGATCATTTGTGCCACAAAATTCCATTGAGATTACTCCACCAATGACTAGATTGTGAATGAAGTGATAGCGAGTGTCGATGTGCTTCGTTCTACTGTGAAAAGCAGGATTCTTTGTCATAGCAATTGTTGCCTTGTTGTCACACCATATTTCAGTTGGACCAATCTGCTCCTGTTGAAGATCCGCTAACAATTTTCTTAACCAGACAGCTTGACAACTTGATGTAGTTGCAGCCATGTATTCTGCTTCCGAAGATGACAAAGCCACTATATCTTGTTTCTTTGAACTCCATGAGATTGCTCCAGAACCAAGATTGAAAACATTCCCAGATGTGCTCTTGCAATCATCCAAGCTACCTGCCCAGTCACTATCAGTAAAGCCAACTAACCTGAAATCTGATACTTTTGAGTAAAAAATTCCATAACTTGTTGTGCCAGCAACATATCGCAAAATCCTCTTGGCTGCACCTAGGTGTTGCTTTGAGGGACTATGCATGAACCTTGAAATCAAACTGACAGAGAACGCTATATCGGGCCTTGTGTGCGAGAAGTAATTTAAACCACCAACCAAGCTTCTAAAATAAGAAGCATTTGCTGCACCTGTACCATCTTCGAGTACCAGCTTCTCATTCATATTCATGGGCGTTGGAGATGGATTACAGTTCAGCAAGTTGAACCTCTGCAAAAGTTCAGTAGCATATTTTCTTTGCAAAATAAAAATCCCATCCAGACCTTGTTTTATCTCAAGCCCAAGAAAATAATGCAACATACCTAAGTCGGACATCTCAAATTTACTCATCATGCAATTCTTAAATTTAGCAACAATCGATTCACAAGAGCCCATATATATAATATCATCTACATAAAGACAGACAACAAGAAAATCACCATTACCTCGCTTCTTCACATAGAGTGTAGGTTCATTCTCACTTCTTCTGAACTGGTTCTCTTGAAAAAAAGAGTCAATTTTACTATATCATGCCCGAGGAGCTTGCTTCAGACCATACAATGCCTTTTTCAATCTATATACTTTGCTCTTGCCTTCACTAGAAATGAAGCCTTCAGGTCGGGAAACATATACTTCTTCTTGTAAGTCACCATTTAGGAAAGCAGACTTAACATCAAATTGGTACACAGGCCAACCAAGTTGAGCAGCCAAGGCTAGAATAGTTCTAACCGTTTCAAAGCGAGCTACTGGTGAGAACGTCTCTTCAAAGTCGATGCCTTGTTGTTGGGAGTATCCTTTTGCAACAAGTTGAGCTTTGTGCCTTTTGACGCTTCCATCAGCATTGTATTTTGTTTTAAAAATCCATTTTAGCACGATAACGTTCTTCCCTTCTGGCAAATCAACTAGCTCCCAGGTCTGATTTTTCTCAATGGACTGAATCTCTTCAATCATTGCATTCTTCCACTCTGGTTGCTCTGCAGCTTCTTCATAATACAGTGGATCAACAGCTAACAAGGCAAAACTACAAGCTGAATAAACATCTTTCAGTGATCTGAACTTTGTTGGTGGAGTTTTGCTGGATGATGCCGAAGTTGGAGAATGAGAGCTTGCTGGAGTAGAATTTTTGGTACTTCCATGAGAAGAGAAATCAGTATTATTGCTACCAGGAGAGGAAGGATCCGAACTTCCTGATTCAAGTATATCCATATGCTCCTCTTCTGTGTGAAATGGAATATGGACTGATGAATCTTCCTTCTTGTCATCCACTCCCAAGCTGCTTCTTCATTAAACACCACATTCCTGTTGATAATCACTTTGCCATTAGTAGGATTATATAGTCTATATGCTTTGGATTGAGGACTATAACCAATGAAAATGCATTTTTCTGATTTTTCATCAAGTTTAGAGCGTAAATTAACCAAAGCATAAGCTATACAACCAAAGACTTTCAAGTGCACTCGTGGTTTTCGTCCCATCCATGCTTCATATGGAGTCTGATCCAAAACTGCTTTTGTTGGAGAGATGTTTAAGAGGTACACAGCTGTTGCCACTGCCTCTCCCCAAAAATGAACTGGAAGTCCTCTTGCATTAAGTAAGCTTCTGGCCATCTCAACCACCGTACGATTTTTTCGCTCGGCAACGCCATTTTGTTGTGGTGTGTACGGTGTTGTAAGCTCCCTGCAAATTCCATTCTCTTCACAAAATAAATTAAAATCATTAGATAAAAATTCACCACCACGATCTGTGCGAAGAATCTTTATGTTGCAGCCTGATTGCTTCTCCACGAGTGCCTTGAAATTTCTGAAATTCTCAAAAGCTTCTGATTTAAATTTCAGAAAGTAAACCCAACTCATACGGCTATAATCATCGGTAAATAGCATAAAAAATTGACTCCCATCAAGCGACTCAACTCAGTCTTCATTGGTCCACACAAGTCAGCATGTACAAGCTCAAGACAACATGTAGCCCTCCACGATTGTCCTACTGGAAAGGATTTCCTACTTTGTTTCCCAAAAATGCAACTTTCACACAAATTAAGCTCCCCAATTTCTGGTAACCCAACAACCATATTCTTCTTAGTCAACAATTTTAGCCCATTAATATTTAAATGGCCATAGCGAAGATGCCAAAGCTGAGTTTCATTAACACCTTTAGCAACTAAAGCATTTTTCACAACATTTGAAACATTAAGGGGAAACATGTTGTTCTGTGTCACAGGCACAACTGCAATAGTCTGACCAAATTTTTTATCACTAACAATACATTCTCCATTATCAAACAGAATAGAATAACCACTAGCCATCAATTGTCCAACACTCAGTAAATTATGAGCCAAACTAGGAACAAATTGCACATTACAGAGAAGTTTAACATTACCCTGTATTGTCTTTATGGCTATGGTACCTTTGCCTTCAGCTCGAACTTGCTTGTCATCACCAAGTCGAACTTCACTCTTCTGTGACTCATCGAGGTCTCTAAACAAAGACCTTGTGCCAGACATATGGTTCGAGTATCCACTATCAATGAACCAAACACCATCAGAAGAGTTAGAAATTGGAGAATGAGCCATGAACAACTTACTTTCCTCCTCTTAACTTTCTCTGAGAAATTGGCATGCTTCTGCTCATTTTTTTGCTTAGTCCAGCAATATGATTCAATATGACCGTGCTTTTTGCAATATCGGCATTGCATGTCATTCTTGGACTGACGTGTCTCAGTAAATTGACCTCTGCCTCTACCGCGTCCTCGACCTCGACCACGCAATCCACCTCTTCCTCTACCTCTGCCAAAAAAAATTGCCGATTTTTTCTCTGGAGAAAGATGCCTCCTCTTTCACCTGGAATGCTTTTTCTTCAATTTTCTCATGAGACCTGTTTAACCTATGTTCATGTGCTAACAAGGAACCCATTAATTCATCAAATGAATAATCAGATAAATCCTTGGATTCTTCAATTGCAGCAACCACCTGCTCAAATTTATTGGTTAAACCTCAACACCTTTGCTACAACAATTTCATCACTTACAATCTCCCCAAAAGATTTCATGAGATTAACAATGGAAGAGACTCTAAACATATAATCTTGCACCGATTCATTATTTTTCATGCTCAAAGTTTCAAAATCACGACGCAAAGTTTGCAATTTTACTGCAATTACCTTCTCATCTCCCATATACTCCTGCTGCAAAATTTCCCAAGCTTCATGGGAAGTCTCTGCTGCTGAAATTCGGGGGAAGATATCATCATCAAGGGCTTGTTGAATCAGAAACAGTGCCTTCGAATCCTTCTTGCGATTTTCCCGCAGCCATTGTGCGGCCTTCATCCGGGTCTGGAAATCCATTCTCCACCAAGTCCCATAATTCCTGAGACTCGAAGAGAGTCTTCATCTTAAGACTCCAAAAATGATAATTCACCCCTTTGAAAATTGGAAGATGTTGGGAGTTAGTGTTAGAGTTTGAATTTGCTGCGATTTTTGTCTCTGGTTTGTGTTTAGAACTTTCTCTCTAACTTAACTATTTGGTGCGGAAGAGTTAGAGTGAAACCTGGAAATAGAAAAGAATGAAGATTTATGTTGTAACCCACTTCTTTTTCTAATTGCTCTGATAGCAAATATGTTGGAAATAAAGGCAGAAGCTATAAAAGAGATATACGAAAGAAAGCTTTTTTACTGCTCAATTCACTTCACTAGAAAACAAGAACACCTACTGCCTTTTATAGGCTTACAATTTAACTGGTAAGTCTAAAAAATAGCAACTAATAGATAATGGAAAAAATGAGGAAAAATGGGAAACATGGTCCACTACTAATTGATAATGCTGTAAAACTAACAAGAAAACAAAAACAAGTAAAACATAAGTCCACTACTGCTAAAAAGGAGTCACGACCAAATGATGTGCAACTGAACTGTTTTGAAGAATTAGTCAACAAATATTGCCCCTCCTTCATCGACAGGAAGTTTAATATCTAGGCTTCAAGATTCTGGAAAGTTTGTAATTCAGGATGAAACTCGAAATCGTACTTTATGGCAAAGCTTTGATCATCCTACCGATTGTCTTTTGCCTGGTATGAAGCTTGGTTATAACCTTACAACAAAGCAGAATTGGACTTTAACTTCTTGGTTGAGTAGTTATATTCCGGCCTCGGGGGCTTTTACTTTAAGTTTGGAGTCCATTCAAGATGCATTTCAGTTGGTTATACGTCTAAGGGGCCGGGTTTATTGGACTAGTGGCTCTTGGATAAATCAAGGCTTTCCATTCTTCACTGCTTTGAATGATTCTTTTTACAGATATCAGTATAATCTCAGCTTGGTGTCTGAAAAAGATGGCGTGTTCTTCCAATTTGACGCTCCAAAAGGAAGTTTCCCAAGTCTTGAATTCTCTTCGAATGGGTTCTATTATTGGCGGTTGTGAAGACGGTCTTATATACGCACTTTATAATGAATTTTGTTATGGTTATGAAAGTGACGATGGTTGTGTCTCTACTCAGTTGCCTGAGTGCCAAAAGGATGGAGATAAATTTGACCAAAAGAGTGGAGACTTTATTGATAGATCTTATTCTAACTGTTATGATAATGCAAGCATTAGTCTTGGTGATTGTATGCAGAAGTGCTGGGAGGACTGTAGTTGTGTTGGCTTCACCACCAGCAGCGCTGAAACAGGCTGCATAATTTGGAGCGGAAATGGAGAGTTTCAAGTCTATGAGAGTGGTATCCCAGTGAAAAAATATGTTCTGGTTTCATCGAAATCATCTAAAAGTAAATCTTTATATCAGGAATACAATTGTTTATTAACTTATATAGATTGTACTGGTCAAGGGTCAACCATATAGCATTCATTAATGCTATGGGTGCAGGAAAACAAAAAACTTGGATATGGATAGTGATTATTGTAGCTGTTGTTATCCCTTTGCTTATATCTGGTTTCATCTTCTACATTATAATGAGAAGACGCAAACTACAAGGTAAATCTCCAAAAAGTGATTTAGTAACTAGTATGTTGTTTATCAATTATGTGGATCATGTATTTATATCTACAAACTTCTCTTGCACAGATGAGAAAGAAAAGGAGGAAGAGTATATACGCAAGTTGAAAGCGTCAGACAGCTTCAACAACACAAATTTGAGAGAAGAAGATGGAGGGGAAGTACATAATTTGAAGATATATAGCTTTGGATTCATATTGGCAGCCACAAACAACTTCTCGAGTGAAAACAAGCTCGAAGAGGGTGGTTTTGGACCTGTTTATAAGGTATATTTACACCATGTTATATGTGCCCGAAAAACTTGCTTAGTACCATCACAGCATAACTGAATTACCTTTAAAAAAAATCTATGAAAGGGAAAATTTCCAGATGAGAGAGAGGTTGCAGTCAAGAGACTTTCAAGGACATCAGGTCAAGGGCTTGTGGAGTTCAAGAATGAGCTTATACTAATTGCCAAAGTTCAGCACACAAATCTAGTTCGAGTTATAGGATGTTGTATTCATGGAGATGAAAAAATGTTGACATATGAGTACATGCCCAACAAGAGCTTGGACTTCTTCCTATTTAGTTTGTTATTATTCCAAAAAAAGACGTAATCATCAAGTAGTTTTCGAAATTTTTGATGAAATGCTTTCTGTCTTTGGCAGATCCTGAAAGAAGGAAGCTACTAGATTGGCAGAAACGTTTTGACATTATTGAAGGAATTGCTCAAGGATTGCTCTATCTTCACAAATACTCAAGAATGAGAGTGATACATAGGGATCTTAAAGCTAGTAATGTGCTGTTGGATGAAAACATGAATCCCAAGATAGCTGATTTTGGTTTGGCAAGAATTTTCAAACAGAACGAGACGGAGGCAGTGACTCGCAGGGTTGTAGGAACATAGTGAGTTGAGCTTGTGTTATTTCTTGATATCAACTCACAAAACATGTAGAATATTCATACTGGTTGAGTAGGAAATTTCAGTCTTTACACAGTAGCTACATGGCTCCCGAGTTCGCCATTGAAGGAGCATTCTCAATCAAGTCTGATGTCTTCAGTTTTGGAGTCTTAATGCTTGAAATTGTGAGTGGTCATAGAACTACTAGCTTAAAACAATTTGATCGCACACTCAACTTATTAGGTTATGTAAGTTTTTTTGACACCTTTTTTAAGTTTTAAGTATTAAAATTACGAAATTTGAGATAATTGATCATTCTGGATTAGGCGTGGGAACTATGGAAGGAAGGGTGTGCATTGGAATTGAAGGATCCAACTCTTGGAGATCTGTGTGACACTACACTGTTATTACGAGTTATTCATGTCGGACTATTATGTGTACAAGAAGGTGCAACAGATAGGCCAACAATGTCTGATGTTATCTCAATGCTTGGTAATGAAGGTATGTTATCTCAATGCTTGGTAATGAAGGTATGGCAATGCCTCGTGCGAAACAACCAGCATTTTTCACAGGAAGAAATGAAGCTGAATCAAATTCATCTGGAACCTGTATACGGTAGAAATCGGGACTACTCGATTTATAGGCTCGAGAGGTCGTCCAAAGCCCGATTCCGGGTAAGGTCGAGTTCTAGCTCGAGGGACTAGATCCGAGTTCGAAGACAGAATGCAATGCCCGGAGATAGGAGTACGAGGAATACCGAAGCCGAGTATGTTCGACCTCGAAATAGTACCGTTATGGATTTGTAACAGAATGAGCTAGATTCCTACCACGTCCCCAAGATCATGGCGCAAATCCCGGAATAAGATCGTACGATTCCGTACTAGGCGGTTAGACAGTTGTATCAAGAATATTCCTTGCTGTAAATAGAAAGATACCTTATTTAGGGTTCCTCTATTATATAAAGGGGACCCCAATCATTTTGTAATATCATCTAATCATTGAGAAACGAATATACTCTCTACTTTTTGCTTACTGTTCATCAGAATTGTCCTTTACATTTATTGTTCTTACTTTATTGTTGTTAATCCATCTCGAGGTTACTGAGCTCGAGATCACTACTGCTGAGTAACATTGGTTTGATTCATTTATTTCTTTCATTTCTACTTCATATTTCTTGATTATTAATTGGTATTGAACTAAATCACGTATCATTAAAATCACAAATCAAGTTTAATTGTTACTCGTATTTTCGAGGTAAACACTTTGGCGCCCACCGTGGGGCTAAAGATAATAGTGATTATTTCAGTACTGATTCTAATAACACCACAATTATGAGGATGCTCGAGGAACTCACCAAGAGAATCGATTCCGGGGAGAAGAAGATCGAGGATAATGACAAAAAAGTGGAGACTTATAACTCCCGTCTTGATCAAATACTGGGGGCACCCCCGATCTTAGAAGGACTAGATTCTAAAAAGTTCGTGCAAAGACCCTTTACCCCTAGTGCGGCTCCGAAGCCAATTCCTAAGAAGTTTGCCCGAGATTCCCAAGTATAACGGGACGATCGATCCGAATGAACACGTCACCTCGTATACATGCGCCACCAAAGGAAACGACTTGGAAGATGACGAAATTAAATCCGTACTGCTGAAGAAGTTCGGGGAGACTCTATCCAATGGTGCCTTGATTTGGTGTCATAACTTATCCCCTAATTCTATTGATTCATTTGCTATGCTTGCAGATTCTTTTGTAAAAGCACACGCCGAAGCCATTAAAATTGCAACGAGGAAGTCGGACCTTTTCAAGGTAAGGCAGAAAGGAAACGAGATGCTCAGGGAATTCGTATCTCGGTTCCAAGCGGAGAGAATGGATTTGCCTTTGGTCACCGATGACTGGGCCGTTCAAGCTTTAACTCAAGGTCTCAAAACTCGAAATTTTATAGCTTCGCATCAGTTGAAGCAAAGTTTGCTCGAGTATCCGGCTGTCACTTGGGCCGACGTGCATAATCGGTACGAGTCGAAGATTAGAGTCGAATATGATCAACTGGGGACTCATTTAGGGTTCATTTATCCTAGCAGGCCCGTGGGTAGGATCAAAGGGGACGTCGATAAAGAGTCGAGGTCGAATAGAGATGGATATTAGCCGTACAATAGAGACCATAGAGGTAGCGGGTCTAGGCGAAGCTTCGCACAAAATGAGAGGAGAAATGGTTGAGGTCAAAATTCACGAGGGCCTGATGCCGAGGAAAATCATGTTAAATATCCAAAATCCGAATAAAGGTACAACCCCATTCCGATTCTCTCTATTTTTTTGACTAACACTTACAGCCTATCAACAAGAATCGACACGAAGATTTGAATCTTAAAGCACGCATTGCACTCTTCTTTCCTTGGACCGATTTTTGCCCTAAATGGGTTTTTCCGACAAGGTTTTTAATGAGGAACCCATTGTTCGTGCTGACTTAGGGCAGTTCAACGGTACCCGAGGTTCCCTGAAATAATCCTCGAGATCTAGAAGGCATTACCCTCGAATGTCCGCTTTATTGCGAGGAAGTTACTTCATGATAATGAGGACTTGATAGGAAAATGTTGTAAGGGTCAAACGGTCAGATGAGTCGTGCCCATATAAGTTACTCGAGCCCTAACATCAAACATGCGCACATGTATAATCGTGTATTGAGAGAAATATCTTTCCTTGCTGATATCCCATGCTTCTAGAAAAAATTTCTATTTCATACTCTTGATTTATTATATAAACAGGCTTAAAGACCGATCACAACGGAAGTTTAAACTGCTAACATTTCGAGACCATAAGACCTTAAAAGCGATCCTCGATTTTATGGGCCACGACCACCCCACTCGGGGACTAATTCTTCGGTCAAGCTCGAAGTGAAACAGAAGATAAGCCTAAAGGGAAAGTTTTGAAGTAAAAAAGCTACAGCTGAGTTAACACGGATCGAGGGCGTCCGAAATCTGTAACAAATACAAAAGCCCAAGGGCTATCTTAACCCGAGTTCGAGCAAACTCTCATTCGGGGACTATCTACGAAGCCTAAGGGTTAACTTTACTTCGAGTTTGAGCAAATCCTCGCTCGATTATAAAAGCCCAAGGGCTATCTTAACCCAAATGCGAGCATACCTCGAACACTCGGGGACTACCTGCTCGAGCTATCCAAGTTCGAAATCATAAGACCTCAAAGAGGCACCCCCCGATATATAGGCCAAGGCCATCATACTCGGGGACTAACCTTTCGGACAAGTTCGAAAGGCTGCCGGGAAACAAGTCCAAGAGACATATGAAGGCTACGACCATATTAAAAGGCTACGACCATATTAAAGACTACGGTCATGTAAAAGGCTACGACCGAAATAATGCGGCTCGGAGACGTCCGACTTCCGCCATAAATTAAAGGCCTTCAAATACTTCGAAAAATCGGTTAAACTCGGCTACCTTCAGCAAAAGCAAAAAAGGCTTCGATAAAATTAGCCCTCGAATAATTTAAAGGTTTCGATAACATCAACCTTCGAAAAAGCTTCAATAGGCATTAACACGAATGGATTCTAATCGATTGAATCCTCGAAAAACCCAACGGGTACAAAAAACACATGCTAAGGCATAAAGAAATTTTCAATAAGTCTTTTAGCCAAAAAAGGGAAAATTTATAGCCGCTTTAGAGGCCGAATCGGCCCGATATAAAAGAGCCTAAGGGCCAACCCAAAAGAGCCTAAGGGCCGATATAAAAGAGCCTAATGGCCAATATAAAGAAGCCTAAGGGCTAACTCTATTTCGGGCTCGAGCAAGTCCTCACTCGATCATAAAAGCCCAAGGGCTTTCTTAACCCGAGTTTGAGCGAACCCTCACTCGGGGACTATCCATAAAGCGTAAGGGCTAACTTCATTTCGAGTTCGAGCAAGTACTCACTCGACTACTAAGCCCAAGGGCTACCCGAGTTCAAGAAAATTCTCACTCGGGGACTATCTTTCGAGCCCAAGGCCCCCTCGTCTCAAGTTCGAGCATGTCCTCACTTGGCCATAAGGCCTAAAGGATATTTTCATTTCATGTTCGAGCGTGCACTCACTCAACTATCAAGCCCAAGAGCTACCTTACCTCATCGACTATTGAGCCTAGGAGCTACTCAAACTCAAGTTCGAATGGCCATTCGGGGACCATTGATCAGAAACGTTCGAGGGTAGAATTTATTATCGGTCATTACCATCTCAAACTTTGGACATTCAAAGGGAATTTTATGCTAAGGCGCTTTAACCCGCGCAAAAGGATAATAGATTCAGAAGCCATAGAAGGAAAAAGGGGCTTTGTATAACCCTCTTTTCAAGAAGTTATAGGTCACGATCGAGAGGTCCTCGCAAGGGCCGATCAACCTCGAAAGCAAAAAATTACTAAGAGCACGAAACCTAAGCAGCACGGTCCTTATTGGCAGGAGTGTCTTCGCCCTCAGAATCTTCCCCGCCACCGGACTCACTAATGGTTCTCGAAGTTTTCCTCGGGAAAAGCCAACTTCCAAGCTTTCGTTTCTTCAGTCGTTTGTGTCACGATGATGATGTCGTGACAAATCAGGGTAAAAATCAAGGACTCAATTCATTTCTGGTCGTTATACTTTAAGAAACGCGGGGGCTATCTGTATACAGTAGAAATCAGGGCTACCCGATTTATAGGCTCGAGAGGTCGTCCAAAGCCCGAGTCCAGGTAAAGTCGAGTTCGAGCTCGAGGGACCAAATCCGAGTTCGAAGACAGAATGCAATGCCCGAAGATAGGAGTACGAAGAATATCGAAGCCGAGTATGCTCGACCCTGAAATAGTATCAACAGAATGAGCTAGATTCCTGCCACGTCCCCAAGATCATGGAGCAAATCCCGGAATAAGATCGTACAATTCCGTACTAGGCGGTTAGACAGCTGTATCAAGAATATTCCTTGCTGTAAATAGAAAGATACCTTATTTAGGGTTCCCCTATTATATAAAGGGGACCCCAATCATTTGTAATATCATCTAATCATTGAGAAAAGAATATACTCTCTACTTTTTGCCTACTGTTCATTAGAATTGTCCTTTACATTTATTGTTCTTACTTTATTGTTCTTAATCCATCTCGAGTTCACTGAGCTCGAGGTCACTACTGCTAAGTAACATTGGTTTGATTCACTTGTTTCTTGCATTTCTACTTCATATTTCTTTATTATTAATTGGTATTGAACTAAATCATGTATCTTTAAAACCACAAATCAAGTTTAATTGTTACTTGTATTTTCGAGGTAAAAAGAACCAAAGCAGGACAATGTTCGGTTAATGATTTGTCCATCACTGTCCTTGAAGCAAGATAAGACTTCTGACACATTCTGTTGCTGTAATTGGATTGCAGATAGATCATCACTTAAGTTTCATCTGCTCATTGTGCAGAACACAGTAACTATACAAGAAAAACATGTGTCCTTGTGGTATGAATCAATTAACTTTTATTGTAAAATGACCTGCATCTATAACCCATCTGCATTGACAATAATCAAATCAATTGCAGAAAAGTTAATACATAGGTCATTCTATATGTTAATGGTGCCATGTGTAGAAATTTAATGATACTCACAGCAGCACTAGGATTTGAAACTTAAACATCTGAAAGACATGCTGGTTTAATCTTGTGCTAGTTAAATTTGAAAGTTAATGACATTAGTCAACTTTTATACTATCTATTTTGAAGGTCTAAAAGCAAATTCAACATGCTTCTGAAATATTAGGACTTGGGCATAACAAGGTTGGCTCCATGCGTCGATCAACTTAGCTTCTCATTCTTTGCTTATGCTCCTTTAAATTCTCGAATGATCTTCCTCAAATCCTCATTAGTCACCAAAAGATTGATCAGAAAAACAAATACAACATGCAGTTTAGATCAGATTTATAATCGGATAACTAAATTGGTAGGATTCTGATGTTTGTTGTGTTAGGAGTAAAAATTGGTGAGTGTATCACCAATGCAGTGGGTTCAGTCCTAGTGACTGCATCATGGGCTAAACCTCTCTTTCAACTTTGGTACTCGGGTAATAGTAGCTCAAATTTTCTAAGTTTTTAGTTACTGAAATCAGATTAGCTTCAGACGAGAACTTAAAGGACAAAATGAGCTACTTAAGTCACTCGTAGCAGTAGAGATACTTTGGATATATTTAGAATGAGACTGTTGAACTATAGTTTGACATAAAAATAAAGAGTAGGGAACTTTAGTATGATATGCTAGCCACTTTATGTTTGCAAATACTATAGTTTTTCGACGAAAAAGATTCAATTAAACCTCTTTGCTTCACCTAACTCCCCTGATCGTATATAAGTGCAAGGTTTGACTCTGAATTCTGATAAAGTTCCTTTCTCCATCTCGGCTTTTCCAGCTCCCAAATTCTTTAAAAAATGAAACACAACAGAAAGAAAAAAACATAGGTGTTAAGATATTCTTATCCACACTTCCATTAATTCATTTACTTTAGCAAAATATTTGTACTAACTAGTGTCTTGTACAATAAATTAACAACCGTAGGTATATTTTATATGGCGTAAATTATCTTTCAAAAATTATTTTAAAAAAATAAGTAATTTTTTGGCGTGTGATTGCCGAAAATTATTTTTTAAAGAGAGCATTTTACATCCTAAATTGATTTATTTTCAAGAAAATTGAATAGCACAATCAGTACATTCTATCTTATTTTAGACCAAAAAAGTCTGAGTGTGGAGTGAAGTGTTCCTCTTTAAGGCATATGATGATAGTTGACTTAAAAAGTTTATGAATTATTAAACTAATTATTTGCGGCTTTATGCTTATCATGAGAAAGACCAATTGTCCCCACCAAAGCAAAAGGTATTGTTTTTATTATTAGAGAAAAGAAAAACATAGAAGAAAAAATACAAATGACATAATTGATCACGTTATGAATGAGAGAATCTTGTCACTTAGTTAGGTCACGATCACGCGTGGGCTACTATGAGCTGTTAAAACCAACTAATTACTCTTTCTTATGTGTTCGTATAAGTGGTCCAAGTTGGGAATATTGTCGGAATTGTAAGGTAAAAATAGCACGGGCTAGCCAGTATTCGGACTTATCATTCAAAAATAGTCAGCATTTGCAAAGTCATTAAATAACAGTTATTATTTTGTTGCAATAGGGATCGATCCACCATAATATACTGAAGATCGGTGCACCTGTGTATGAACTTCATGCTAGAACTCCAACACGCAAAAAGTTCCAGCATAATATCAGTGGCGGACCCAGGATTTTGTGCAAGCGGGTTCAGTCGGAGAAGTCCATAACTAACATAAGCGGTATAAGCTGTATAAGCGGGTTCAAAAATAATTTCTATACAAAATTTACATTGCTTTAACCATAATATATACATATACACAATATTATTTTTTGACGAAGCTTGGGTCCGCCCCTGCATAATATACTGGAGATTGGAGCACCTGTGTATGAACTTCCAACATATTATGTTGGACCGGTATATTATACTGGAACTCCAGTATATTATGCTGGAGTTCCAGTATACTTATGCTGGAATTCCAGTATATTATGCTGGAGTATTTTTCAGATTTTGAACATTGTTTTCGTTCAGATTTATCTTTACATGAAAATTAGCTAAATTTCAATTACTTTTGAAACTGTAGCTATTTTTGAATGATCACTTGTAAATTTGACTATTTTTAAATTTCTCCCAATTGTAAGGTGAGGAATCGATCATTTACTAACAAGATAAAAGTTCAAATAATCTATCAAAATTGAGTTATTAATATTTTCCATACGACCCCAAATCATTCTCTAAAGCCCAAATCTCCATTTCTCTTGCCAGTTGTCCCTCCTATTTGATTCTTCATCTAAGTGGGTTGTTGTGTATCAAGTGCATAAGGGAAGAAATTCAAAAATAGTCAGATTTACAAGTGGTCATTCAAAAATGGTCATAGTTTCAAAAGTAATAGAAATTTAGTCACTTTTTATGTAAAGATAAATCTGAACGAAAATACTATTTAAAATCCGAAAAAAATACTCCAGCATAATATACTGTAGTTTGGAGCACTGGTGCTCCAGTCTCCAGTATATTGTACTGGAGCCAGCAAAGTATACCGGTCCAGCATAATATGCTGGAAGTTCATACACAGGTGCACCGAACTCCAATATATTATGTTGGACCCGTCTCTATTGCAGCAAAATAATAGCTATTTTTCATTAACTTGGTAAACGCTGACTATTTTGAAATGACTCATCCAAAAACTAGCTACACCGTGCTATTTTAACAGTGCATAATGTCCACTGAAAGGCCCATAATTTTTATTTTGTTTTATCTTCAATTTGATAAAATTAAGTTCTAGGTGTAAGGATTTCCTATTATAATGGGTTGTTCTAAAGGATTCCATGTCCTTCCATCAAATATTTTGCTATTTGACCAATTTGAGATATCAGGAAACAACATTTTAAATTTCTTCATCCAAAGTGAAATTCTTAGCCTATTTTTACTGTTCTTTTTAGATTCAAAAACTATTCACAAATAGCTCATGTGTGTAAGAAATATTCGATCACCCTCAACCAAATCTAGAAGAAATTAAAACTTGTATATGTTAAATATTATCTCCGGTTAGGAGGTGCAAGCGGTTGGCTTTGGCAGGTACCAGAAGAGGTAAAGGGTGGCCTAAAAAGAATTGGGGTGAGGTAATCAGGCAAGGCATGGGGCGACTTCAAATTTCCGAGGACATGGCTCTTGATAAGGAACGTGTGGAGGTCGAGCATTAGGGTTGTAGGCTAGGAGGTAGTTCATAATTTTTCCCTCTTTGTAGAGGGTAGTTTGATAGAGTTTTGCCTATATCTATTAGCGGTCTATGTTGTGTTCATACTATTTTGTTGTTTTGCAAAGGATTGTATTATTTCACTCCCTTTCACTTATTTGGTGTATCTTAAGATATTATTATTACTTCTCTTGCCTTTTTTGTTGTTACAGATATCTTCTTGCGTTTCTTTTCTGATATTATTGTCTCTTCTGTTGAGCCGAGAGTCTCCCGGAACCAGCCTCTTTACCCTTCCAGGGTAGGGATAAGGTCTGCGTACATCCTACCCTTCCCAGACCCCACTAGTGGAATTTTACAGGATATATTAGTGTTGGTGTATATGTTAAATATTAAAAAAATTATATATTATCTATACTATTATATAAAGCACGAAACTCCAATACAAAATATTCATAAACTTTTTCTAACCTTTATAAGTATATTATATGTTCGATAGTGTTATAATTTATTTTTTTTGGCAATCCGCTAGGCAAGTTCCTAGGGCTAGGTTTTATATATATGAAAAACTAAAAAAAAGAACAAATTATTATGTCCGGACGAAATGAAAGGCATCAAATTTGAAATCTAAATACGACCTACTATCAATATTGAGTAATGAGCTCAACAATGATATCACAATATGAATACTAACTATACTAAGCAAAAGATGCCTACGAAATCCCTTGTCTTCATGCATTAGCAGTACTGTCTCCATGATATGAAGGAAAATGTCCTTCCAATGATGTGGTAGTTTCTGAATATGAATCAATCTATCCACAAAAACTCTAGCTTGTTCCATGTCATGCCAACATATGAACTAGTGCTCCATTCTCGTCAACAACTGCTCTCTTGCTTCATTTTTGTTCTCCCTTTTGCTTGCTTTCTTCCTGATCACCATTGACTTCCTTTTGTGAGTTCTTTCCTTGGATGCCCTGCTTAGTTGTTGTGCCTGTATGTAGCCCCATCTTCTTTCAAGATTTTCTGCTAAGTGTAGCCAGTTATGCCTTGTTACTTGCAAATCCCAAACCTGCTCTATAATTGTATATTTAAGCCCCGTTTCACGACTGAACTCTGTGTATTTGCTTGAACCTTTTGCATGATTTGATCCCTGAGTTATAGTAGTGTATAATTGTATTTGGCATTTGTTCCAAACGACAGCTACATTACCCAGAAATCGTATCCAAAACCAGCCTGTTACTGATACGTTGGTTGAAACTGGGCAGGAGTTTTGCCCATCGATAGTGTTATAATTAAAATATATTATTAACACTTTGTTTTTTTTTTGTATTCATTATTAGGCCTTTTTATTTAATCAAAATTATTTACCATAAGAAAATAATTATCTTTGTTAAAAAGTGACAATTAATTTTTAAAAACTATATTATTTCCTTGTGCGATCTTAACATTAGGAATATACTAATTTTTCTTCCAAATTTTAAGTTTTTTATTATTTCAACAAGTGATAGAAAATAGTTTTTGGGAGAAAACAGATAGAAAAACACGGGTGGTAGTACTGACTCTCAGTTGATTGGCGCCAATGATTGATTTATCGACAACAGTGTAGGTCGGGAGCCTCACGCAACATTGTTGTTTTTAGCCTCCATTGTTGCTTCATATAGAAAGCTTGGAGCTAAACGTAGAAGAAACTGATGCAATTTTGGGATTTACAATGAAAACAACGAAAGAGAAAGAAAGGAATGCAACAGTGAGAATGGGACGTATGAAGCGAAGCCAGCTGTCCCACGAGAATTAAGCTAGAAACGCATGTATTTGGAAAGGTAGGTAAACCATTATAAATAGAAGCAATTGACAGTTTTAACCTCTGTCATATCAGTAACCTTCATTTTAATATAGTCAAAATTTTCAAATATTAACTTTATCTAGTATTTTAGAACTTTAGATTTGTAACGATCCGACCCATCGTTTTGAGCATTCGCATTTTGCTCGATTATTTAAGGGCATGAGTAACTCCGTATGAAGTATTATGACTTATGTGGATCGTCGGTTTTGATTTTCAGGTTATTCAAAATTCAAGTTGGAAGAATGATTCTCAGCTAGAAGCTTTAAATATGAAAGATTTGACCAAGTTTGACCTTTTAGTATTTGGCTTCGGATTGGATTTATGATGGTTTTGTTGGCTTCGTTGGGTATTTTGGACTTAGAGGCACGCCCGGATCGTGATTTGGAGGTCCGTAGTGGAATTTGGCTTGAAATGGCGGAAGTTGAAATTTTGAAAAAGTTTGACCGGAAGTGGACTTTTTGATATCGGGGTCGGAATGAAATTCCGAAAGATGGAGTAGGTTCATAGTGTCATTTATGACTTGTGTGCAAAATTTGAGGTCATTCAGACGTGGTTTAGCAGGTTTCAGCATCGTTTGCGGAATTGAAAGTTTAGAAGTTCTTAGGCTTGAATACGAGTGTAATTTGGTGTTTTGATGTTATTTTTGGGTAATTCGAAGATTCGACTAAGTTCGTATGTTGATATATGACTTGTTGGTATGATTGGGTGAGGTCCCGAGGGCCTCGGGTGTGTTTCGAGTGGTTGATTTATGCTATGATTGGCTCATTGATTTATGTCATGATTGGCTTAATATAGCGCTTAGGCTGAAGGAGCCCCTCCGGAGTCTGTACACACCTCCAATGAGCGCAGGTACCTACTGAGTGTGAGTCCTGAGTGCCGAGTGACTGGGAGGCATGAGTGATGGTGAGGTTTGCCCGAGGAGCTGTATATGAGTGATGGTGAGGTTTGCCTGAGGGGCTGTATATGAGTGATGTTTTCCCGAGGGGTTGTATATGAGTGATGTTTTCCCGAGGAGTTGTATATGAGTGATGTTTGCCCGAGGGGTCGTATATGAGTGATGTTTACCCAAGGGGTTGTTTATGATTTTATCATTTTGCTCACTTTTGCACTGAACCTTTGTTCGAGAATTGTTCAAAGATGTTTTTAAATAATTTTACTGGAACTGGATTTAAACAAGCCGATTTAATTCAAACTATGGTTTTAAAAGCATGCCGTATTTTACTGAGTTTCCGTGATATGAACTTTAGCATTACTGTTCATCACTACTTCTCAGCCTTTATTTACTGTTGTTACTTACTGAGTTGGCATACTCACGTTACTCTCTGCACCTTGTGTGCAGATCCAGGCATTTCTGGACATGGTAGCGGGTGTTGATTATTTAGTTGTAGATTCATCGGAGTTAGCAAGGTAGTTGCCTGATGATCGTAGCCCTGCTTTCCTTCCTCTTTATCTTCCCTTAGTTATAATCAATTATTTCCAGACTATGTTAGTCTTGATATCGTCAGACGGTTGTAGTAGATGCTCATGGCTAGTGACACCCCGATGTCGGGATTTCTTTTCCGCACTTTTGTTTTAATTTGAACTCCTTTATGAAGGGTTTATATTAAATAGCTTGGGAATTATCTTCGAAATGAATATATCATTTTTTTTGGTAATGTGTCGGCTTGCCTTGTACCACGCTAGGCGCCACCACGACATGATTAGCTTTTGGGTCATCACAAGATCAAACTACTCAAATTTTAATATTTGCTAATAAACTTTTTGACAATAATAAGCGAGTAGTACATTGACACAAATACCTAATTTGATTGAAACAAATGACTCATTTATAGTACATCATTTTATATATAATAACAATATTTTGGGACCTTTACCTCTTAGATACCTAAATTTTGCTTTAGTATATAACTAGAATAGAGTATAATAGTATTATTTGACCAAAAAGTATAATTTTCGGTTAAACCCTTATGTTTATGTAATAATGTGTTAAACTTAATTAATAATAATATTCCTCAATGTAGATCTTGAAAATACGGACAATATAGGGTTGATCCAGTGGGGAGTTAATGATATTGTGCATTAAATATTCCAAAAGAATGAGCAATAATGGAGGAAAAACTAGCAATAAATAACAATAAATAGAATTTAAGTAAATATAAGAAATGATTCAAGTTAGATGATTGTTCCTCTGATAATGATGCGTGATAGATAAATCCTAGAATGTTCGAAATATCCTTGGATCTGATAGAAAAGTGTGGAATAATATAAGCAAGGATGTCAACGAAAAGGCAATATTTGTATATTTGTTAGAGAGAGAGAGAGAGAGAAAGAATCTTCTTCTAAAAAGTGTTATTAAATGAATATCACTTGCCCTATCCCATTATCTCTTTTTCTACTTATACAAGACATGTCCCTAACAAACCCTAATAGTACAAGTGCAGAGAATATTCACTAGAATATTCTCTTTAATATCCTATTTCAAACACTAGCCATTACTGTTCTGTCAACGGTGCTCGACCTCGGTCATGGTTGACATCTCAGTCATGAATCTTGCTGCTTCCTGATCGACCTCAACCGACTCTTTCCTTAATGCCATATTACGCTAAATATTCTTAGGGTAGATTTTGGCCTATATAGTTAGTCCCTCCGCTTATTGAGGTCGGCCTCAGGCGGGCTCGATGAGTGAATACTGTTAACATAGTCGAAGCATTTGGATGACACGATCAAGTCAAGATGGTTTGGACGAGTTGGCAGCGTGTCCCTTTGTGAACCATAACTTCTAGGGTGGTAAGTCCTACGAATCAGGATGACGTCATGGCAACAAGTGTCATTATGACGCGATTTCCTGATGCATTGCTTCATTTCGTGTGTATCTTCCTATTGAATCTGCTGCTTCGGTTGTAGTTCCAAGTAATGATTTCTTAATTCCTTGGTTTCGATGCTTGAATTTATATAAATAGAGGTGCATGGGTAATAGGGGTGTTCATAAAAACCCGAAAAATCGAACCAAACCAAATCGACCAAAAAAACGATACTTTTTGGTTTGGTTTGGTTCTGGTTTTGAATTTTAAAAACCGATCAAATTTGGTTTGGTTTTGGTTTTAATCAAAATATAACCGAAAAAACCCGAACCAAACCGACTATAGGAGTAGCTATTTCAAATTTATTATTACACCTATATATATATATATTTTTATACAAAGTTTCAAAATATTTATGGTGAATGTTAATCATTTGCAGTTTTAGTACAATTCTTTACCTTTATATTCTAGTTTGATTGGTAGTTTTCTTTTGTCAAGTGTAAGAATCCATTTCATGTTAAAAAAATATATTTTTAATTGAGTCCTTAAATTATTCATCACTATTTGATTCAATTATCATCAATATATTTTAGTAAATAATAGATTTCTCAAATGACAATTGATTTGATAGTGGTACGTTGAAAATATGGTCCCCGGAATATGTGTTTGGTAGTGTATGTCTTATATTTAAGAAAAAACCGACAAATAACCGAAAAAACCGAAAAACCGACAAAACCCGACATAAACCGAATCGAGAAAAAACCGACTTAATTGGTTTGATTTGGTTCTAATATTTGAAAAACCGACTTACTTGGTTTAGTTTGTTTTTAAGGAAAAACCGATCCAAACCGAACCGTGAACAACCCTAGTGGGTAACGTTTCTATCTTTACGAAACTCCTACATCAAAAGCTCTGAACCTTCTTTTTCTTACATTATTGTGCCTCTTCTTATCAAAATCCTTTGCTTTCTTCTTCTTTCTTGTTTGAATATACTCTCTTAACAACATGGCTAACATATCCTCTAGTTCTACTACGGCAACTGAACCCGTCCCTTTAGCGGTAATGATGCCCCTCATGTTGACAGTGTCTCTGTCGATATTGAGGATGAAATTCCTATAGTGGAGGAAATAATACCTCGTAGTGAGAAAGTCAGGTCCGATTTTTTGAAGGCACCTGAATGTGAGCCCGAAATCTAGGAGTTATTGATGAAAGAGGTTGATTTGGCTGAGCTTAGGGCAAAATTCAAAATTCCTGCCCATATTGATCTGGTCCTAGCAGGCACGATGTGGTGCAAGTGCACCGCCTCGGGTACTGTGCGTTCTACTCATATCCTCTCCAAGTCGGCTATACTTTTCCTTTTCTCCCCTTGGCGGAGGAATTCTGCCACTACGACGGTGTTTGCCTATCCCAACTATTCCATACATCTACAAACTTATTAGGATGCTCACAAAATTTGCGAAACTAGCCGGGGTCGGGGTCACTCTCCGCCATCTGATGCACCTCTTCACCCCTAGCTTTTATAGGGGGACGATGTTGCACCTTCGTCATCGAGGAAGTAAATGCTTGGTGGTGAAGATGGACAACAAAGAGAATCGTCAGTTCTGGCTCAACTACTTTTATGGCAGAATCGAAGACATGGTGGCCAACGCGAACGACTTCCCTAAGACGTGGAATCACACACGTAAGTGTCTATTTTTATCAAAAACATTTGATTTATCTATTTTTAGTCGTAGACCTTGAAATTTTATCTCTTATTTGCACATCATCTACGCCTCCTCCTTTGGTCGTGGACATTTCTGATTGGGTTGGCCAGATTCTGCCTCTCATCGTAGGGATTTGTGAGTGGTCAGGCTTTCTCAAGAAGTTCGGGCATGCTTCTTCCTTAGCTGGTGAGTTCATCTATTTCTCGTTCTTACTATTTTGACCTCGTGGTCGTTCGTTCACTACAATTTATTATTGGTAGTAACTACCCTAGATTTTCCTTTTTCAGCTCGAGGATCTTCGAGGAGGCCGAGGGCTCCTCCTCTTGCGTTTCGTAAGAGGAAGGATGTTTCTTCTTCAGAGTCCGTTCCTACTGTGGTCGCGGCTAGGCCTGCTCGACCATAAGCTCGATCATCTACGGCCAGGCCTACTCGGTCCTCTGCCACATCTACTGCTGCTTCACATCAGTTTCTTTTCCGCCTACATGTATATCGACAACGGGACTTCCAGATTCCCTTTTGCATCACCTAGTGGACGAGGAAGATGAATTGTCTCTGACCGGTGGAGATTTGGCTCCCCGTAAGAGAAGATCGGTGGATGTTGGTGGTGGGGTTGCACGTGTTGTGAATTCAGTAAAGGGCGATTTTGCCATCCATGTGTCACACCTCCTTTTTCCGAGGAATAGGGATTTTTTCTAATTAAAGTGACATTATTCGAAATGGAATTATTTATTTAATTTAGTGTTGCCACGTGAAAATATTTATTATGGTGTCCCAAGTCACCGGTTTATTTTAAAATCCCAAATCAATGAACTTGACTCTATTTATGGTCCGCTAACACAGAAGACCGGGTAAGAAATTCTGTTATCCCGGGAGAAGCCGTGAGGCACTCTCGAGTTCCGTAGTTTTAGCAAGGTCGCTCAACAATTAACATTCGGCTTAATTATCTGATTTATTACATGTTTAAAATATATTATGTAGTTTTAACTTTTTAACCGCTTTTAATATTTATGGAATTTATTTAAATAAGTCGCGATGTCGCGCACTTATTATTTTTGTACATATTGTGAATCAATGTCACGTGAGATGCATCCGCGATTTACAACATGTTTATTGTTATTATTATTTGAAGTTATGGTCGAGTCACGTGAAACGCACACTTGAATTGGGGATTGCGTATCATGACTATGCCATGGGAACCGTACCCATAGTCACGATGATTATTATTAATCGTGCCTAAAGCAAGCTACGATGTTCATGAATGGATTAATTTTCCCTTGGGAATGTATTGTGAGGTCATATGAACTATGGGGAATAATCGTGGATAAAAGGTCCAGAGATGGAGGTAGACCTAAGATTGATTGACATGGGCATTTATGGGTTCAAAAGTCAGTTAAATGGTCCGTTGAGACTCATAAATGTGGGAGGTGGCTGTTTGAAAAATCTTACTTAATGCCTCCGGAAATCTTTCTAAGCAAACATGTTTCTTCTCTTTTACGTTTCTAATGAGATTTTCTCTAAAATAGCAAGATGCAAGGTTGGGTTGGAATTGAATAGGTGAGGATGAGTATGGTCCTTCAACAGATTGAATATAAATATTGTTGGGCTTTAACATTGAGCCCATAACGCCAAAACTTTGCCAATGTAAACCATGATTCTCATTGCACTCTACTAGTCCTAATAACAAACAACATGCTGATTTTAACAAGTTCATCAGTGATTTTACATGTAATAGCAATATAAAATCAATTACAATAATTATTCTTGCACTTGTAGCTGCGTTCCTGAATTGAGCAACTTTCAGTATCTATTTAACTACATTACATAATACAATACACTCATGTCTTGAATTATATTAAAGTCCTGACATAAAAAAACATTGCTACATGAGCAAATCAATCTACAATAGCTTCAACACTCTTGATAAAATGGTTTTCTGGCTTTGAAGTTTACAAATTTGGCCAATTAATCGCCAGATCCATGAACGTCCGCCATATTTGTTGCAATAGAGGCTTTTTCTCATTATAACTTACCATAGAGAATCACCCAAACAAAATATTAGAAATATGGCAGACCGTGAATTCATGCTTAATCAAATTATGAGCTAAGAGAACCATTAATAGAGAAAAACTCGTGATTTCACAATGATTTAATAGAGACCTGCTCAGAAGCAATGACAACAGATACATTCAAAAGGAACTTCATAAGCTCATATCGACATTCGATTTAATAATGACCTTACATTAAGATGAATGAGCAATTGATATCAAACCAACCCAGTTAATGAGTCGACATAGCTTAAACGTTCTGCCTAAACTAATTAACACAATCAGAAGATCATTAGAAGCAACAAAAATAGATTGAAACTAAAAGTACCAATATCAAAAACCACGGGAAGAAATCATCATTAATCAAAATTCTAGTAAATTTCAATTTACCACAAGCTATATGCACGTGACAACTAGAAGCATACTTCAAATTCTGATATCAACTTAACAAATAAACATACCAAACAAACTAATCATAAAGCATCACGTGAAAACAACAACATCTGTATAGTTCATAGAAGAAAAAATGGAGAAGTTTGATAATGAAAATCTAAAACCATACAGGTTTCTAGATGTGTACCTGAGCTTAGAACAAACTGAAACTTTTGCCAACTAAAAGCTAAGAAAGAACTCGACACCAAATGAATTCAGCAAGATCAAACATCAGCAAAACATATGAAAGAATCTCAACTCTCAGCTTGAGGAAACTTTTAATGTGTTTTTCTTTAAAGAAATCAGTGTAAGATCAGCAAGAATGAAGAAGGAAAATGGTGTTTTTTATCAGAAGATCAGTGTATATCCGTGAGTGTCTATGAGTGAGTGTATAGGGTCTCTTATAGAGTGTGAGTGTGCTTTGTATGAGGGAAAATGGGAGAGAATCAAGGGAATGTCAGCGGGAAAATAGGGGGGAAGGACATCTTTTAATAATCAATTTGTACAGTTGTCCTATTTTTAGATGTTTTATCCAATATTCAACATCTTTTATTAACAACTTGGGACAACTGTCCATTTTTCCAGCATACTCTTTTCTAGAAACATCTAAAACATTCTCCTAAATTCTTTTTTAAATTAACCCTACTAAATTTTTGATACTTACAAAAACAAGGTTATCAAGCCAATATCAAATTAAACAAGGAAATTAGTGATGTACAATAATTTTAATAAACAAAATATCCTAACATCTAATTAGGACTCCAAAGTTGATTAACTAGAAATTTGCAATTAAGCTAGCTAACATGCATTTAAGAAATTCGAACACATAAATGTATCAACCTGGGTGTTGAACTAATCTGATTAGGCTAATTTTATCATTCAAACAGGCAATTTCAAATAAAACCTAGAGGACTGTTTTGTTTTTATTTTATTTTATTATTATTTTAAAACAAAGGAAAACAAAATAAAAACCCAAAAAATGATATAAAACAAAATGAGGAGATACCTAATGAAAAGAGAACGGATAAGTTTGAAGTGAATTCAATGAGATTGGACGGACTCCGATGTTTTTGATACGGACGAGAATTAACATTGATTGTTCTCGTTGAGAACAATCGATTAACGTGGTTTTTCAGTTTGAATCGAACATTGAAGCTTCTAAAAACTTGAAAAGGGCAAGACTAGGGTTATGAAGTTTTTAGATCTGGAATTCGGTGAGTTCGGGTGGGTTTTGGAGGCTAAGGCTAAGAGATTAAGAGTGAGGGGAAAGTGGGATTGTCTGGTGAAAATTTGGGATTATTTGGAGTGGTGCGTCGGTGGAGCAACCGAATTTGGGGAGTAGAGAGTCTAGGGTTTATGGCTTGTGAGAGATGAGAGGGAAATGTGTTAAGGTCTTTGGGGTTTCAGGGGGTGGGGGGATTCCGACAGATATAAGGGATTGGGATATGGGGTTCCTAGTTGGATTGAAGGGGATGGAAGGTAGGGATTGAATGTTACAAAATTGGATCTTTTTCATTTAAAGGGAGAACTTGACCAGTGTTCTTGGGATGGGCTAGGCAGAATTTAAGGTGAGTGGGCCATTTAAAATTTGGCCCAGTCCGATTTGGAGTTAAAAAATAGCCCTCTTCCCATTCTTTCTTTATTTCTTTTTCCTTGATTTTTAAATCCTAAACAAATTAAATTAAATCCTAACTTAATCTAATTTGTAAAATTAATTTTACTTACCTATTTTATGACAATTAACTAATTTGAATAACTTAACATTAATGAAAAGGAAATTATCAATAAAATAAAATCAACATTGTATTTTTTGTAATTTTCAAATAATAATGCGCTTAATTAACGTAATCAAATCCTAGATGCAATTAAAAATCTAAAATGATATTCAATGAAGATTTGGACATTTTTTATGGTATTTTTCATGATTTAAAAATATTAAATATGCACAAAATGCGTAAATGCAAATAATTAACAAGAAATTCCTAAATATTCTATATAAATTAAAAATAATTAGAAAAAGTCTATTTTGTGGATTTTGTAGGAGTACTTTTGTGAGGCAAAATTACGTGCTCACAGCTTCCCCTTTTTACTCGAGAACATGAAGAGTTTTCGAGCAAAGATAGAGTGAGTAATTACTAGCAATTTTTGCCCGTTTGACACTCCATTCGGAAGCGTTTTGAAAAAGTTTGACCGAACCTTACTTCGAAGGTTGCCTACATATCCTTGGAAGTAAAGGAATCATGTTAGTGTGGTGATTTCATTGTTGTTGCTATGATTTCACTGTTGTTACTGCTTGCTGAACTCCTTATTACACCAAAATAAAAAATGAAAAGAAACCAAACAAGCCTATAAGCTATGAGTTACAAAATTTCTATATATAAGTCTTCTGAAGCTTGATCTTGAGTCTTGGCTGGTTCTTCATAATGTAATGACCCGATCGATCGTTTTGAGAATTTAAGCTTTGTTCAGCGGCGTAAGGTCTTGAACAGGTTCATAATATGTGTATCGACTTGCGTGTATGGTTGAATTTAGTTAACGAATGATTCAGAGTCAAATTGGAAGAAGGAAACTAGTTTTGAAAGTTTAAACGGTGAGAATTTGACCGGAATTGGAGTTTTGAGTCAAAGGCCCCGGAATGGGTTTTGGGTGATCTTAACAGCTTCGTATGGTAATTTTGGACTTAGGCGTGCATCCGGATTCGGATTTGGAGGACCATAGGGTAATTTGAGGCGTTTCGGCGAAAGTTGGAAAAGTTGAAGTTTGGAAAATGGAAAAGTTTGACCCATAGTTGACTTTTGTGATATCAGGGTTGGAATGCGATTCCGAGAGTTGGAATAGCTCCGTTATGTCATTTTGGACTTGTCTGCAAAATTTGGCGTCATTCCGGGTTTATTTAATCGGTTTCAGCACAAGTTTTTGAAGTTGGAAGATTTGGAAGTTCATAGCTCGATTCGTGGTGTGATTCGTCATTTCAGAATTGTTTGATATGATTTGATACCTCGAGTGAGTCCGTTTTAGGTTATATAACTTGTTTGTGTGTGTAGACGGGGTCCCGGGGGCCTCAGGTGTGTTTCGAGTTGTATTGCGCTCTTATTTGATCTTTTAACGTCGTTTCTTTGGGAATAAAGGGTATTACATTAAGAAAATGAGCTCCAAATTCAGTGTTTTTGAACCATTAGATATGTATCGTAATTATGGAGCCATAAAAAAAAGAATCATCAAATTTGGATATCGTATGAGGAAGTTATGCTCATTTTTGTGTCAGGTAAAACTGCTGCTTCTGGTATGGTCGCAATTGCAAACTTTTTGTCGCAAATGCGAACTTTTCGAGCCCTTCCTTGTTCGCAATTGCGAAGGCTTTCTTCGCTTTTGCAAGGGTTCGCAATTCTGGATCGCAAATGCGACATCTGCAGCTTGTTTTCAGCTGTGTAACTCGAGTTTTTGCTCATTTTTCATATTCTTTGAACCCTAACTCCGAGAGTGGGTGATTTTGAGAGAAGATTTTCATACCAAATCATTGGGTAAGTGTCTCTAATCAATTTTCAACTATATATTGTGATTATATCTTAGATTTAACATCAAATTCATGAGAATTTAAAGGAAAATTTGGGGAAAATTTGTGAAATCTTTCAAAAATATAAAATAATGATTTGAGGGACCAAATAGTGTCGGAATTAGATAATTTTTATATGGGTGAACTCGTATCGAAATGGGTATTTAGTTTTTGTAAATTTTATCGGGTTCCGAGGTACGGACTCGGAGTTGACTTTTTAAAAATTGTATAAGAATCATAGTTTTGTTAATTGAGATTGTTTTCTCTTGCATTGGTTGATGTATTCGAGTCATTTTTGGCTAGATTGAGCCGAGCGTTGATGAATTTGTAAAGAGAAAGCTAAACTGAGTATTGAATTGGCCGGATTGAGGTAAATATCTTGCCTAACCTCGTGTGGGGGACTTCCCATTAGGATTTGAGTCTTCTATGTTGATTGTAGTCCATGTACGCAAAGTGACGAGTGCGTGTTCAGACTTATTTCTGGAAAGTTGGCCTTTTAGAGTTCTTAGGTCCTTGTATTCACTGAGTATGAAGTTGTTCTTGATATGATTGAGCTTCCATTTACTAGTTTCACCTCTACATACTTTAATTGGAATTAATTGCTTTATGATTCATTCTTATCGCTTATTTGACTCTTATTTTTCTTTATTGAAGATTTTTACCTCTTCTATTTCATGCTATCTTTCATAACTGCTTGTCTTTATTGGAAACCATTATTATCTTTCCTGTAATTGTTTAGTATTAATTAAGGTTATGATTATCTTCCCGCTGCTCATCCTTAATTGAAATTGTTGTATATTCTTTATAATTTTCCCAACCTTAAAAGAAGTTTAGGTATCCTATATTTAGTTAAAATTTCCTTATTTGGAATTATTTGATTCGTGTTAGCTTCCTCGTTGTTGAACTATATATTGTGGGATCGTTGCTTCACATTATTTTCTCCCTTGTTGAGTTGTTCTTATTACGCTTAGTATTCTCTATTGTGGTTATTCCTTGTGAGCTAGTTTTACCATCTCCTTGTGATCAAAAGTTCTCGAATTGATTTACTTGTCGTGTTCTTGTATATATTGTCATTGTTGTTGTGGTACTTGTTGTGGTGGTGCACGAGGTTTCTGCCGTGCGGTTGTTGATATAGTGATGCACCTGCGATTATTGTTATGGGGTTGCACGAGGTTTCTGTCATGCTATTGCTATTATTGACATATTGCACATGCGGTGTGATAAGGTGGGATATGTATATATGCTTATATGTGGGTTGCGCATGTGGCGAGACAACGTGGGAACATTATGATACACGTATGGCAAAACAAGGCGAGTACTTATTATGTTATTATTTGCACACGTGGCGAGACAAAGTGAGCTATGTTAGGGATTGATTGTGATGATTTGTGATGGCCTGGGGGCATTCTTGCTGTTTGATATTGTGTTGTGATATGCTTACCTGTATGAGTTTTATCTCGTGGAAGTTGTGAGAAAACATCTTACGTGCTGTCTGTTTTTTCCTTATGCTTATTAGCTGGTAGGAACTATGTTAAAGCACTTACACAAGCATACACGTAGTTGAACACTCCCATTGGATATGAAGTTCTCCTGATATTGCTGAGTATAGATGTACACCCTCGTTTACTTGTCATATATGTGAGAGTAGCTCTAGTTAGTAAGTGAGTTATCAGCGTGACCATGAGTTGTGATGGGGGAACATGATGCCAAGTGTTAGGGTTCAGGTATTGGGACCCGTGAGCTGTAAGTTGTCCGAGGTTTGATAGTTTGTGGAGTCTATTGTCTAAGACTTGATGTGAACACTGTCATAGGTTCTGAGTTATTGCTTACCTTTACTGTATTTGTGATTTAGGTTTTGGATTTGTGATTTCGCTCGCTCTTCTATGTCATTACTATGGTATTTCCGCTGTTACTTGCTGTTTTCTTCCCTTACTGTGATTGTTGTATTGTTAGCCATAGTGTGTAGTATTTTTATGTATATATCATGTTCCCTTGTTCCTATACTTATATTTGTATAGTTTATTAGACCGGTAGGTGTCTTGACTGTTCCTCGTCATTACTCCACCGAGGTTAGTCTTGATAATTACTGGGCACCACTGTGGTGTGCTCATGATACTCTTCTACACATTTTTGCTATGCAGATCCAGGTGTTGATCGTTAGTAGCTGTGCGGTTCATTGCTGAGGAGACTCAAGGTAAACCTACTACTGCGTTCGTAGGCTTCAGAGTCACCTTCTTACTTGTATTCAACTGTTTTCACTCCTTTCCAAACAGTTTATATAGAAGTGGTAGCTAACTTTGTAGAGCTTATGACTTGTACTATTGGGTTTTGGAAATATGCTCATTATATAAAGGATTCATTCTAGAAAAATTTTAAGATTTTATTTATTAATTTTGTTCTTTTGTAAATATTAGGCTTACCTAGTCCTTAAGACTAGGTGCCGTCACGAAACCCAACAGAGGGGAAATTAGGTCGTGACAATACAGACTCTGATCTAAATCTTGATGCTTGTTAGCTGTAGGTGCTAGTTCATTCTTCTAAAGCTTCTTCTGATCACAACGGGAAATGCAATGCTCGTGAAGTCATGTCTTGAGCAATCCACATCCTTTCATCCATTTCCACATTTTGGATTCACTTCTTTTCCTTTTCTTTTCTTTATTTTGGATTGAGACTTCTTCTTTTGGTCATCTCAAACCCCGTGCCTCAAGGTAGAACCTGCTCAGACACCAGAACAAGCAAACGAATAAAAATTTTCTGCCCAATTTTCAGTAGGAAAATTTCATAAGTTATTTGTAACAAAACTCTATTCTACTTCATTATTGAAAGCAATAAAAGGTCAAGATTAGTGCACCCCGAGAAAACAGAGACTAGGGAGTGGAGACCCTATATCTAAAATTGAAAAATGATGTCAACTAGGGAGTGTAGACCCTATGTTGGAAAAATAGACTAGGGAGTGGAGACCCTATGTCTAAAATAAAATCAACCAGGGTGTGGAGACCTTATGTTGGAAAAGAGACTGGGGAGTGGAGACCCTATGTCTAAAATAACTTCAACTAGGGAGTGAAGACCTATGTTGGAAAAGGAGACTAGGGAATAGAGACCTTATGTCTTACATAACTTCAACTAGGGAGTGGAGACTGTAACGACCCGACTGGTTGTTTTGCTTTCTAGAACCCCGTTCCCCTAAATAAGACTCCCCATACTTTCTTTTACTGATTTATGGCTTGCGGGGATGATTGGTTCGAGATTTGCAAGAGTTTGAGTTGAAATCGAAACACTTAGTTCCTTAAGGTTGGCTTAAAAGACCAAGTTTGACTTCGGTCAACATTTTGAGTAAACGACCTCGGAAATGGCATTTGAAGGTCCCAATAGGTCTGTATGATGATTTTGGACTTGGGCGCATGTCCACATCGGATTTTGGATGACCTGGGAGCGTTTTGGCGCCTAATAGTGAAAGTTGAATCCTTAAGGATTTTTGAAGTTCTTTAAAATTGGTTTGGAGTGGGTTTTCATGATATCGAGGTCTGAACGGAATTTCGAGACCGTGAATAGTTTTGTATTGTCATTTAAGACTTGGACGCAAAATTTGGTGACAATTTGAGTAGTATAACTACGTTTCGGCACGTTGGAAGTAGATTGAAGAACTTGAAGTTCATAAGTTTGATTCAATTGGTTTTAGGCTATGATTCTTAGACTTAGCGTTGTTTCGGGCGTTTCGAAGGTTTGACCAAGTCCATTTTATGATTCCAAACTTGTCGTTATGTTCGGGCGGGGCCTCGGGAGCCCCGTGGGTCAATCCGATGAGGCTCGAGTTAAGTTAGAAATTTGAGAAGGAGCTGAAGCTCCAGTTCTATTATAGCCGCACCTGCGGTTGGCTAGCCGTAGGTGCGAGACCGCAGATGTGGCTTAATAATCGCAGATGCGGCCCAAGGGGAAGAACCCAGGTTCCGTAGATGCGGCTCCTCTTCCGTAGAAGCAGAACCGCAGAAGCGGTCCCCAGACAGCAGATGCGGCCCCAGCTAACCCGGCCCAATTCTGTAGAATCGGACAATCCCTTGCAGAAGCAAGACCACAGATGCAGTCCCCTAACTGTAGGTACGGAAATCGCTGAAGGCAATGCCTTCATTTAATACGGTAATGTGTCATTTTTGACACATTTCATTCATTTCTTGGGCGATTTGGGAGCTTCCAAAGGGGAGATTTCAGCCTAGCATTGTGAGGTAAGTTATTTCTACTTAATGTGAGTTTAATACATAGTTTAGGGGTAGATCACACCATGTAAATTAGTGAAAATTATGGGTTTAGAGTAAAACCTAGGGTTTTGGTAAAAACAAGATCTAACCACGAAATTTATTATGGAATGTAGAAGAAATCATATATTCTTGATCCTTAGTTTATGAGTAACAACTTTCTTCAAAACTTTCTAGAATCCGGGCACGTGGGCCCGAGGATGAATTTTAGGAACCTTGCATTTAGGGTTGGGAAAATAGTTTAATAGTTAGAATATGAAATCTTGAGCATGTATTGACTAGTTCTTACCCCATTTGAATAGTTTTGGATCGTTCGACTCCGATTTGAGGTTTTGAGCGCATTCTTGAATTTGGAAGTAAGCTTCGGGGCAAGATAAGTCTCCTTTCTAACCTTGTAAGAGGGAATTTTCCCCATAGGAGTAATAATTGAACACGTGCCTCTAATTGCGGGGGCTACGTATGCACGAGGTGACGAGCGCCCATGTGTAGCTTAGGACCCAAAAGCATGCTTTACTTGCTGTATTTGTAACTCTATTTTTAATTTAAATTGCATAAATCATATCGAACTTGGAAAATGAATTTCTAAAAAGTTAAACATCATTTTCTTGACAGTTAAAGAGAAGTTCGACATTACTTTGGATAATTGTTTTCCTGATAAATTATTGAATGATTGTTTGTATGTTTATTTGTATTTGACCGCGTCGCATGTATGATTCGTGAGAGGGGTAATATATGCATCTATGGTTCACGTTGTTCCACCCTCCGGCGATGCACACTTTATTTTTATGTTGGATCGGGCTGTACGACCTAAACATTATTTGCACATGCTATTTGCTCAGTACTTCCTGTGATTTGAACTGCTTTAAAATGCCTTGGAATATAGATTTTTAGCTGAAATATTATCTATGAAAGAACATGTAACTTCCTGTTATCAACTGTTATTTATTCATGACATCCATGCTTAGCGTAACACTTAAATTATATTATTGTTGACCGTAGTAAGTGTCAAGTCGACCCCTTGTCACTACTTTTTCGAGGTTAGACATGATACATACTGGGTACATATTATTTATGCACTTAAATGTACAGGATCTGAGGTAGGTTCATCTAGCTACCAGTCTGGCGCGCGTTCCTGATACTTGACCGAGATTCCACGGTGAGCTGCCCCTTCTGAGCTGTTCAACAGCATGCCGGAGTCTCTCCTTTTGTTATTACTGTCTATTCTGTTTCAGGCAGTAGGATAGTTTTATTCTTTTGTACATTCTACTAGTTGCCCTCGTACTTGTGACACTAGTTCCTGGCACACACATTAGTAGACTATTACTTTTGGGTTGTATATCTATTGTTATGAATTTGTTAATCGTCGAATGTTTTAAATTAAGTTAAGTAAATGTCGGGATTGTTTAGTGAAATAATTGGGAACTCACTAGTTGATTAGGGTTGGCTTGTCTAACAACGATGTTGGGCGCCATCACGACCTATAATAGAATTTGGGTCGTGACAGAGACCCTATGTTGGAAAAAGAGACTAGGGAGTGGAGACCCTATGTCTAAAAGAACATCAACTAGGGAGTGGAGACCTATGTTGGAAAAGCGACTAGGGAGTGAATATCCTATGTCTAAAATAAAGTAAAATAGGGAGTGCAGACCCTATGTTGGAAAAAAGAGGGAGTGGAGATCCTATGCCTAGAAATAAAGTCAACTACAGATTGGAGACCTTATGCTGAACAAGCAACTAGGGAGTAGAGACCCTATGTCTAAAATAAAGTCAACTAGGGAGTGGAGAACCTATGTCGGAAAATGAGACTAGGGAATAGAGACCTTATATCTAAAATAAAATCAACTAGGGAGTGGAGACCCTATGCTAGAAAAGAGACTAGGGAGTGGAGACCCTATGTCTAAAATAAAATCAACTAGGGAGTGGAGACCCTATGTTGGAAAAGAGACTAGGGAGTGGAGATCCTATGTCTAAAGTAATATCAACTAGGGAGTGGGGACCCTATATTGGAAAAAAAACTAGAGAGTGGAGACCCTATGTCTAAAAGAAAAATCAACTAGGGAGTGGGGACCCTATGTTGGAAAAACGTAGCTAAGGATTGGTTTACCCTATACTACCATGATTTTGAACTTTATTTTTCCCCTTCTTTTTATTAAGAAAGTGAGTAAAATGCGGGAAAGAATTTGGAGAAGACTTCCCTTTTTGGAGTTGTTATTGCTGCAGAGCTATATTAGTCTCCGCGCGGTTTCCTTTTGGTTGCACCTGCTTTTTGCAAGGTTGCTTTGGATTGCACCTGTTTCCTATTTTTCATGAAAAGAATAATTTATCAGTTTAAATGGTGGTTGGTTTTGTGGCCTTGAATGTTTCAGTCACTTGATCTTGGCCGGCTTCTTTGATGATAATTTCACTTGCAACTGGTTATTTTCTGAAGACCGATTTCATTTCTGGCCCCGGAGAATCTTCTAGCTTTTAGAAACCTTTCCATGATAGTTGGTTATGTGGGACTTAACCTTTTTCAACTTTATTTTGCCTTCGTGGGCATTTGATTTTCTTTCTTCCCATTTTTAAATTCAAACCATTGGGGAATTCTTGACTTTTCAAACCTTGCCAAGACGGTTAATCACGTGGGACACAAACTTTTCAACTTCATTTCGTCCTTATAGACACTTCAATTCGATTTCCTTCTTTCGAGAGCTTTTTATTTTAAAACATCGGCCACCATGGCCAGTCGGAGTCAACTTGATGCCCCTGCCGAGGCTGGATGCCTCTTGCATATTAGCTTGTATCAAATGAGAATCCCTGTAAATCAATCTTACCATCGCTTCTTTGTCTTAGTTTCGGAACAGAGTAAGACTGAAAGAGATTCAAAGAAACACAAACAATAGAATGGACAATGAATATAGACAAAAGGTATCCCTTTCGGGGAAAGAAAAGAAGGACTTATCTGGACTACATGCAAACTTCACTAAACTTGACATGCCTTTTGGACTAGATACTTGATCTGCGTAAACCGTCCGACTCTCAGAAATTCATCACGACTTTTGTCTTGAAACCAAGAAACCTTGCCCAAGGTTGTGTCAATGCCCGTGACTGTGAGGATCCTCTTTTTCTGGTCAGTGGCG
Organism: Nicotiana tabacum; assembly: GCF_000715075.1. Taxonomy (NCBI): domain Eukaryota; kingdom Viridiplantae; phylum Streptophyta; class Magnoliopsida; order Solanales; family Solanaceae; genus Nicotiana; species Nicotiana tabacum. The sequence continues at coordinate 104,671,611 of NC_134080.1, read as the reverse complement.
CCCTTTGTAGGTTTTCACCAACTGACCTCTCTCATTTCTCTTCTCACCATCTCCTTATAGTTCTTTTTGCGAGTTTTCACTAACAAGACTCTCATTTTAATTTCTCTGCTTACCATCATCTTATGGTGCCCGCGAAGGTTTTCACCAACAAGAGTCTCTCATTTGATTGCATCAGATCCAAGTAACTATATCCTCCCATTTTGAACCTCTTTTCCGATTGATCGGAAGGACTTGAACAAGATTTGGGGTAAAAAGAATTTGGATAGAATTACAACTTTGGAACTTTTCAGGCAAAACCATCGTCGAACCATTATAACATCTACCCTAGTTTCACTTTTGGGGGAATTTGTATTTTTGTTTTGGTGTGACTGAACCCCAGAGAAAGGCTACATATGTATCCTCTCGAAATCATGTCAAACGTAGTTCAAAGAACTTTGTTTTTGATTTTTTTTAATAACACTTTTAGGTTCCAAAGAGGGTAATCAAAGAAAGGGAAACGACTTAAAGGGTTTGCAAAGGATTGGAAGTGTTTGGATAGTTAGAAAGAAAACCTTTGCCATCCCAATCGGAGCATGTTAAAGTTGTGAAAGTAGTCAAACGTAATACCTTTTGACCGCATCTACATTGACAGCTGTCTCGGGATTATTTCCTTCGATGTCTCCCAAATATAGTGCTCCCTTTGGAAACACTCTTCTTACAATGTACAGACCTTTCCAATTTGTAGCAAATTTTCCTTTGGCTTCTTCATGATGCGGGAGAACATGTCTCAGAACAAGTTTCCCCACTTCAAGTTTTTTGGGTCGCACTTTCTTGTTGTAGGCACATGCCATCCTTTGTTGGTACAACTGCTTGTGGGAAACTGCGACCATCCGCTTTCATCAATCATAGTCAACTATCCAACCGGTTTTTGACCTATTCATCATCCTCGATCTCGGCTTCAACAATGATACGAAGAGAGGGAATCTCAACTTCTGCAGGTATTACAGTTTCAGTGCCATAAACTAATAAGTAGGGCGTGGCCCTGACTGATGTTTGCATGGTTGTGCGATATCCCAACAATGCAAAAGGCAGCTTTTCGTGCCATTGTCTAGAACTTTGAATCATTTTCCTAAGGATCTTCTTAATGTTCTTATTTGCAGTTTCAACAGTGCCATTAGCTTTGGGCCGATAAGGGGTAGAATTACGATGCGTAATTTTAAATTACTCACATACCTCCCTCATCAAGTGGCTGTTCAGATTTGCAGCATTGTCTGTAATGATAGTCTTAGGAATACCAAAACGACAAATAATATTGGAATGCATAAAGCCTACCACTACTTTCTTGGTGACAGCTTTGAAAGTGATGCTTCAACCCACTTTGTGAAAGAATCAATGGCAACCAGAATGAATCTGTTCCCATTTGAAGCGTTCGGTTCTTTCGTCCCAATAACATCCATGCCCCAAGCAACGAACGGCTAAGGCGCTGACATAGGATGTAACTTAAAAGGTGGTGCATGAATCAGGTCACCATGTATTTGGAACTAATGGCACTTCCGGACGAAACTGAAACAATCTTTTTCCATGGTCATCTAGTAATACCCTGCCCGGAGGATTTTCTTTGCAAGGACGTATCCATTCATGTGAGGCCCACATACTCCCGAATGCACTTCGTTCATGACCTTTTCAGCTTCTCCAGAATCTATGCACCTCAAAAGATTCAGATCTAGAGTTCTTTTGTACAAGACCTCTCCGCTAAAAAAGAAACTGCTTGCAAGCCTTCTAATAGTTCTCTTTGATCTCCACTGGCCTATTCGGGATATTCTTTTGTTTTCATTAACCTTTTGGTTTCATGATACCATGGTTGAACATCTAGATCCATTTCAATTGCATTACAATAACCATGCCTTTCTCGAATTTGGATTTCCAGCTGGTCAATATGAACATTTCCCGAGTACGGCAACCTTGAGGCCAGAGTAGCTAGTGCATCAGCTAGATCATTGTGGAATCTAGGAATATACATGAACTCGATGGACTTGAACCGTTTGCTAAGATCTTCCATATGTTACATGTATGGGATGAGTTCGATGTCTCGAGTTTCCCATTCACCCTGGGCTTGCCGAATGATCAAATTAGAATCCCCCATGATTAACAACTCCTCTACATCCAGATCAACTTCCATATTTATGCCCATAATGTAGGCTTCATATTTGGCAGTGTTGTTTGTACAGAAAAAACCGAGCCGGGTTGTGGCTGGATACTGTTGACCTGTGGGCGAAATTAGAATTGCTCCAATCCCGACACCTTTTGCATTTACAACCCCATCGAAGAATATTTTCCAGGCATTGGTGTTCTCCTGAACTACTTCAACTGAGTTTACTTCCTCGTCCGGGAAGTAAGTGCTTAGGGGTTGGTATTCATCATTGACGGGGTTCTCAGCTAGATGATCTGCCAAGGCTTGGGCTTTTATTGCCGTGTAGGTGACATAGACTATGTCGAACTCGGTGAGCAGGATCTGCCATTTTGCTAGCCTCCCCATGGGCACTGTTTTTTGGAATATATACTTCAGAGGATCCGTTCTGGTTATGAGATGCATTGTGTAGGCCAACATATATTGTTTGAGCTTATGTGCAACTTAAGTTAGGGCACAACAAGTTCTTTCCAACAAAGTGTATTTAGCTTCATAACTGGTGAACTTCTTGCTTGGTTAATAGATGGCTTGCTCTCTCTTCCCAGTCACGTCGTACTGCCCCAGTACACAACCGAAAGAATTTTCCAAGGCTGTTAGGTACAAGAACAAAGGTCTTCCTAGCTCAGGTGGAACCAGCACGGGCGGATTTGATAGATATTCTTTGATCTTATTAAAAGCTTCTTGACACTCATTTGTCCATTTGATCACCGCGTCTTTCTTTAATAGTTTGAATATGGGCTCACAAGTGGTAGTGATCTGAGCAATGAATCTGCTGATGTAATTCAATCTCCCTAGCAGACTCATGACCTCTTTCTTGGTTTTCAGAGGTGGCAAATCCCAAATAGACTTTATCTTTGTTGGATCTAATTCAATATCCCTCCGACTGACTATAAATCCCAGTAGTTTCTCGGACAGAACTACGAATGCACATTTAGTTGGGTTCAATTTCAAGTCATACCTGCGCAGACGTTCAAAGAATTTCCTCAAATATCGCACATGGCCTTCTTGCATTCTAGATTTAATGATTACATCATCCATATACACCTCAATTTCCTGGTGCATCATGTCATGGAAGATGGCAATCATAGCTCTCATGTAGGTTGCCCCGGTGTTTTTCATACCGAATGGCATGACCCTAAAACAGTAAGTGACCCAAGGTGTGGTGAAAGCCGTCTTTTCCACATCTTCTTCATCCATCAGAACCTGGTGATACCTAGCATAACAATCCACGAAATACTGTACCTCATGTTTGGCATAGTTGCCGATAAGAATTTGCTTGTTTGGCAATGGAAAGTTGTCCTTGGGGCTTGCTTTGTTCAAATCCCAATAATCAACACACACTCAGATTTTCCCCTTTTTCAGCACCGGAACCACATTAGCTAGCCATGTGGTGTATCGGACCAGACACCAGCTTTCAATTGTTTGGTGACTTCTTCTTTGATCTTATAGGTGATATCTGTTTTGAACTTTCTCTATTTCTGTTGAACGGGTGGATAACCGGGATAAGTTGGCAATTTATGTACCACCAAATCAATGCTCAAACCTGGCATATCATCATAGGACCATGAAAACATGTCTTTGAATTCAAACAAAAGTTTGTTCTGAGTATCTCTAGTTCATTCATCGGCGTGCATGCTTATCATGGTTTCTCGGACCTCTTCTGGACTGCCCAAGTTAACCGGATTGGTTTCATTTAAGTTTGGCTTAGGCTTATTCTCAAATTGTTCCAATTTGCGATTTATTTCCCTAAAAGCCTCATCTTCATCATATTCTGGTTCTTGATTCATTATTTCACAGTTAGACATTGTTTTAGGATATGGGCATGAAGTCCGCAAGCATGTTATTTATTTAAGTCCGCATTATTAGAAGTGAAAAGAAAAAAGATAAGAAAAATAACAAAATCAGAATAAAGAAAAAGGAAACATCTATTGACGATAAAATATTGATTCCATTTTATTGAATTGAAGATATGAGGGTTCACATCAAAATCAAAGACAATAAAGTAAAAACATTCGAGTTACACCATGGAATAACTCATAATGTATAAGAGATGGCAAGACTGGACTACCGGGACTCCCGTATGACAGGGAATGGGGTAGCTTTCCAATTTTGAAGCTTGGCATCTGTTCCCATGTACAGCACCTCGGCATTTCTCGTGCTTTCCTCAGGCTGGACCATGTGAGACTCATACAGTATTTGTTTCATGGCTTTACAAATATCATCAATCTTTTCGGCTATGAAGACCTCTTCTTCTTCCTCCACATATTGGGGTTTGACAAATGACCGGGTGAGGTGTGGAATGGGATAGGGCAGGACCCACCCTTTTTCTTTGGGCTCATTAGCCCATTTTCTGTCGGCCTCTGTAGCTTTGAAACCCACGCCGAAAAACTTCTTAATAGCGATCGTAGTAATAGGCTCTATGATGCCTTATAGAGATACCTCGAGCCCCTTTCCGGTCTTGTACCCATGTCTAATCATTTGAGTGGCAACCATGACCGAAGCATTAGACAGGCACGGTTGAGGTAATGGGGCCCCTTCTTCACATTGGTTGGCGACCACAATTTCGAAGGCTTGGTATATAATATGCTCGCTTCCTTCCCTAACTTCAAGACACGGGACTGAAGGGTCCCTGTAAATGGACTGTTCATCCTCCCCATGGACAACAACTTCATAATTTTCAGATTCAAATTAGACCATTTGGTGGAGAGTGGAGGGAACAGATCCTGCAGCATGAATCCATGGTCTTCCTAAGAGAAAATTGTATGAGGTGTCCATATCTAGAACCTGGAAAGTTACTTCGAAATCCACGAGGCCAATGGTCAAAATCAAATCAATTTCCCCTATTGTCTCTCGCTTGACACCATCAAAATCTCGTACACAGACGTTGTTAGCTCAGATTCTCTCTGTTCCAATCTCCATTCTCTGGAGCGTTGAGAGAGGGCAAATATCGACCCCGGACCCACTATCTAGCATGACTCTCTTTACATAATAGCCCTCATATTTGACAGTCAGGTGAAGATAGGGCTTTTGTCACGACCTAAAATCTAACCATGTCGTGATGGCGCCTATCTAGATACTAGGCCAGCCACTTATTTCCAAATAATCCATTTTTCAAATAAATACTTAAGGAAAATCATAATTTTTAACAGAAAGTCAATAAGATAAAAGTAGAAATCAAAATTCAGCGGAAAGAAACACAATCCCGATCTCGGGTTTCACTAAGTCATGAGCCAAAACTACTACATTTGTTCGAAATAACATGACCAACACAGTCTGAGAATATCCAAATAAACATACTAAAGGAAGATAAGAAAGGAGAAGGCGAAACTGCGATCGCCAAGCAGCTACCTCGCAATCTCCACAGAAAGTCTCCAACCGGCAAGATCAACAACCGCTACCATGCCACGAGATCCCTGGATCTGCACACAGGGGTGCAGGGGGTAACGTGAGTACACAAACTTAGTAAGTAACAAGTCCAAACTATGGGCTGACGGTAATGACAGACCAAACATCAACCGGTTTTAACAATTAATTGTACGGAAAAGTAGACATGCTTACAGTTCATGAAATTTCTCAACAATAATTAAACACAGTATGAACGATACAGAGTATAAAGCTCAGGAAAACTCTAAGTACCAATGCATAGATAGCATGATCAATGTTACATATAATACTTCAACTCACAATGCTCAACCACTCGGTACTGTATACGTCCCACTCAGCCCAGTGAAGGACCATCCAAGAATGTATACACATCATAGACTATAAGTCGCCCAGTACCGAGGAAACAAGCCAATCCAGCCTCATGGAGAAGATCCATCTCCATACCAATACTTCGGACAAGATCCATGTCTAGGGAAGATCCATCCCTCAATATTATTAACTGTGCTCACTGGGGGTGTAAAGACTTCGGAGGGGCTTCTCTTAGCCCAAGCACTATATCAATGCCAGCGAAGGTATGATCAATATCTCGCTACGGCGTGTAGCCCGATCCTATACTGTCGATCAATATCAGGCTCTCTGCCTCACTCAGTCAATACTCTCCAGTCTCACACACACGGGTTAAAATGTCATGATGCATGCCCGAACAATGATATGATATGTCAAATAACAATAATCGAGACTAAGGCATGATATAATATGCATGAACAGGACTGAGTATAGATTGTGGATGAAGCTAATGACTTGACAGCAAGAAACGACCTCTCGGGTCTCAAGAGTGTTTGCGTGAAGCCTTAACATGATAATTAGCATGATTTGCAACTTATTAACTTAATCACATAATTACAACACAGGTATCAACATGAAAGAGTCACTAGGCGGTGCCATGGAATGATCCAGGCCGCATTTCTCATGGTGCACGCCCACACGCCCTTCACTTGGCACTGCGTCACCTCAATAGTAATCATAGAACACATAGTTTGGAGTATCGAACCCTCAGAACCAACTTTGGAAGCGTTACTTACCTCAAGCCAAGCCAAACTCTAGACCGCGATGCCCTTGCCTCTCGATTTGGCCTTCAAATGTTCCAAATCTAACCAAAATCAGTATATAATCATCAAAATATGCTAAGGGAACAAAGCCCACTCGAAAATATTCAAATTACATCAAAATCCCAAAATTGGTCAAAACCCGACCCCCCGGGCCCACATCTTGGATTTTGATAAATTTCACAAAACTTGAATCCTTATACTCTCACGAGTTCATACATGCCAAATATACCAAAATCCAACCACATATGACCCCTCAAATCCCTAAGTTTAGGTCTCCAATTCCCAAGCCCTGAAACCCAATTTTTGCTACTGATTTTCCCATGGATTTCACGCTTACAATGTTAAAAATCATCATACAACCAAGTTTAGGGACCAAAAACCTTACCTCTATGAAACCCTCTTGAACTCTCCCTTGCATTTGCTCTCCCAAGCTTCTTCCCGTTTGAAAAGTGATGGAAAATAACCCAAATTCGCGAAGGGCAAAATATATATGTTTTGACCCAGCAAAACCGCATTTGCGGTCATAATCTCGTACCTGCAGACCTGCACCTGCAGTCCTAGGTGCGCATCTGCGGAAACCACTTAACATACCAAGACCGCACCTGCGATCGAAATCACGCACATGCGCCATCACAGGTGCGCCAAATATTCCGCATCTGTGGCTCCATCCATTTATCTTCTTGGCCGCATCTGCGATCTCCCTTTCTCTTTTGCAGTATCGCACCTATAGTACCCTAACTGCAGGTGCGGTTATGACAGTAAATCAGCAGCTGAAGCTGCTCCAACAAATCCCCAAACTCCCCATTAACAATTTGAAATCATCCCGAGGCCCCCGGGACCTCAACCAAAAGTACAAACAAGTCATATACCACCTTCCAACCTAAGCTTACTCAAAAGAGACTAAGTGTCTCATTCCTTTCCAGAACCTCTTCGAACCCGAACCAACCAACCCGATATCATATAGTACAACTGAACAAGACAATATGAAGTAGAAATGGGGGGAAACAAATTGGTAACTCATGCAACGACCGGCTGGGTCGTTACAACTTTGTTGTGGGCCGCTCCCTCTAGGGAAAATCATCGCAGCTGAAAGAAATCCTTTTGACCTCAAAGAATCGTTCAGTCATTCTCTCTAATTATTCAACTGAAGTGTCAACTGGTTCATATGTCTCATTCAACATTTTAAGGAGCACTTTCTGGTATTCATTCAATCTCAACAACAGAGAAAGAGTGAGAGTTGGGAAGGAGTCTTCCGGAGTTGGTCAGCTATTGCATATTCCGAAGTTTTTATTTTTCTAAAGAACTCTTCTACTTCCTTGATGCTTACAGGCTTTTTGGATGGAAACTGTTTATCGCTGTTCAGCTTGGATTTCCTTAACTCTTCTGGGTTGTGGTACTTCCAAGATTGATTCAATTCATTCACCTCTCCCATGATCTCTTTCCCCTTGTAGGTAACCAGTGTTCTATTGTAATTTTAGGGGACTGCGGGGGGATCTCTCATAGGGCTCTATGGTGCATGGCTGATAATCACAGGCTCAGTCAGCCTTGGTGGAATTACCGACCCCCGCGCCACATAGGTCTTTTTTGGCACATACAATCTCGGCATATTTAGTGTGGCCTTCTTTTGCTCAAATTTCTTGGGAGTGTTCAAGATCAATTGTTCTTTTCTTGGGGCTTTAGGAACATAGAGAACTGCATTCTTAGCGGGTGCTGCCCCAGTCTTTATTTCTACAACTTGAGGAACTAGAGTGATTTTCTTCTTAGTTTTGGCTTGTTTCATTGTCGCTTTGGGTCTTGCCTCTGAATCGGCGATGAAAATGATGGCTTTCAATGCTGGATTAAATTCCTCATCATCACAAATCATTCCAATAACCAGCCCATTATTGTGAGTCGGTAATGGATTGTTAGTCGCATTAGGGACTTCCTCGCCCCTCAGCACAACTCGTTTTTGTTGTATCAAGCTTTCAACTGCCCTTTTAAGGGTCCAACAATCCTCCGTATCATGGCCCTCTACCCCCGAATGGTAAGCACACCTGGTACCTACCGGTATGACGGGGATTCAGGATTTTGCCAATTGGGGGGTACAGGTTGCAACAAACCTAGTTGGATCAATTTTTGGAGCAAGCTGGAGTAAGATTCACCAATATGGGTGAAATTGTTTCTCCTAGGAGGATCACGAGGGTGTGGATTATGTTGGTGGTTGTTTTGTGGTAGACGGGGATTATACAGAGTTGGTAGGGATGGTTATTTCTAGGAGGTGGAGCTCGAGCTTGGTTGTAGTGCTGTTGTGGCCGTGTATAGGGTTGGGCATTCATCACCGCATAGTGAGGCGGTACCACGGCATAGGTTGCATCTTGGTGTGGATAGTAGTGTTGCGGGGTTTTGGGCGGCATATAAGAGTGATCAAATGATCGATAGGGCCCTCTTGAACTTGAAACCATCATCCATCCTCCCTCTTTTTACAATTGGCCAAACCCCTCTGAGCCTTTTTGGATGGGCTGGGAGGTAACTCTCAAAGCAGATTGACTTAATATCTAGCCGGTTTTCAAAACGTTTTCTAACATTTCTCCAAATTTTTATTGCCTCCGCAAATGGTTTGCCCATGGCGGACATCATATTCTGAAAATAATCAGCCTCTTGGGCCTGCATGAAGACTATAACCATTTCGGTCTCGCCCATGGGTAACTTTACTCTGGCGGCCTTCTTGCGCCATTTGATAGCATATTCGCGGAAGCTCTCCGCGGTTTTCTTCTTCAAGTTAGACTGGGAGTTTCTATCTGGAGCTATGTCGATATTGTACTGAAATTGTTTGATGAAATCTTGGGCCAAATCATCCCATAGGTGCCAGTGGGAGATTTCCTGGTCCATATACCATTCTGAAGCGATTCCAGTCAAGCTTTCCCCAAAATAAGCCATCAGTAACTTTTCTTTCCCACCAGCCCCTCGTAGTTGGTTGAAATATCTCTTAAGGTGAGCAATTGGATCTCCAGTCCCATCATACTTCTCAAACTTTGCCATTTTGAAGCTGGTAGGTAGATGGACATTTCGGAACATGCACAAGTCTGAGCAGGAAACACTTTTTTGTCCACTTAGGCCTTTCATGTTTTTAAGCTTTGTTCCAAGCTTCTCATCTTTCGAGCCATTTCTTCCTGCTCGGGGCTTCTCATTGCTCTTTGTTGTTCCATTGGGGACTCATATTACGGATGCTGAGGGTATGAGTCTGGAGTTGCATGAGTTGTGTCTGGCTAAATTTGTGGGCCCTGAAAGGTGAAAGTTGAAGGCTCAAAGCATGGCCTGGGCATGGTTGGTTGTGCCATGGTAAAGATTGGTGGTGCGGTGTACAACGTTGAAGGTACCCCTGAAAACGGTGCCTGGGGGCGGACCTCAGAAGGCATACTAGTAAAATTGGTTGACATAGTAGGGTACCCAAACGAAATAAATGGGTTGGACATGGGGATGGGATGTTGGTGGTTCCAGCCATCCTGTGGATAAGCTTGGGAAATCCAGGGAATGAACTTGGTGGTTCTCTACCATTGGACCAGGCGTCCCACATCTCCAACATGCGGAGACACAGCCTCATGTTCTCTTCGACAGTTGCCAATTCAGGCTGGGACATAACCAGCGTGGCGTTGTCCTTAGGATCGATGACACAGAGACTGCTTTCTGATGAAATTGGGACACTTCTCTACTATTGGACTAGGCATCCCATATCTCCAACATGCAGAGACATAACCTCATATTCTCTTCGGCAGTTGCTGATTCAGGCTGGGACATAACCAACATGGCATTATCCTCAGGATCGATGACACAAAGACTACTTTCTGAAGACATTGGGACACTTCTTTTTGATCTTGTAAAGTACGGGTGAGAAGCCAGGTTACCGTCCAAACCAAACACTTGAACGAGACCTGTCTGATTTGTACGTACAACAACCTTGTTAGTTTTGAGACATTTACTAGATAGGGAATCACACAGTGGGGATGCAATGCACCTGAACAATTAAATATTTCTAAATATTTTTGCAACAGATGCATGTTTCATCCCGGATTTTGCTATCCCTTTTCTCATTCTGTGGCTCTTTTCTTTCAATCAAATTTCAAATCTTGATTTTCTTTTCCTTCTCTGTTTGCTGTTTTTCACTCTTTTGTTTTTCTCTGTTACTTTGTCACTCTTTTTCTTTCTTTTCTTTCTTCTCTCTTTTTCACTCAATTTAATTAATGGATATGATTGAATCCGATGGGGATTGCCTAGTTCAGGGGAATAAATGCAAAATGAAAGTAAGGAATGTTTTTTGGTTTTTCAATATTTCATTAATAACATCTTTTTGGGTTTTTCTATTACAAAGACTCAGAAGTATTGATGACTAAAAAAAGAAACATACAGACTCAAAACAACTCAACAAACATACTCGACATGGATGAAAAGACTAACAGACTCGAGAAATGTAAAAATACGGACTTAAAAAGTTGAAAAATCAAGAATACATAAGAGCCTCAAATGTTATTTCGGGCCCCGCGGGACATCAGTCAGTCTTGATGCGGGCCTACATGCGATCTCTTCCTGGTGAAGCTCTAAATCTGCCATCACCTGGCGAGCGAAGGTTATCACGGAAACAAAAAGCATAGATCTGGTCATATCCTCACGTTATGGCATTTCATTGTAGCGTAATCTGCTATTTCTTTGATTCTCATTCTAATGACACCCTTTTCTTTGATTATCAAATTTGATATTTCTGACTTGGTCTTCTAGTTTGCTTATGGTGGTCCGGTATTGACCCCGGTTCGCCCTCCGTGAACCATCGTGACGACATCTAGTCTCTATGACTAGGTAAGCCTAAACTTGCAGAAGATAACCAAAACTTGCGGAAGTAAAACAATTTAAGAAATAGAAATAAGGCAATAACAATGTTAAATGTGCCGCTCGGCATACACCATATTTATATAGATCTCAAAACCAATATCTAAATCCAAGACTCGGAAACCCACGAATCACAAGCTAAGAAAAAGAAATGCTACATAGCTCTAACTCTGGAATTGTCTAATAAGAACAGAAAGTACATAAGGGCTAAATACTAGAAAGCAGGAATAGAAAGGGACTCCTCGGTCTGCGGACGCGGCAGATGTACCTCGAAGTCTCTAAGTAGTCGCCTCCCTCAAGGATAGTAGGCCTGAGTAGAAGTACCTGGATCTGCACATGAAAAACATGCGCAGAAGAGGCATGAGTACACCACATCGGTACTCAGTAAGTGCCAAGCCTAACCTTGGTTGGGTAGTGACAAGGATGGTCAGGGCCCTACTGAGGTTAAATACAATATAAGGGTTAACAATGTCGAATAAAACAGTATAAATAAGTGCAACAATAAGAAATAACATAGAATTGACAGAACAATAACAACTAGAACAGAGACAAAACAAACCACGGAAAGAAATACCGTTCAACACGGAGACAACAACCGGGGCACCTTCCAAGATACCGTCCTGTAGTCCTAATTACAAATGTCCAGTGGATCTCCCGAGATACCATCCCATAGTCCATCATATATATGTCCGAAGGATCTTCCAGGATCCTGTCCCATAGTCCAACTATCAATGCGTGGGGATCTACCGGAAACCCAATCCGTAGTCCCAAATGTAAATACCCAGTACTGGGGGAATCTACCGGATGCATTCCCGTAGTTCCATGTGCAGTCCCAATGTAAACAGACAAGGGGGAGCTACCGGAATCCCACATCCGTAGTCCCAATGTAAATACACAGCAGCCGCAAGAAAATATTCAGAGAAGGGAAATTTCATGTTAAGGCAACAAATAATTCTAGCCTAGCATGCTGCATAGAGTTCAAGTAAACAGATTGAACAATTAAAGAAATTAAATCACTTAGACATGCTTTCCTAAGCTAACAACGGGCTTAATAGTATAAGTAATAAAAGTAGGAGAGGGAACATACTAATAAGTACTTAAAGAAAACCGGATTTCCAATAATTTGCACAAGTACGCACTCGTCACCTCATGTACAAGGCATTTAAGTTACCAAATATATCAATCCTAAGGGGAAGTCCCCCCCCCCCCACACAAGGTTAGACAAGCCACTTACCTCAAACCGGCTCAAAATCAACCCAACACCACGTCTTTGCCACGAGTACTCGACTCCAAATGACCCAAATCTATTCAATTCAATTGCATAATGTAAATAACACTTCAAGTAACTGATTCTACAATTAAATTCTAAGCTATTATGCAAAATTATGTAAAATGACCAAAACGCCCCTCGGGCGCACGTCTCAGAATTGGGTAAAATTCACATTTCAGAATCCTTATACCCTCACGAGTCTGACCATACCAAAATTATCCAATTCCGATACCATTTGGTCCTTCAAATCATCATTTTACATTTTAAAAAGATTTTACAAGTTTTCTTCCCAAATTCCATCCCAAATCACGAATTAAATGATGAATTCAATGATGAATTTATTTTCTCTAGCCAAATCTGAGTTAGAATTACTTACCCCGATGAATTTCTTGAAAAACCTTCGAAAAATAGCCAAAATCCGACTCTCTAGGTCAAAATATGAAATAAAACCCAAAGCCTCGTATTTATAGGGCACCCCCTGGATTTCCACCACTGCGGACCGCACAAAAACGAGTGTTGTCCGCACAAAACCAGTGCGGTCCGCACAAAAACGACTGCTGTCCGCACAGGTTTTGACTGCAGTGATAGACTTTAGTATTTTAGCCATAACTCTCTCTACAGATGTCCAAATTGTAATTTCTTTACCATTCTAGAAACTAAACACGAAGGACTACAAATTTTGTTTTCTAATCATCTTAGAATTCCTTGTAGATCAAACGATATGAGCTTCCGAAATAGGACCAGTGAAATTTTCTGCACCGTGGACCGCACTACATTTTGTGTGGCCGCACAGCCCCCACCGCGGACACACTGGATTTTGTGCGGACCGCACTAGTGGGTTCCAAGGCCTGCAACTCTTATGGACCTGCAACAACTATGATTTTCGGCCTAAAACATCCCGGAACTCACCCGAGTCCCCGGGAATTCAAACCAATTGTACCAACACATCCCATGACATCGTTCAAACTTGTTCAAAACTTCGGAATGCTCACTGCATCAAATCACCAATTTAACATGGGATTCAAGCCTAAGAACTCCAAGAACTCTTAACTTATGCTTTCGATCAAAACGTCTATCAAATCTCATCCGAATGACCTGAAATTTTGCAAGCACGTCACATTCAACACTACGAAGCTACTCCAATTTTCGGAATTCCATTTCGACCCTTAGATCAAAATCTCACTATCGAACCGGAAACTTCAAAAATTCGACTCTCGCCATTTCAAGCCTAAATTAGCTATGGACCTCCAAAACACAATCCGATCACACCCCTAAGCCCGAAATCAGCCAACGGAGCTAACAGAATCGTCGGATTTCCATTCTAAGGTCGTCTTCACACTGTTCCGACTACGATAAACTTTCCAACACTTAAGCTCTCATTCTATGACTAAGTGTCCCAACACTCCCTGAAACTCAAAACCGAACATCTTGGCAAATCAAAAGAGCATAAATAAACTCGGGACATCAATAATAGGGGATCAGGGTGTTAATTCTTAAGACGACCGGACGGGTCGTCACATGCTCCTACATTTAAACATTAGTTCGTCCTCGAACGAGCACAGAGACATACCTGAAGTAGTGAAAAGATAAGGGTAACGGCTGCGCATATCCTGCTCGATCTCAAAGGTCGCCTCCTCGACCGGCTGTCCCCGCCGTTGAACCTTCACCGATGCAATGTTCTTTGACCTCAGTTTTCTGACCTGTCTGTCTAATATTGCCATTGGCTCCTCAACATAAGATAGATCCTTATCCAACTGGACTGAACTGAAATCCAACACGTGCGACGGATCGCCGTGATACCTCCCGAGCATTAAAACATAAAATACCGAATGAACTCCTGCCAAGCTGGGTGGTAAGGCAAGCTCATAAGCAACCTCCCCAACACGCCTCAATATCTCAAAAGGGCCAATAAACGTCGGACTCAACTTCCCTTTCTTCCCGAATCTCATAACGCTCTTCATAGGCAAAACCCAAAGCAGAACCTTTTCTCCAACCATATAAGAAACATCACGAACCTTCCGATCCGCATAAGTCTTCTTTCTGGACTGGGCTATGCGGAGTCTATCCTAAATCACCTTAACTTTCTCCAAAGCATCCTGAACTGGGTCTGTGCCCAAAAATCTAGCCTCACCCGACTCAAACCAACCTACCGGGGATCTACACCACCTCCCATATAAAGCCTCATACGGTGCCATCTGAATACTGGACTGGTAGCTATTGTTGTAAGAAAACTCTGCCAATGGCAAGAACTGATCCCAAGACCCTCCAAACTCAATCACACACGCACAGAGCATATCCTTAAGAATTTGAATAGTGCGCTCGGACTATCCATCCGTCTGAGGGTGAAATGTTGTACTCAACTCTACCCAAGTACCCAACTCATGCTAAACGGCTCTCCAGAATCGTGATGTGAACTGAGTGCCTCTATCTGAAATGATGGACACTGGAATACCATGTAGACGAACAATCTCCCGGATATAGATCTCCGCCAGCCACTCCAAGGAATAAGTAGTACACACAGGAATAAAATGAGCGGACTTGGTCAGCCGATCCACAATCACCCAAATAGCATCGAACTTTCTCAAAGTCCGTGGGAGCCCAACTACAAAGTCCATGGTGATCCGCTCCCACTTCCACTTCGGAATCTCTATCTGCTGAAGAAACACACCCGATCTCTGGTGCTCATACTTCACCTGTTGACAATTGAGACACCGAGCTACGAATCCAACTATATCTTTCTTCATCCGCCTCCAGCTGTAGTGCTGCCTTAAATCCTAATACATCTTCACGGCACCTGGATGAATGGAATACCGCGAGCTATGGGCCTCCTCTATAATCAACTCTCGAAGCCCATCAACATTGGGTACACAAACCCGACCCTGCATCCTCAATACCCCATCATCACCAATAGTCACATCCCTAGCGTCACCGTGCTGAACCTTGTCTTTGAGGACAAGCAAATGAGGGTCATCATACTACCACTCCCTGATACGATCAAATAAGGAAGACCGAGAAACCACGCAAGCTCGAACCTGACTAGGCTCAAACTGGCTGACTAAGGCCTGAATAACCAACGTCATGGGCCTATCTAATGCTGGTAGATAAGCCAAACTCTCTGCCCGACGACTCAAAGCATCGGCCACCACATTGGCCTTGCCCGGCTGATACAAAATAGTGATATTATAGTCCTTTAGTAACTCCAACCACCTCCTCTGGCGCAAATTTAGATCCTTTTGCTTGAACAAGTGTTGCAAGCTCTGATGGTCAGTATAAATCTCACAAGGAACCCCATATAAATAATGGCACAAAATCATCAGGGCGTGAACAATGGCAACTAACTCAAGGTCGTGAACAGGGTAGTTCTTCTCATGTATCTTCAACTGTCTGGACGCGTAGGAAGTCACCCTACCGTCCTGCATCAACACCGCTCCGAGGCCAACCCTCGAGGCATCACAATAGACTGTATAACACCCCGAACCTATAGGCAGTATCAAAATTGGGGTTGTGGTCAAAGCTGTCTTGAGCTTCTGAAAGCTTGCCTTACACTCCTTCATCCACTAAAATGGAGCACCCTTATAGGTCAACCTAGTCATAGGGGCTGCAATCGATGAAAATCCTTCCACAAAACGACGGTAGTAGCCAGCCAAACCAAGGAAACTGTAGATCTCGGTAGCTGAGGATGGTCATGGCCAACTCTGCACGGCCTCTATCTTCTTCGGATCCACCTAAATACCCTTACTCGATACCACGTGGCCTAAGAATGCCACTGAATCTAACCAAAACTCACATTTCGAGAATTTAGCATATAACTTCTTCTCTCTGAGAGTCGGAATCATAGTCCTCAGGTGTTTCTCATGATCTTCCCGACTTCGAGAGTACACCAAAATATTATAAATAAAGACAATGACGAACGAGTCAAGATACGACCGAAATATACTGTGCATCAAATGCATAAAGGCTGTTGGGGCATTGGTCAGCCCAAATGACATAACAAGGAACTTGTAATGACCACACCGAGTCCTGAAAGCAGTCTTCGAGATATCTGGCTCCCGAATCTTTAACTGATGGTAACCTGAGTGCAAATCAATCTTAGAAAACACTCGTGCGCCCTAAAGCTAGACAAACAGATTATCAATACGAGGTAAAGGATAACAGTTCTTCACTATAACCTTGTTCAACTGGCAATAATCAATACACATATGCATAGAACCATCCTTTTTCTTTACAAACAAGACAGGAGCACCCCAAGGTGATACACTGGGCCTAATAAAACCCTTATCAAGCAATTCCTGTAACTGATCCTTCAACTCCTTCAACTCAGGAGGAACCATACGATACAGAGGAATAGAAATGGGTTGAGTGCCCGATAACAAATCAATGCCAAAATCAATATATCTATCAGGCATCATGCCTAGAAGATCAGCCGGAAACACATCGGGAAAATCCCGTACTACTGGGACTGAATCAACTAAAGGGGTATCAATACTGATATCTCTCACATAAGCTAAACACGCATCACACCCCTTCTCAACCATACGCTGAGCTTTAAGAAAAAAAATAACTCTACTAGGAGTGTGATCTAAAGTACCCCTCTACTCAATACGCGATATACCTGGCATAGTTAGCGTCACGGTTTTGGCGTGACAATCAAGAATAGCATGATGGGGTGACAACCTGTCCATGCCTAAGATAATATCGAATTCAACCATACTGAGTAACAATAAGTCGGCTCTGGTCTCAAAACCACTAAGAGCAACCAAACACGACCGATAAACGTGGTCCACAAGAGAGAATCTCCCACAGGAGTAGAAACATAAACATGGGAACTCAAAGAATCCCGAGGTACACCAAAATGCGGAGCAAAGTAAGAAGACATATAAGAGTAAGTAGAGCCTGGATCGAATAGAACCGATGCATCTCTGTGACAAACCAATATAATACCTATGATGATAGAATCAGAGGCAATAGCCTCGGTACGGGCAGGAAGGGCATAGTATCTGGCTTGGCCTCCCCCTCTAGGGCGACCTCTACCTCTAGCTGGCTGAGCAGGTGGGGTAGCAACTGGAGCTGTAACCATAGCATGAGAACTCTACAGGGTACATTGTGGCTGAGAAGCTTGTGGAGGTGCACCCCTCCCAATTCCGGGGCAATCCCTCACCATATGACGGGTGTCACCACACTAAAAACAAGCTTTGGGAGGACGTGGCAGTGGAAACTGTGTGGTACGAGTACTCCAAGACCCCTGAACACCTGAAACATTGTGTGAAATCTGAGATGCAAACTGAGTTGGCCGATCCACAAAACCTCTACCATGCCGTACTCTTCCTACAGAATAAGGACCAGTGGGTCTCTCCAGTATACGAGGTCTCCTCACTTCCCTATACTCTCTCTCCTAATCTTGTTTGTCCTCTCTCTCCCGGACCTACCTGTCTTCTACTCGGCGAGAGGTCCTCACCACTAGCTGAACTTGGACCACAAGCTGTGTCCCCATGACACCTAGAACCTGTACAATGAGAACTCGCTGCTCTAGAGTGGGGGTGGTGGAAGTCTGGGTCCCTTCCCCGATCTGTGAAGTAGTTGGTACAACCTGAATCAACCCTGCCTGAACTAATGTACCAAAAATTCTTAGGAACTGTGCTAATGTCTACTGAAGTGCTGGAGTAGTAGTAGTAGTAGGCGTATCTGATGCCTACGCTCTGACTAGAACTGCTGGTGACTCTTCGGTGGTAGCTCGCGTGGGTGCTCTGGCTGAACTGCATGCGCATCCTCGGCCTCCACTTCTGGCGACTCTAGCATGGGTGCGGGTGCCTGATCATCTCTAGTAGCACGTGTCCTCACAATCGGTGAGAGAATAGAAAATAGAAGTTTAGAATTGTGAAATCAAAAATCTCGTATGACAAGGAATTCAAATGAAGTGGTATTTTCCTAATGGTTACATAGCCTCTCGTAGATAAGTACAGACGTCTCCGTACCGGTTAGCGAAACTCTAATAAACTGGCTTATGATCCATGACTCCTATGAACCTAGAGCTTTGAAACCAAAACTTGCTGAAGATAACCAAAACTTGTAGAAGTAAAACAATTTAAAAAATAAAAATAAGGAAATAATAGTGTTAAATGTGCCGCTCGGCATACACCATATTTATATAGATCTCAAAACCAATATCTAAATCCAAGACCCGAAAACCCACGAATCACAAGCTAAGAAAAAGAAATGCTACATAGCTCTAACTCCGGAATTGTCTAATAAGAACAGAAACTACAGAAGGGCTAAATACTATAAAGCAGGAATAGAAAGGGACTCCTCGGTCTGCGGACGCGGCAGATGTACCTCGAAATCTCTAAGTAGTCGCCTCCCTCAAGGATGGTAGGACTGAGTAGAAATACCTTGATCTGCACATGAAAAACATGTGCAAAAGAGGCATGAGTACACCACAACGGTACTCAGTAAGTGCCAAGCCTAACCTTGGTTGGGTAGTGACGAGGAAGGTCAGGGCCCTACTGAGGTTAAATACAATATAAGGGTTAACAATGTGGAATAAAATAGTATAAATAGGTGCAACAGTAAGAAATAACATAGAATTGATAGAACAACAACAACTAGAACAGAGACAAAACAAACCACAGAAAGAAACATAGCTCAACACAGAGACAACAACCGGGGCACCTTCCAGGATACCGTCCTGTAATCCCAATTACAACTGTCCAGTGGATCTCCCGGGATACCGTCCTATAGTCCATCATATATATGTCCGAAGGATCTCCTGAGATCCCGTCCCGTAGTCTAACTATCAATGCGCGGGGATCTACCGGAAACCTGATCCGTAGTCCCAAATGTAAATACCCAGTACTGGGGGAATCTACCGGGTGCATTCCCGGAGTTCCATGTGCAGGGGGATCTATCGGGAATCTAACCCGCGGTCCCAAAGTAAATGTGCAGGGGGATCTATCGAAAATCGAACCCGCAGTCCCAAAGTAAATGTGCATGGGGATCTATCGGGAATCTACCTGCAGTCCCAAAGTAAACAGACATGGGCGAGCTACCGGAATCCCACATCCGTAGTCCCAATGTAAATACACAGCAGCCGTAAGAAAATATTCAGAGAAGGGAAATTTCATATTAAGGCAACAAATAATTCTAGCCTAGCATGCTGCACAGAGTTCAGGTAAATAGATTGAATAATTAAAGCAATTAAATCACTTAGACATGCTTTCCTAAGATAACAACGGGCTTAATAGTATAAGTAATAAAAGCAGGAGAGGGAACATACTAATAAGTACTTAAAGAAAACCAGATTTCCAATAATTTGCACAGGTACGCACTCGTCACCTCACGTACAAGGCATTTCAATTACCAAATATATCAATCCTAAGGGTAAGGTCCCCCCACAAGGTTAGACAAGCCACTTACCTCGAACCGGCTCAAAATCAACCCAACACCACGTCTTTACCACAAGTACTCGACTCTAAATGGCCCAAATCTATTCAATACAATTGCATAATGTAAATAACACTTCAAGTAACTAATTCTACAATTAAATTCTAAGCTAATACGCGAAATTACGTAAAATGACCAAAATGCCCCTCAGACCCACGTCTCAGAATCGGGTAAAATTCACATTTTCAGAATCCTTATACCCTCACGAGTCTAACCATACCAAAATTATCCAATTCCGATATCATTTGGTCCTTCAAATCATCATTTTACATTTTGAAATATTTCACAAGTTTTCTTCCCAAATTCCATTCCAAATCACGAATTAAATGATGAATTCAATGATGGATTCATGTACTCTAGCCAAATTTGAGTTAGAATCACTTACCCCGATGAATTTCTTGAAAACCCTTCGAAAAATCGCCAAAATTCGAGCTTTCTAGGTCAAAATATGAAATAAAACCCAAAGCCTTGTATTTATAGGGCACCCCCCGGAATTTCACCACTGCGGACCACACAAAAACGAGTGTTGTCCGCACAAAACCAGTGCGGTCCGCACAAAAATGACTACTGTCCGCACAGGTTTTGACTGCAGTGATAGGCTTTCGTATTTTGGTCATAGGTTTCTCTACAATTGTCCAAATTTTTATTTCTTAACCATTCTGGAAACTAGACATGAAGTACTACAACTTTCGTTTTTGAATCATCCCACAATTCCTTGTAGATAAAAAGATATGAGCTTCCGAAGTAGGACCTGTGAAATTTTCCTCACCGCGGACTGCACTGCATTTTGTGCGGCTGCACAATCCCAATCGCAGACGCACTGGATTTTGTGCGGACCGCACTGGTGGGTTCCGAGGCTTGCAACTCTTCTGGACCTGCAACAGCTATGATTTTCGGCCTAAAATATCCCGGAACATACCCGAAACTCACCCGAGTCCCCGGGACTTCAAACCAATTGTACCAACACATCCCATGACATCGTTCAAAGTTGTTCAAAACTTCGAAATGCTCACAACAACATCAAATCACCAATTTAACAAAGGATTCAAGCATAAGAACTCCAAGAACTCTTAACTTATGCTTTCGATCAAAAAGTCTATCAAATCTCGTCCGAATGACCTGAAATTTTGCAAGCACGTCACATTCAATACTATGGAGCTACTACAATTTTCGAAATTCCATTCCGACCCTTAGATCAAAATCTCACTATCGGACCGGAAACTTCAAAAATTCGACTCTCGCCATTTCAAGCCTAAATTAGCTACGGACCTCCAAAACAAAATCCGATCACGCTCCTAAGCCCGAAATCACCCAACAGAGCTAACAGAACCGTCAGATTTCCATTCCGAGGCTTCCTTCACATTGTTCCGACTACGGTCAACTTTCCAATACTTAAGCTCTCATTCTGGGACTATGTATCCCAACACTCCCCGAAACTCAAAACCGAACATCCTGGCAAATCAAAATAGCAAAAATAAACTCGAAAAAGCAATTAATAGGGGATCGAAGCGTTAATTTTTAAGACGACCGGCCAGGTCGTCACAGGTACTTCTCTTTGGCTAACCAAATCCACTATTCCTATGCTGCATTGACAATTTCTTAGATATGGGGCCTTTTAGTTGGCCTTTTAGATTCATCATTTGTTGCGACTCTTTTTCCATACCAAGCAACATAACCAGGTAAGACCTCGCCCCTGGAGAAATCACGTACTCGGGTATTTGCCCCCAAATACTGGCATTCACTCCAAATTTGGCGAACCAGTTCTTCAGGAAATTGGGCATCGGAGCGGATTTCAACCACATGAGTACTAAGATCTCCATCTCTGGGAATTGTCTGGCATTTTTCAAATTGTCTCAAAACCCAGTATAGGGCATAGGGCTGGACACTTTGGAGACCCATTAGAAGGAAGTAGGGACTAGTGGCGGGCATGTAAATACTCTCATCAATAGGGAGCCAACCCAATGACCACTCTATCTGATCCGCGGTTATAGAACGAAGGCAGGTGATCTAATATTTGAACCCTTCTAGCATTTCAAATCCTGTCACTCATGTACCAAAGTCTTCGATGCAATTTTTTCCCATAGAACCGTAATTCATGTATTGGGGACGAGGACAAAGGCGCTCAGTCATCCACATTTGTAATAACAGATTGCACCCCTCAAAAAACCTGAATCCGACCTTACAAGATGTGAGGGCTAGGAATATATCTGATACGATCATGGGTGCGAGGGTAAACTTGGCTTGAGTGGTCAAAATATGGACAACTGTGACTACACGCAAATCAATGTGCTCGTCCTCTCTTAGAAACATCAAAAGACTTGAAAATGCCACCATGAAGGCAAAGCATCTATGCATCTCCCACTTTGACCGGTTACCTTTACTGCAGAGTCCATTTTTTAGGTTTTCGAATCCTCCTAAATGCCCCTACCGATGGTATAGAAAGTGAAAAATGAAAGATCCGCCTACTAGACCTTCTATCTTGATTTGTCTATTTATTTTCAATAAGTCCAGAAACTTGTTGGGAGTAACATTCCTTGGAGATACCAGGTACTTGTGTCTTAATCCCTCCGTGCTCCCGGCATAACCCGCCATTTCTTCCAAAGTAGGTGTAAGCTCAAAATCCGAGAAGTGCAAAACATTATCACCAGGGTCCCAGAATGACACAAGTGCCTCTATTAGATCACTTCTAGATCGAATCTTTAACAGTCCAGTGAGTGCCCCCAAGTATTGATTGCCCATGTTCCGTCCTTGTTTTTCCTAATCCTCCCACCACATGTGGAGTGCTAGTTGAATCTCATCCATAACTTGCACTGGTAAATTCTGAACAGTGTTTATTCTGCAAATTTTTAAAATTATGGTGGCGGGTTAAAATATGTGAATATTTTTTATGTGACAACCCGACCGGTTGTTTCGTGAGTTATAGCTTCGTTTCCCCCATTTCTACTTCCTTTTGTGTTTTCAGCTGCATTTTATTGTATTGTGTTGGTTGGTTCGGGTCCGAAGTGGTTTCGGAGTGGAATGAGACACTTAGTCTCCTATTTAGAAGCTTAGGTTGGAAAAGTTAACCGGATATTGACTTATGAGTAAACAATCTCGGATTTGAATTTTTATGGTTTAGTAAGCTTCGTTAGGTGATTTTGGACTTAGGAGCGCGCCCGGAATGTAATTTGGAGTTCTGTGGTAGAATTAGGCTTGAATTGGTGAAAGTGAGGAATTTGGCAATTTTGGTCGGTAGTGGAAAATTTGATATCGAGGTCGGAATAGAATTCCAAAAGTTAGAGTAGGTTTGTGGTGTCATTTTTGACTTGTGTGCAAAATTTTAGGTTATTCGGAGGTGATTTGATAGGTTTCGGCGTCATTTGCAGAATTTGAAAGTTTAGAAGTTCTTAGGCTTGAATCCGAGAATAATTTGGTGTTTTGATGTTGTTTTGAGTGTTTCAAAGATTCGACTAAGTTTGTATGTTGATATATGACTTGTTGGTATGTTTGGTTGAGGTCCCGAGGTCCTCGGGTGTGTTTTCGGTGGTTAACGGATTAATTTTTGGTGTTGGGAGATAGCTATTGCTGCTGGTTTCTGAAGTTGCTGGTGTTTTCCGCGCCTGCGGATGGGGAGCCACAGGTGCGAGGTCATAGGTGCGGTTGGGTAGCCGCAGATGTGGAAATGAAAGGATAGGGCTGGAGCCGCAGATGCGAAGGATTGGTCGCATCTGCGAGCCCGCAGGTGCAAGACCTGGGGCATAGGTGCGGATTTGAGGACTTAAGTGATTTACACAGATGCAGATGTTTTGGCGTAGAAGCGGCACCGCAAGTGCGCAATTTAGGCTGCAGGTGCGAAGAGCCTGGGTAGAAAGTATAAATAGAACCCTTCGCGAATTTTGGTTCATTTCCACTATTTTCAAGTCGGTTTTTGGGGCTTATGGAGTGATTTTGAAGGGAGATTCAAGGTTTTTGAGTGACGTAAGTTGCATGAGCTCTAATACTCCTATCTATGGTGTTTACCCGTTGTTTTATCAATTAATTAGTAGTAATTAGGGGTAAAATGAGGGGTTAGGGCTTAGGATTTTGGAGAATTTGATTTGAAGATTTGAGGGACCAAATAGAATCAGATTTTGATGAATTTCGTATGTACGGACTCATGAGTGAATGGGCTTTCTAGTCTTGTAACATTTGTCGAATTCCGAGACGTGGGCTCGGGGTCCGGGTTTGTGTGAATTTCGGGATTTGTGTCTAATTTGATAGTTTTTCTTGTGGAATTCATTCCTTTAGCATATATTGATGGTATTGTACTGGTTGTGCATAGATTCGAAGAATTTGGAGGCTGATCCAAGGGGCAAGAGCATCGCGATGTAGAGATTTGATCTATTTGAGGTAAGTAACAATTGTAAATCTAGTCCTGAGGGTATGAAACCTCGGATTTTGTGTCATGTGACTATTTTGAGGTGATACACATGCTAGGTGACGGGTGTATGGTAGTGCACCGTGGGGATCGTGACTTGGTCTATCCCGTATCAACCATAAAGTTGAATATTTTGTTGAAACTATATGATTCTTATGTGTTTTAGAAAGAATTTCTATAAATCAGGCCGGATGCCATGTTTAGGTCTTATACCAGTGTTGTTTGGATCCTTGGAGGGCTTTTCTTGTTATCCTCTCATTGTTTTCAATTGAAAATCTATACCCAGTCATATTTATACTGATTTACTGCATAACTCAGTCTCTATTACTCTATTTTTGATGCATCATATAAATGTTGTTTGGGCTGAAAACTTTGTTTTTCTGAGAGCCCGAGAGACTGGAGAGGTTTATGACTGAGTGAGGCCGAGGGCCAGATTTGTAAGGATATTTATGGGATCGGGCTGCATGCCGCAGCATGTTTGATATAGGCTGAGGGCTTCATTGATTTATGCCATGATTGGCTTGATATAGCGCTTGGCCAGAGTCTATACACACCCCTAGTAAATGCAGGTACCTACTGAGTGCGAGTGCCGAGTGTCGAGTGTCGAGTGCTGAGTGATTTGGAGGCATGAGTGATGGCGAGGTTTTCCCAAGGGGCTGTATATGAGCGATGGTGAGGTTTGCCCGAGGGGCTGTATAAGAGTGATGTTTGCCCGAGGGCTGTTTATGATTTCATCATTTTGGTCACCTTTGCATTTAAGCTTTGTTCGAAAACTGTTGAAAATTTTTTATGAATGATTTTACTGGAACTGGATTTAAACAAGCTGATTTGATTCAAGCTATGGTTTTAAAGGCATGCCATATTTTATTGAGTTGTGTGATATGAACTTTACTTACATTATTGCTCGTCACTACTTCTCAGCCTTTATTCACTGTTGTTACTTACTGAGTTGGCATACTCATGTTACTCCCTGTACCTTGTGTGCATATCCAGGCATATCTAGACATGGTAGCAGCTGTTAACTATTCCAGTTACAGATTTTCTCAGAGATAGCAAGGTAGCTGCCTGGAGATTGCAGCCCTGCTCTTCTCCCTCTTATCTTCCTTTAGTTGTATTTAGTTATTTTCCAGATTATGTTAGTCTCGATATTGTCAGACAAATTATAGTAAATACTCATGAGTAGTGACACCCTGATGTCGGGCTTTCTTTTCCGCACTTTTATTTTGATCTGAACTCCTTTATGAAGGTTTTTTATTAAATAGCTTTGGAATTATCCTTGAAATGAAAATATCGATTTGTTTTAGTAATATGTCGGCTTGCCTAGTACCACGATAAGCGCCATCACGACATGATTAGTTTTTGGGTCGTGACAGTTTAAAAACTGACCATGAAAAGATTATTTTTTGCAAAATCCAACTGAAAACAAATCACGAATACTTTTACAAATATGGCCCTTCAACACTACGGAAGGGAATACTTTAGGGATGTGCTTGCTAAGCGGCCAAAAATTGGAAAAAGGACCATAGGTGGCTATTCTTATAAAAATGGCCTTCCAGCGTTCCGTCGGGATGTTTCTGGCTATTTGGACAAAAACGGCATCACCTAACTTTATATATGACAAAATGACAACATTTTTCATATTTTTGGTTATTTTGCAAAATGGGGCTGGACCCGATGAAGGTTGCCTACGTATCCCACATCCGTTGAGAAAAAAATCTGCGTAGTTCAGTAAGTTTTGACGCAACAGGAAAATATGGCTTATTTTGAAATGACTTTTTCTTTTCCTTCTTTTTTTTAAAAAAATTTTTGGTAGAGTTTCAGGATATTTTAGATACCGGGATTTTTGGTAATGGGTGATTTTCTCTCCTACCCCACTCTTGGTTTTTCTTGATTTTCTTGATTTTCTTTTTCTATTCTAGAAGTCGGTCAACATGCAAGCCGAAATAAAAAAATGCGCAAGTAGCACGTAAAATGCATCAGGGTGGTCTTTAAAATTGGGTACACCTGTCCTAGACGGACTCAACCCCTGTGTTAAGTCCCTAACATCAACTACACGTGATGCAAACAAACGTACCTACTAGAGATCCGGCATGAGGTTTTGTCATTCTAGGTTGGAACACTAGGGTGTATTGTTCTAGACTTGGCTTACCTGAGCGGACAACTCGAGCCGGAGGGGGCAACATACCAGGAACCAAAAGGTCATTCGTCTTTGTAATTGATCTAATCCTCATTCTAAATTAGGGTATGACACTAACAGAAAGAGGAGTCACGCCAGCGTGCACATCCCTGAAGATGAGAAGAGAAGAGTTTCGTAATAGTATAAATGCAATTCAAATAATATCAAAACGGTAAAGAGCGGCATTTAGCACATTAGGCTCAAATATGTAAAAATCATATAATAAATAAAAGCCAAGTATAACAGTTATCTAAGCTCGAATTTTAAACCCTGAACCAGAGATTCTGGGTTCGGTCCCCAGCAGAGTCTACAAAGCTATCACACCTCCTTTTTTTCGAGGAATAGGGAGTTTTTTTCAATTAAAGTGATATTATTCAAAAGGAGATTATTTATTTAATTTAGAGTCGCCACTTAGAATATTTATTATGGTATCCCAAGTCACCGGTTTATTTTAAATTCCAAATTGAGGAGATTGACTCATTTATGGTCTACGAACACAGAAGACCGGGTAAGAAATTCTGTTAACCCGGAAGAAGGTGTGAGGTACTCCCGAGTTCCGTGGTTTTAGCACAGTCACTCAACAATTAACGGTTGCTTAATTATCTGATTTATTACATGTTTAAAACCTATTATGCATTTTTAACTTTTTAATCGCTTTTAATATTTATGAAATTTATTTAAATAAGTCGCGATCACGCACACTTATTATTTTTGTATACATTACGATTCACGTGAGATGCACCCGCGATTTACAATATATTTATTATTATTATTTAAAGTTATAATCGTGTCACATATAATGCTCTCTCGAATTAGGGATTACGTATCATGACTATGTCATGGGAACCATACCATAGTCACGATAATTATTATTAATCACGCCTAAAGCAAGTTACAATGTTCATGAATTGATTAATTTTCCTAAGAGTATTTTGGGAATGTATTATGAGGTCATATGAACTATGGGGAATAATCATGGATAAAAGGTCTAGCGATTGAGGTAGACCTAAGATCCATTGACATGGGCATTTATGGGTTCAAAAGTCACTTAAATGGTCCGTTGAGACTCATAAATGTGGGAGGCGGGTATTTGAAAAATCTGACTTAATGCCTCTAGAAATCTTTCTAAGCAAACATGTTTCTTCTCTTTTACGTTTCTAATGAGATTTTCTCTAAAATAGCAAGATGCAAGGTTGGGTTGGAATTGAATAGGTGAGGATGAGTATGGTCCTTCAACAGATTGAATACAAATACAGGTGGGCTTCAACATTGAGCCCACAATGCCAAAACTTTGTCATATAAACCATGATTCTTATTGCTCTCTACTAGTTTCAATAACAAACAACATGCTGATTTTAACAAGTCCATCACTAATTTTACATGTAATAGCAATATAAAATCAATTAAAATAATTATTCTTACACTTGTAGTTGCGTTCCTGAATTGAGCAACTTTCAATATCTATTTAACTACATTACATAATACAATGCACTCATGTCCTGAATCATATTAAAGTCCTGACATAAAAAAAAACTTTCTACATGAGCAAATCAATCTACAATAGCTTCAACATTCTTGATAAAATAATTTTCTAGCTTTGAGGTTTACAAATTTGGCCAATTAATGGCCAGATCCATGAACGTCCGCCATATTTGTTGCAATAAAGGCTTTTTCTCGTTATGACTTACCACAGAGAATCACCCAAACAAAATATTAGAAATATGTCAGATCGTGAATTCATGCTTAGTCAAATTATGAGCTAAGATAACCATTAACAGAGAAAAACTCGTGATTTCACAATGATTTAACAGAGACCTGCTCAAAAGCAATGACAACAGATACATTCAAAAGGAACTTCATAAGCTCATATCGACATTTGATTTAATAATGACCTTACATTAAGATGAATAAGCAATTGATAGCAAACCAACCGAGTTAATGAGTCGACATAGCTTAAACATTCTGCCTAAACTAATCAACATAATCACATGATCATTAGGAGCAACAAAGATAGATTAAAACTAAAAGTACCAATATCAAAAACCACAGGAAGAAATCATCATTCATCAAAAATCTAACAAGTTTCAATTTACCACAAGCTATGTGACAACTAGAAGCATACTTCAAATTCTGATATCAATTTAACAAACAAACATACCAAACAAACTAATCATAAAGCATCACGTGAAAAAAGCAACATATCTATAGTTCATAGAAGAAAAAATGGAGAAGTTTGATAATGAAAATCCAAAACCATACAGATTTCTAGGTGTGTACCCGAGCTTACAATAAACTGAAACTTTTGCCAACTAAAAGCTAAGAAAGAACTCGACACCAAATGAATTCAGCAAGATCAAACAGCAGCAAAATAGATGAAAGAGTCTCAACTCTTAGCTTGAGGGAACTTTTAAAGTGTTTTCCTTTAAAGTAATCAGTGTAAGATCAGCAAGAATGAAGAAGGAAAAATGGAGTTTTTTCCCCGAATATCAGTGTATATCCGTGAATGTCTATGAGTGAGTGTATAAGGTCTCTTATATAGAGTATTAGTGTGCTTTGTATGAGGGAAAAAAAGGGAATCAAGGAATGTCAGCTGGAAATTAGAGGGGGGGGGAGAGGGCATCTTTTAATAACCAATTTATACAATTGTCCTATTTTTAGATGTTTTATCCAATTTTCAACATCTTTTATTAACAACTTGGGACAATTGTCCATTTTTCCAGCATGCTCTTTTCTAGAATCATCTAAAACATTCTCCTAAATTCTTTTTTTAATTAACCCTACTAAATTCCATATACTTACAAAAACAAGGTTATTAAGACAATATCAAATTAAATAACACAATCAGTGATGTACAATAATTTTAACAAACAAAATATCCTAACATCTAATTAGAACCCCAAAGTTGATTAACTAGCAATTTGCAATTAAACTATTTAACATGCATTTAAGAAATCTGAACACACAAATGAATAAACCTAGATGTTGAACTAATCTAATTAGGCTGATTTTATCATTCAAAATGGCAATTTCAAATAAAACTTAGAGGACTGTTTTGTTTTTTTTTGTTTTTTTTATTATTTAAAAACAAAGAAAAAAAAATGAAACCAAAAAATGAGATAAAACAAAATGAGGAGATACCTAATGAAAAAAAGAACGGTTCAGTTTGAAGCAAATTCTACGAGATTGGCCGAATTCCGATGTTTTTGATACAAACTAAAATTAACGTCAATCGATTTTTCTCGTGAGAACAATTGATTAACGTGATTTTCAGTTTTAATTGAACCTTGAAACTTCTAAAAACTTGAAAAGGGCAAAACTAGGGTTCTGAAGTTTTTAGATCTGGAATTGGGTGAGTTCAGGTGGGTTTGGAGGCTAAGGCTAAGAGATTAAGAGTGAGGGAAAGGTGGGGATTGTCTGGTAAAAATTTGGGGTTATTTGGAGTGGTGCCGCCGGTGGAGCAACCGGATTTGGGAGTAGAGGCGGCTAGGGTTTAGGGCTTGAGAGAGATGAGAAGGAAATGAGTTAAGGTTTTTGGGGTTTGGGGGGAGGGGGTTGTTTCGACAGATATAAGGGATTGGGATGGGGGGGGGAGGTTCTCGGCCGGTGGATCGAAGGGTATAGAGGGTGGGGATTGAATGTTACAAAACGGGGTCATTTGGATTTAAAGGGGGAACTGGACTGGTGTCCTTGGGATGGGCTGGGGTGAATTTAAGGTGATTGGGCCATTTAAAATTTGGCCTAGTCCGATTTGGAGCTCAAAAATAGCCCTCTTCCCTTTCTTTCTTTCTTTTTCCTTAACTTTAAATCCTACACTAATTAAATGGAATCCCAAATTAAATCCTAACTTAATCTAATTTGTAAAATTACACTTACTTACCTATTTTCTAATAATTAACTAATTTGAATAACTTAACATTAATGAAAAGGAAATTATCAATAAAATAAAATGAACATTGTATTTTTTGTGATTTTCAAATGATAATGCACTTAGTTAACGTAATCAAATCCTAGATGCAATTAAAAATCTAAAATGCTATACAATGAATATTTGGAAAATTTTTATGGTAGTTTTCATGATTTAAAAATATTAAATATGCACAAAATACGACTAATTGCAAATAATTAACAAGAAATTCCTAAAATTCTACAAAAATTAAAAATATTTAGAAAAAGTTTTTTTTTATGGATTTTGCAGGAGTATTTTTGTGAGGCAAAAATTACATGCTCACACCATGAAACGGCGATTATAGAGCTTGAAGATGACGCTGAGTTACCGTCTGAGGTTCTGCCTTAGATCGAGGCCGTAGAGGGTGTGGCTCTTATCGAAACTGGGGTGGAAACTGAAGGGACGCATGTAAGGGTCTACCGACGGGAGGGGTAAGGGTATTACCGAGGACGACTATGAGACGGGCTCTGACCTTGACGCCGAAGAGGTGAGGATGATGGGGGAAGGGTTCACCTGACTTGAAGTGAGATTGGTCGATATGGAGAATGTGGTTCCTTCTTCTGGTCCCCTCTATTCTGATGTGGAGGGAAAAGCTCTCGAAAAGCTGGATGATGCTACTTTATCAAGGAGCATAGCCGGCCTCGCTCTTAGGGTAAGATCTTTGACTTCCTTTATTTTTGCTCTTCGATTTTTAGGCTTTGTTCTTACTCTCCAATTTCTTTTTCTTTATTTTTCAGACTATGATTTTGGAGATTGAAAGCGCTCGAAGAGAGGATAGACATAAGGCTATCTATTTGAAGATGGAGCAGAAGTACCACAAGTACCATGGGAAGTACCGTGAGATTTGCAGACGGTTTGGCGGGAAGGGCAATTTCCAGGCTCTTTGAGATGAATTGAAGGAGAAAGATGATGAGCTAGTAAGAGCCATCGATAAATGCAGCGTTCTCGAGGGGGTGCTAAGGGATAAAGAATAAGAACTTGAGATTGGCAGGGGGCGAGGCCCAATGTAGTGATCTCCAAGCCCAAGTTGTCTTGTTGTGCACCGAGCTCGAGGAGTGTCAGTTCAAAGCGAAAGCTCTGAATGGCGATATCACATAGAAGACAGTGGATCTTGAGAAGGCAGAATTAGCCCGATCAGGGTCTACGAGGAAGGTAGAGGCTTTGGAGATCATGATCTGCATTCTTTGTTCTGAGCGGCAGAGTGCCCTGGAGACAGCCAGGCTCGATGTGATGACCCGGCCAGTCGTCTTAAGAATTTATGCCTCTATCCCCTATTAACTGTTTTCCCCATGTTTATTTCTACTATTTGATTTATCGGGATGTTCGGTTTTGAGTCTCGGAAAGTTTTTGGGACACTTAGTCCTTAAATGAGAGCTCAAGTGTTGGAAATTTGACCGTAATCGGAATAGTGTGAAGACAGCCTCGGAATGGAATTCCAATGGTTCCGTTAGCTCCGTTGGGTGATTTTGGGCTTAGGGTCATGTTCGGATTGTGTTTTGGAGGTCCGTAGCTAATTTAGGCTTGAAATGCAGAAAGGTCGAATTTAGAAGTTTCCGGTTCGATAGTGAGATTTTGATCCGAGGGTCGGAATGGGATTCCGGAAGTTGGAGTAGCTCCGTAGTATTGAATGTGATGTGTGTGCAAAATTTCAGGTCATTCGGGTAAGGTTTGGTAGACTTTTTGATCGAAAGAATATTTCTAGAGTTTTGGAGTTCCTAGGCTTGAATCCGTGGTTGATTCGTTTTTTGATGTTGTTTTAGGTGTTTTAAAGATTGGTATAAGTTTGGACAGTGTTATTAGACTTGTTTGTGCTTTTGGTTGAGGTCCCGGGGGCCAAAGGATGATTTCAGATGGTTGATAGAGGAATTTTTGGAGTTTCGAGTTGCAGCTTTAGCTGGTTTTCTGTCATAACCGCACCTGTGAGTGTGGGACTGCAGGTGCGGCACCGTAGAATTGGCTCTATGATCGTAGAATCAGAATTGGATAGGTCCAGCACGAGCCGCAGGTGCGAGAAGGGAATCACACCTGTGAGACCGCAGGTGCGGAAGGTCTACCGCAGAAGCGGAAACTGGTCTTAAGTGAAAGGTCGCAGGTGCGACCATTGGTCCGCAAAAGCGGGACCGCAGATGCGGTAATAGTTGGGCAGAAATATGAATTTTTGAGGGTTTAGTTTCAAAAGTTGGAAATTCGATTTCGGGCTCGGGAGAGGGCGATTTTGAGAGAAAATTAAAGAGGAGATCAGTGGGTAACAATTCTTTAACCCTTTCTAGTTATATTCCATCAATCTATAGTTTGTTTCATCATTTAATTTCGGATTAGAGATGAAAATTGGGGAAAAGTTGGAAGAAAGTTCTTAGACCTAAAATTCGACTTTTGATAGGGAATTTGACCTTAGAAATGGATAATTTGGGTATGCATTAACTCGTGAGAGTATGAGGATTCTGAAAATATAAATTTTACCCGATTCCGAGATGTGGGCCCGAGGGGCATTTTGGTCATTTTACCTAATTTCGTGTATTAGCTTAGAATTTCTTTGTAGAATCACTTACTTTAAGTAATATTTACATTATGAAATTGAATTGAGTAGATTTGGGCCATTTGGAGTCGAGTACTCGTGGTAAAAGCGTGGTTTCGGATTGATTTGAGCTGGTTTGAGGTAAGTGGCTTGCCTAACCTTGTGTGGGGGACCTTCCCCTTAAGATTTAGTATATTTGATAATTGACATGCCTTGTACGTGAGGTGACGAGTGCGTACTTGAGCTAATTGTTGAAAATCCGGTTTTCTTTAAGTAATTTTAATTGTGTTCCTTTTTCCTGTCTTATACTACTTGCAATTCAAGCCTGTTGTTAGCCTGAAAAGCATGTTTAATTGACTTAATTGCTTACTTGTTAAACCTACCTTAATTGTATTACGTGAAGAATATTAGGTTAGAATTACATGTTTACTTGGTACGAAATTGAGCTTAAATGAGTATTCCTTGTGTTGTTGATGCGTGTTTTACTTTGGGACTACGGGACGACATCCTGAGAGAGACTACGGGACGACATCCTGAGAGATCCCCCTGCACGTATTTATGAATTTGAGCTGAGGTACGGGATATCGAGAGATCCCCTGCACGTATTTATGATTTGAGCTGAGGTGAGGGATGCCGAGAGATCCCTAGCACGTATATTAAGGATACCAAGAGATCCTCGGGATACCAAGAGATCTCTAGCATATATTGAGGATACCGAGAGATCCTCGGGATACCAAGAGATCCCTGGCGTATATTGATGGTACTAAGAGATCCTCGGGATATTGAGAGATCCTCGGTTATTTCCTTGTGATCGTTTTGCCTCTGTTTTAGTTATTGAATTTCCTTGTTTTCCTGTAATAAATTTTTGTTGTTAGCTTTCAACTGTACTGCTTATCTTATACTGTCATACCTTATATTTTTATTTTATCTCAGTAGGGCCCTGACCTTCCACGTCACTACTAGACCGAGGTTAGGCTTGGCACTTTCTGAGTACCGATGTGGTATACTCATGCCCTTTCCGTGCATGTTTTTCATGTGCAGATCTAGGTACTGCGACTCAGTCCTATCACCCTTGAGGCGAGGCGACTGCTCCAGAGACTTCGAGGTACATCTGCTGTGTCCACAGACCAAGGAGTCCCTTTCCATTCTATCTTGTAGTGACAACCCTTCTATCTTTTCTTTTGATGTAGACATTTCGGAGTTAGAGCATTTTATTATATTCGTAGCTTGTGATTCATGGGTTTCTTGGTTTTGGGAGAATGTATTAGTTTCGAGAAATTATATTGTGTATGCCGAGCGGCACTTTTAAACACTGTTATATCACTTGTTTTAAGTTGTTTTTAATTCCGCAAATTGGTTTATCTTCCGCAATTTAGGCTTACCTAGTCGTAGAGACTAGGTGCCGTCACGATGGTTCACGGAGGGCGAACCGGGGTCGTGACAAGTTGGTATCAGAGCTCTAGGTTCATAGGAGTCATGAATCACCAACCGGTTTATTAGAGTCTCGGTGATCAGTACGGAGACGTCTGTACTTATCTACGAGAGGCTATGTAATTGTTAGGAAAATTTCCACTTCATTTGATTTCCTTGTCGTACGATATTTTGGACATCACCATTCTAAACTTCTGTCTTCTATTCTCTCACAGATTGTGAGGACACGCGCTACCCGAGATGATCAAGCACCCGCGCCCCCTACTGCAGCTGTTAGAGGTCGAGGCCGGGGTAGAGACCGAGGACGTGCACGTGGTGCAGCGAGAGAACCTGCATGAGCTGCCGCTGAGGTACCACCAGCAGTTCCAACCGGAGTCCAGGCACCTAATATGCCTACTGCTACTACTACTCCAGTACTTCAGGAGACCTTGGCACAATTCATGAGCATGTACACTACTTTGGCTCAAGCAGGGTTGCTTCCCCTTGCTGCAACTACATCTCATGCCGGGGAAGGAGCACATACTCCCGCCGCCCACACTCCTGAGCAGCGAGTGCATGTTGAGCAGGTCTCTGAGATTTTTCATGTACAACCTATAGTTCGAGATCAACCCGAGGACAGGGCAGCGGGTTCCGAGGATGAGCAGTTGAGGCTTGAGAGGTTCAAGAAGTACAAGCCTCCTATATTCAGTGGTCTAGCATCGGATGATGCTCTGGGATTTCTAGATGAGTATTACCGTATTCTCCGTACCATGGGTATATCAGGATCGAGCAGGGTTTCCTTCACTACTTTCCCAGCTTCGAGGAGCCGCCTATGAGTGGTGGCGCACCTATGAGTTAGACAGTCTGGATGAGGCTGCTTCACTAACTTGAACTTAGTTTTTAGATCTGTTCCTGAGAAAGTATGTTCCTCAGAGCCTCAGGGACGCATAGCGCGCAGAGTTTGAGCATTTGCACTAGGGTGCTATTACTATCTCAGAATATGCTGTCCGTTATACTAGTTTGGCTAGGCATGCACCAACCTTGGTTTCTACTATTTGCGGGAGGGTTCGCTGGTTTATTGAGGGCCTTATTCCCAGCATCAGGTCTAGCATGGCTCGTGAGTTGGAGATGGACATTTCTTATCAGCAGGTGGTGAGTATTACTAGGAGGATTGAGGGTATACATGCTAGGGAGAGAGAGGAGAGGGAGGCCAAGAGGTCTCGAGAGTCGGGCCATTTCTCTAGTGCCCGTGCCCCAACAGTAGGTCGTCATGGTAGGGGTTATATGAGTTGCCCTGTTCATTCAGCTGAGGGATTGGCCTAGACTTGGGAGGAGTGTGCCTCCACAGACTTCTCAGTCACAGTGTGCCCCGCAGAGTTCTCAGGCTATGGTTACAGTTCCAGTTGCTACCCCACCTGCTCAGCCAGCTAGAGGTGGAGGTTGAGGAGGTAGAGGTCGCCCTAGAGGGGGAGTCCAGGACCGATACTATGCCCTTCCTGCCCATACCGAGGTTTTTACCTCCGATTCTGTCATCACATGTATTATACTGGTTTGTCACAGAGATGCATCGGTTTTATTTGATATAGGCTCCACTTACTCTTATGTGCCTTCTTATTTTTCTCTGCATTTGGGTGTACTTGGGATTCTTTGAGTTCCCCTGTCTATGTTTCTACTCCTGTGGGAGATTCGCTTGTTGTGCATCTCATTTATCGGTCGTGTTTGGTTGCTCTTAGTGGTTTTGAGACCAGAGCCAATTACTCAATATGGTAGATTTTGATATTATCTTGGGCATGGACTGGTTGTCGCCCCATTATGCCATTCTTGATTGTCATGCCAAAACTGTGATGCTGGCTATGCCAGGAGTACCACGTATTGAGTGGAGGGGTACCTTAGATCACACTCCCAGTAGAGTTATTTCTTTCCTTAAGGCTTAGCGTATGGTTGAGAAGGGGTGTGAAGCGTATTTAGCTTATGTGAGAGATGTCAGTGTTGATACCCGTTCAGTTGATTCTGTCCTAATGGTATAGGATTTTCCCGATGTGTTTCCAGCTGACCTTCCAAGTATGCCGCCTGATAGAGATATTGATTTTGGCATTGATCTATTGCCAGGCACTCAGCCCATTTCTATTCCTCTGTATCGTATGGCTCCTCCTGAGTTGAAGGAGTTGAAGGATCAGCTATAGGAATTGCTTGATAAGGGTTTTATTCGGCCCAGTGTATCACCTTGGGGTGCTCCTGTCTTGTTTGTGAAGAAAAAGGATGGTTCTATGTGTATGTGTATTGATTATTGCCAGTTGAACAAAGTTACAGTGAATAACTGTTATCTTTTGCCTCGTATTGATGATTTATTTGACCAGCTTCAGGGTGCATGGGTGTTTTCTAAGATTGACTTACGCTCAGGTTACCATCAATTGAAGATTCGAGAGCCAGATATCTTGAAGATTGCTTTCAGGACTCGGTATAGTCATTACGAGTTCCTTGTTATGTCGTTTGGGCTGACCAATGCCCCAACAGTCTTTATGCATTTGATGCACAGTATGTTCCGACCGTATCTTGACTCGTTCGTCATTGTCTTTATTGATGATATTCTGGTGTATTCCCGTAGTCGGGAATATCATGAGCAGCACCTGAGGACTATGCTTCAGACTTTGAGAGAGAAGAAGTTATATGCTAAGTTCTCGAAATGTGAGTTTTGGTTGGGTTCCGTGGCATTCCTAGGCCATGTGGTATCGAGTGAGGGTATCCAAGTAGATCAGAAGTAAATAGAGGTCGTGCAGAGTTGACACAAACCATCCTCAGCTACAGAGATCCGCTGTTTCCTTGGCTTGGCGGGTTATTACCATCGTTTTGTTAAGGGGTTTTCATCGATTGCAGCCCCTATAACCAGACTGACCCAGAAGGGTGCTCCATTCCAGTGGACGGAGGAGTGTGAGGCAAGCTTTCAGAAGCTCAAGACATCTTTGACTACAACCCCAATTTTGATACTGCCTACAGGTTCGAGGTCTTATAGGGTCTATTATGATGCCTCGAGGATTGGCCTCGGAGCGGTGTTGATGCAGGACGGTATGGTGATTGCCTATGCGTCCAGACAGTTGAAGGTACATGAGAAGAATTATCTGGTTCACGACCTTGAGTTAGTTGCCATTGTTCACGCCCTAAAGATCTGGCGCCATTATTTATACGGTTTGCCTTGTGAGATTTATACTGATCATCGGAGCTTGCAGCACATGTTCAACAAAAAGGATCTAAATTTGCGCCAGAAGAGATGGTTAGAGTGGCTGAAGGACTATGATATCACTATTTTGTATCACCCGGGCAAGGCCAATCTGGTGGCCGATGCTTTGAGTCGCAGAGCGGAGATTTTGGGGAGTTTGGCTTATTTACCAACATCGGAGAGGCCTATGGCGATGAATGTTCATGACTTAGCCAGCCAGTTTGTGAAATTGGATCTTTCGGAGCCCAGTCGGGTTCTAGCTTGCGTGGTTTCTCGGTCTTCCTTATTTGATCGTATCAGGGAGCATTAGTATGATGACCCTCATTTGCTTGTCCTCAAGGACAAGGTTCAGTATGGTGATGCCAGAAGTGTGACTATTGGCGATGATGGTGTATTGAGGATGCAGGGTCGGATTTGTGTACCCAATGTTGATGGGCTTCGGGAGTTGATTCTGGAGGAGGCCTATAGCTCGTGGTATTCCATTCACCCGGGTGCCGTGAAGATGTATCAGGATTTGAGGCAGCACTACTGGTGGAGGCGGATGAAGAAAGATATAGTTATATTTGTAGCTCGGTGCCTCAACTATCAGCAGGTGAAGTATGAGCACCAGAGATCGGGTGGGTTGCTTTAGCAGATAGAGATTCCGGAGTGAAAGTGGGAGCGGATCAACATGGACTTTGTAGTTGGGCTCCCACAGACTTTGAGAAAGTTCGTTGCTATTTGGATGATTGTGGATCGGCTGACCAAGTTTGCTCACTTCATCCCTATGTGTACTACATATTCTTTGGAGCGGTTGGCAGAGATCTATATCCGGGAGATTGTTTGTCTGCATGGTATTCCAGTTGCCATCATTTCAGATAGAGGTACTCAGTTCACATCACGATTCTGGAGAGCCGTTCAGCATGAGTTGGGTACTCAGGTGGAGTTGAGTATATCATTTCACCCTCAGACGGACGGACAGTCCGAGCGTATTATTCATATTCTTGAGGATATGCTCCGTGTGTGTGTGATTGTGTTTAGAGGGTCTTGGGATTAGTTCTTGCCATTGGCGGAATTTGATTACAACAACAGCTATCAGTCCAGCATTCAGATGGCACCGTATGAGGCTTTATATGGGAGACAGTGTAGATCCTCGGTGGGTTGATTTGAGCCGGGTGGGGCTAGATTGTTGGGAACAAACTTGGTTCAGGATGCTTTGGAGAAGGTTAAGGTGATTCAGGATAGACTCCGTACAGCCCAGTCCATACAGAAAAGTTACACGGACCGAAAGGTTCGTGATATTTCCTATATAGTTGGAGAGCGGGTTCTGCTTCGGGTATTGCCTATGAAGGGCGTTATGAGATTTGGGAAGAAAGGGAAGTTGAGTCCGAGGTTTATTGGCCATTTTGAGATATTGAGGTGTGTTGGGGAGGTTGCTTATGAGCTTGCCTTACCCCCCCAGCTTGGCAGGAGTTCATCTGGTATTTCACGTTTCGATGCTCCGGAGGTATCATGGTGATCCGTCGCACATGTTGGATTTCAGTTCAGTCCAGTTGGACAAGGATCTATCCTATGTTGAGGAGATAGTGGCAATATTAGACAGGCAGGTTAGAAAGCTGAGGTCAAAGAACATTGCATCCGTGAAGGTTCAATGGCGGGGTCAGACGGTCGAGGAGGCGACCTGGGAGACCGAGCAAGATATGCGCAGCCGTTACCCTCATCTTTTCACTACTTCAGGTATGTCTTTATGCTCGTTCGAGGACGAATGAATGTTTAAGTGTAGGAGGATGTGACGACCCGACCAGTCATCTTAAGAATTTACGTCCTGATCCCCTATTAACTGCTTTCCCCCATGTTTATTTTTGCTATTTTGATTTGCCGGGATGTTCAGTTTTGAGTTTCGGAGAGTTTTGGGACACTTAGTCCCTAAATGAAAGCTCAAGTGTTAGAAATTTGACTATAATCAGAACAGTGTAAAGACGGACTCGGAATGGAATTCGATGGTTCTGTTAGCTCTGTTGGGTGATTTCGGGCTTAGGGACGTGTTCGGACTGTGTTTTGGAGGTTCGTAGCTAATTTAGGCTTGAAATGCCGAAAGTTCGAATTTTGAAGTTTCCGGTTCGATAGTAAGATTTTGATCCGAGGGTCAGAATGGGATTCCAGAAGTTGGAGTAGCTCTGTAGTGTTGAATGTGATGTGTGTGCAAAATTTCAGGTCATTCGGGGGAGGTTTGATAGACTTTTTGATCGAAAGCGTATTTCTAGAGTTTTGGAGTTCTTAGGCTTGAATCAGTGGTTGATTCATTGTTTCGATGTTGTTTTAGGTGTTTTAAGGATTGGTATAAGTTTGGACAGTGTTATTAGACTTGTTTGTGCTTTTGGTTGAGGTCCCGGGGGCCTCGGGATGATTTTGGATGGTTGACGGAGGAATTTTTGGAGTTTAGAGTTGCAGCTTCAGCTGGTTTTCTTTCATAACCGCACCTACGAGTGTGGGACTGCAGGTGCGGCACCGCAGAAGTGGTTTTGTGATCACAGAAGCAGAATTGGAGAGGTCCAGCACGAGCCGCAGGTGCGAGAAGGGAATCGCACCTGCGAGATCAGTGGTTAACAATTGATCAGAGGGCGATTTTGAGAAAATATTGAAGAGGAGATCAGTGGTTAACAATTCTTTAACCCTTTCTAGTTATATTCCATCAATCTATAGTTAGTTTCATCATTTGATTTCGGATTGGAGATGAAAATTGGGGAAAAGTTGGAAGAAAGTTCTTAGACCTAAAATTCAACTTTTGATTGGGAATTTGACCTTAGATTTGGATAATTTTGGTATGCATTAACTCGTGAGAGTATGAGGATTCTGAAAATATAAATTTTACTTGATTCCGAGATGTGGGCACGAGGGGCATTTTGGTCATTTTACCAAATTTCGCGTATTAGTTTAGAATTTCTTTGTAGAATCAGTTACTTGAAGTATTATTTACATTATGAAATCGAATTGAATAGATTTGGGCCATTTGGAGTCGAGTGCTTGTGGCAAGAGCGTGGTTTCGGATTGATTTGAGCTGGTTCGAGGTAAGTGGCTTGCCTAACCTTGTGTGGGGGACCTTCCCCTTTGGATTTAGTATATTTGATAATTGAAATGCCTTGTACGTGAGGTGACGAGTGCGTACTTGAGCTAATTGTTGAAAATCCGATTTTCTTTAAGTAATTTTAATTGTGTTCCTTTTTCCTGTCTTATACTACTTGCAAGCCTGTTGTTAGCCTAGAAAAGCATGTTTAATTGACTTAATTACTTACTTGTTTAACCTGCCTTAATTGTATTATGTGAAGCATGTTAGGTTAGAATTACCTGTTTACTTGGTACGAAATTGAGCTTAAATGAGTATTCCTTGTATTATTGCTTCGTGTTTTACTTTGGGACTACGGGACGGCATCATGGGAGATCCCCTGCACGTATTTATGAATTTGAGCTGAGGTGCGGGATACTGAGAGATCCCTAGCACGAATATTAAGGATACTAAGAGATCCTCGGGATACCGAGAGATCCCTAGCACGTATATTGAGGATACCAAGAGATCCCTGGCATATATTGAGGGGTACTAAGAGATCCTCGGGATACTGAGAGATCCCCGGTTATTTCCTTGTGATTTTTTTGCCTCTGTTTCAGTTATTGAATTTCCTTGTTTTCATGTATTAAATTTATATTGTTAGCTTTCAACTATACTGCTTATCTTATATTGTCATACCTTATATTTTTTTTTATCTCAGTAGGGCGCTGACCTTCCTCGTCACTACCCGACTGAGGTTAGGCTTGGCACTTACTAAGTACCGCTGTAGTGTACCCATGCCCTTTCTGTGCATGTTTTTCATGTGAAAATCTAGGTATTGTGACTTAGTCCTATTACCCTTGAGGTGAGGCGACTGCTCCAGAGACTTCGAGGTACATCTGCTACGTCCGCAGACCGAGGAGTCCCTTTCCATTCTATCTTGTAGTGATAGCCCTTCTATCTTTTCTTTTGATGTAGACATTCTGGAGTTAGAGCATTTTATTATATTCGTAGCTTGTGATTCATGGATTTTCGGGTTTTGGGAGAATGTATTAGTTTCGAGAATTTATATTGCCGAGTGACACTTTTAAACACTGTTATATCACTCTATTTCTGTTTTAAGTTGTTTTTAATTCCGCAAATTGGTTTATCTTCCGTAATTTAAGTTTACCTAGTCGTAGAGACTAGGTGCCGTCACGATGGTTCACGGAGGGCGAACCGGGGTTGTGACACTCAAAAAGGAGTGGCTTGATGAAAGGATAGGGGAACTAGAGAAAGAGGCTTCTAGCCTTTGTGATCGAGTTGTCGTCCTCGAGGCTAAGAAGGCGCAGTTACTGGCTTAGACGTCCTCCTTCCTCACTTCTGCTTTTCCTGATTTTTT
The DNA here is from genome assembly GCF_000715075.1 of Nicotiana tabacum. Lineage (NCBI taxonomy): Eukaryota > Viridiplantae > Streptophyta > Magnoliopsida > Solanales > Solanaceae > Nicotiana > Nicotiana tabacum. The sequence goes on along the minus strand of NC_134080.1, from coordinate 104,629,327 downwards.
GCTGGATTTGTACGAGGAATGGATTCATGCCGAGGCTCAGCTGGATATATTTAGAGATCTGAAAGGGGCGGGAACTGTTTCAGAGGCCGTCTTCGAGGATGCTCATGTTAAGGCACATAGAGCTCGGGTTACTTGTGGATATGGTCCCGCTACACTGGAGGCCAGTGATGACGAGGAGGTTATGGGCATGGATCGAATTAAAGAGGACTCATGGTATGAGGATGAGTATCCTGATGGCGAAGAGGCAGATGGAGATGGCCTAGGCGATCAAGCTGATGGCACTACTGGGCCAGGTAGTTTTTCCTTTCCTTTTTTTTATTTAGCCGTAGACTTGTGTATTTTTTTGTGGGCGTCCTTTTGAGCCTTTTGGGCAACCATCCTTATGTAGGCCATATCCCTTCATTCCTCGACTTCATCTACCTCTTGCCTTCTGCTTTTGTCACTTCTCGGCCCGCTCTCATGGGAGTATCTCATACTGGGCTCTCCGACTTCGACCGGTATTATAGCATCAGTCCCATAGACTAATGATTAGGGCGTCTCTCTTGTGCTCGTCTTCGGCATTGTTCGGTAGGCCCAAAGTACTTCTGGTAGTAATTCCGGCCATAACCCTTTGGCGTCTTTGAGTTTTTTCTTCATGATGTTCAGTATCGATTTGTTGGAGGACTCCGCTTGCCCATTACCTGTGGGGTGATACGGTGAAGAGAGTATTCTTTTGATATGCCATTTCTCAAAATATTCGGCGACCTTTTGATTTGCCCATTACTAATGGCCTTCATGGATTTCTCAAAATTCCTCTTGTATAGGTTGTTATGAATGATGTTGCACCTGGATGCTTGCATTCGGAATTTCTTAGCTTCTTTTTTTTATCATCTGGGAGTACGCCATCCTGCAAATATGTAACAATACGGTTGCGCCAGTCCCAAGTCAGGTTTATGTTTCTTTCTTCATTTTGATCTATTGATGAGTTGAGGAGGTGGAACACGTTTCTCTCTCCAGTTGTGATGTCTTTGGTGGCTGCTGCTAGTTTGGTGAGGCCGTCCACCTCAGTATTCTGTGCACGGGGGATTTGGTCGAGTTGACATTCATCGAACTGGGGAACCAACTTACACATCTCGACTTGGTATTTCTGTAACCTTTGCTCTTTGATATGGAAAGTTCCTGTGACTTGGTTGACAACGAGTTGAGAATCGCAGCGTAGTCTTAACTGTCTTGCCCTGTATTTGAGTGCTAGATTTAACCCTTTAATTACGGCCTCATACTTGGCCTCGTTGTTAGTCATGCCCGGGCACCTTATGGACTGTCAAATCACTCTGCCAGTCGAAACTTTGAGTACGAGTCCGACTCCGGACCCTGACGCGTTTGAAGCACCGTCGTTGTATAGGACCCAAAGGTCATGTGTTTGGGGAGAAGTGTGGGTGGCTTCTTTTTCGACTTCAAGCATTATTTTTGCCCTGAAGTCGACGACGAAGTCAGCAAGAACTTGTAACTTTATCGCTATTCGTAGTTGATATGTGATATCATGCTCGCTTAATTCTATAGCCCATTTGGTCAACCTGCCCGATAGCTCGGTTTTATGCAAAATACTTCTTAGGGGGAAAGTCGTGACTACCAAGATGGTGTGGCACTATAAATATTGTCTAAGCTTTCGTGAAGTTATGACTAAGGCCATGGATAGTATTTTAGGTGAGGGTACCTCGTCTCGGCGTCGACTAGGGTTTTACTAATATAATAGATGGGAGATTGAGTACATTTATTTTCTCGGACCAGGACTACACTCACAGCTACTTTGGACACAGTAAGGTAGACGAGGAGGCGCTCTCCCAGTTCTGGTTTTGAAAGAAATGGCGATGATGACAATTAAGCGTTCAACTCCTTCAGGGCTTGGGCACATTTAGAGGTCCATTGGAGGTTGTTATCCTTTTTGAGTAAGCTGAAGAATTTGTGGCACCTATTAGATGATCGTGAAATGAACCTTGAAAGGGCGACGATACGGCCAATCAACCTCTGAACCTGTTTTTTTATGGTCAAGTGCTCTAGTATTCCTGTGATGTCTTTGATTTGGTCGAGATTGACCTAGATACCTCGTTGCGATACTAGGAAGCTCAAGAATTTTCCTGAGGCCACACAAAATGCACACTTTTTGGGGTTCAATTTCATTTTGTATTGCCTGAGTATGTCGAAGGTTTCTCTCAAGTAGTCGACATGGTCCTCTTTCATTTTGGATTTGACCAGCATGTCGTCTATATAAACTTCCATCGTCTTACCGATTTGGTCTTTGAACATCTTTGTTACTAACATTTGGTACGTTGCTCCTGCGTTTTTCAGTCCGAAGGGCATGACTCTGTAGCAGTACGTCCCCCGATGGGTGATGAAAGTGGTTTTCTCCTGATCCTCTTCTTCCATGAGGATGTTATTATAGCCTGAGTAGGCGTCCAAAAAACTCAACAGTTTATGCCCGACCGTTGCCTCGATGAGTTGGTCGATATGAGGTAACGGAAATGAATATTTGGGGCATGCTTTATTCAAATTTGTAGCCAGGCACATTCGCAACTTCCCATTTTTCTTTTTCACCATAACCACATTGGCGATCCATTAGGGTATTTTGACTCCCTGATGGAGCCGTTTTCCAATAATTTTTCGACCTCTTTGCGTACTGCATCATTGATCGTAGAGTTGAACTTACATCGGACCTGTCTCACAGGGGGGTGGAATGGGTTGATGTTCAGCTTGTGTGTGGCGATTTTCCTTTAGGATACCTAGCATATCTGCATGGCTAAAACCAAACAAGTCCGCGTTAGTAGTTAAGAATTGACGAAACTTACTTAGTTCCTGAAGTTTGCAGCTGATGTAAGCTTTCTTGCGGTGATCGTTGCTATTTAATTGGACAGGGTCAAGGTCTTCTATGGTCAACCCGGTGGCTTCGATAGTATCGGGGTCTCTAATGACCTTGCTATCATCACCTATCGACCTCGACCCTGTGGATTGTTATGCCTCCTTTTCTCTGTCCTTCGCTTGTTGAGTGATTGTGCAGTCCAATGCGATGCGGTAATATTCCCGAGATGTGTGCTTCTCCCCTTGTATGCTAAAGATTCCCCAAAGAGTTGGGAATTTGATGACTTGCTATAAACTAGAAGGGACGGCTCTCATGGTGTGTATCCATGGTCGGCCTATAATGGCTTTGTATGATGTGTCTTGGTTCATGATGTGGAAGGTGGTTTCCATACTGACGCCACCAGCCAGGACGGAGAGTGTGATTTCTCCAAATGTTCCTTCAACTGCATTGTTAAAACCTGTTAGTGTGATTCAACAAGGCACTATCTTATCCTCGAGTTTCATTTATGCGAGTATCGAGGGTGGATAATGCACGTGCCTCTCCCGTTGTCTACCATAATGCATCTCACATCGGTAACTAGAATTCATAAAGTGATAACAATGGCATCATAGTGAGGGAAAACCAAACCATCGGTATCTAACTTATCGAAGATGATACTCTCTTCAAGTCGTCATACCGTTCGTGGGTGATTGACCGTTTGAGCTTATGGGTTGTGATGAACTTCACGTTGTTGATGGAAACATCACCGCTACCACCGATGATATATGGACAGTATGCGTTGGCGAAGGCAATTTTGGTAGTCCCTAATACTGTTCGCATCCTCTAGAAAAGTTGGTCCGTCCCTGGTCGCTCAGCAATTCTTTGAGGTGTCCCTATCGAAGCATGTTTATGACCTCTTGTCTTAGGGCGATGCAATCTTCGGTTTTGTGCCCTTGTTCTTGGTGGAATTCACAAAGGGCATCCGACTTTCTAGTACTCGGATCTGACCTTATCTTTTATGGCCACTTTACCTTTGTTTTGAGATTCTCTAAGGCGTAAACTATTTTTGTAGGCGACATACAAAAATAGTGAGCAGATAACAAAGGGGGCATACCTCTTTCGTTTCAGTAAGCCCCTGTTCTTGATATGGGTGGGACCTCTTCGTGGCGGGGGGGGGGGGAAGGCACAATGGCGGTTCTGACATATGGTATATGTCGTTCCCGGTTGGGTCGTGTAGCTACTAGGTCCCTCCTGATATAATTTCTTAAATATTTTCTAGATTCGGCTTGTACAAATGTCAATTGATGAGTCGGGCCATTGAGGTTCTTGTCGTCTGCTCGGACCTCGGCACAATATGCGCTGTATATTTCATCCCAAGTAGTTGGGGGTATTTTATAAGCCAACTTAATAATTTTCTAGTTTCTTTTGAACCATTTTTGCTCAGCCATTTCTGAAAAGTTGCAGTCGTCATTCCTTCCGATACATTCGGCAAGGTCATCCTTACTCGGTTGAAACAGGAGAGGAAGTCCCTCAATCCCTCTCCCGGAGACTGTTTGATGGAAAATATGTCGTTTACTCTTACTTCAGCCTTTTTGGCCCCAGCATGGGCCGTTACGAACTTGCCGACCATCTCTTCGAAGGTCTTAATGGAACGCGCGGGCAGTTGTGAATACCATGTTAACGCACCTCCCGTAAGGGTTTTGCCGAATTTCTTCAACAAAATGGAGGATACTTCTTCCTTGGCGAAGATCATTGCTTGGCAAGATCATTGCCTTTCACAGCAGTGATGTAGTGAGTTACGTGGTCTTCGGGATCGGTTGTACCATCTTATATTTTCAGGTAGAGCGACATCTTAAAGGTCTTTGGTATGGCATGCGGAGCGGCTTCATCACTGTATGGCTACTCGACGGACCGGCCAACATCTCTCTTTGTCAAGAGCTTTGGAGCACCTGGTATCTTATTGACCCTTTCCTGGTGTTCTCTCATTTGGTCTCGAAGTACTTTTTCTCATTCTCCATTTCCTCCATCCTTTTCAAAATAGTTGCGAGGGTGTCGTCACCTGCACTGTTAACAATGTTGTGAGTAATACCTGTCATTGAAGGAGGGAACTGGTCGCGTTGCTTGTCCGCTGGTGGTATAATACAAGTCCTTGCATTTTCTGCAATTGTATCCTAAGCAGGTTTATGGAGGATGCTGGTCAGCGTGTCAGTTAGCCAAGCCTTGAGGAGCTTTTTTACTGTTGGTAGCGTCTCTTCTACCACGGACATGAAAGCTCCTTTACCGATAGATTTTGTGGTGCTACAGTAAGGAAGGGTGATCTGCCTCGCTTGGGGGAGGCTTTGGACGTTTTATCCTCGTCCTTTGCTTCAGAAATTTTAGTGATGGTGTTCAAGAGGTTGGTTGTGAGGTCGCCCATTATCCTCGTTCTTTCTTCTCTGGTACCTGCCATATTATATCTGTGCATACAAAGAAAGAAGATCATGTTCTTGTCCTTTTTTTACGTTAGCAGTTCTTGTTGGTTATAGATCTAGAGGAAACTAAAAACTTTAACTAAGAAATCCCCACAGACGGCGCCAAATTGTTTGACCAAAAAGTATAAATTTCAGTTAAACCTTTATGTTTATGTAATGATGGGTTAAACTTAGTTAATAATAATATTCCTCAATGTAGATCTTGAAAATACGGACAATATAGGATTGATCCAGTGGGGAGTTAATGATATTGTGCATTAAATATTCCAAAAGCATGAGCAATAATGGAGGAATAACTAGCAATAAATAACAATAAATGGCATTTAAGTAAATAGAAGGAATGATTCAAGTTAGATGATTGTTCCTCCTAACAATTATGCGTGACAGATAAATCCTAGAATGTTCTTTGGATCTGATGGAAAAGTGTGGAATAATATAAGCAAGGATGTCAATGAAAAGGCAATATTTGTATCTTTATTAGAGAGAGAGAGAAAGAATCTTCTTCTAAAAGGTGTTCTTACCAAATGAATATCACATGCCTTATCCTATTATCTCTTTTTCTATTTATACATGTCCCTAACAAACCCTAATAGTACAAGTGTAGAGAATATTCACTAGAATATTCTATTTAATATCCTATTTCAAACACTAGCAGTTACTGTTATATCAACGGTGCTCGACCTCAGTCATACATGGTTGACATCTCGACTATGAATCTTGCTGCTTCCTGATCGACCTCAACTGACTCTTTCCTTAATGCCATATTATTTAGATTTTGTCCTATACAAGTATTATCTCAAATTTGTTAGAAACATTTCTTCTTTGTCACATACCATATTTCTTATTTTAAGTTTTTTCACAAGGGAAATAAAAATCCGCTAGTAAGCTTAGAGTTTATATGAGAGAGTACTCAAATCTACCGAAAAAAAACTAGTCGTAGAAAATTCAAAATTCTTCATGCCTCAAATTTTTATGTCTCTTTGAATTTCCTTGAAGAATTGGTCGAACATATGGAAATAGACGATAATTCTTTTGGGACCTCGTATTTCAACTATGGGTGTTTAACGGGCTAACCGGGCCGGTCCGGGCCTCCATTTTTTGGACCCGTACAGGTTACGGTCCGGGCCGGTTCCGGGTTGGTTCTTAACAGGTTTAACGGGTTCGGGTTCATCTGGGTAAAAACTGAACCGTACGGGTTACGGGTTGAGAGGGCCGGGCCGGGTTTAGTGTAATTTTTTTTTTTTTGAATTTTGTATAGATATTGTAATAAGTGCAATAAGTGCATTACAAAGTAATAACATAAAGAATACAAGGGAGATGGGAAAAAAATGTACTTATTGCAAGTGCTACTTTTATTTCTTAATTCAAATTTCAAAGTTTCAAACTTATAAATTGAAAGGTTTACATTTTTTTCAACAAGTAAAATAGTAAATTCAAAGGTTTTGCATTGCCTTAGTAAGTTCATCATAATCAATATGAACTGATTGATCTTCTTCCGGAGTGTTAAATTCGGATGGGTTACCATGTGTTAATATATCTCCAAGTTCCTCGTCTTTTGGGCTATCAACATCTTCACGTCCTTGATTTCTTCGTTCCGATCTAATCCAATCTCTGAAACATACTAAAACTTCCAAAGCATTGCTTCCCAATGAGTGGCGGGTGTTTCCAAGTTGTTGTCTTGCTTGGCTAAATGCACTCTCCGATGCAACAGTAGAAATTGGTACATTCAGCACGTCCCGAGCCATAGCGAAAAGAACAGGAAATTGCTTTCCATTCTCATGTCACCATCCCAACAGTGAAAATTCCTTTGTGCGAGGCTATTTTTGCTTCTGCAAGTAGAATTGAAGTTCATCAATGTTCCTGCTACTGGTTTGAGTGTTAGAAAATGTAGAAAAAAATATTAAAACTATCAAGGCCTTCTTCATCATCCATAGTAGCAGAAGTGGTACAATGCATAGTTGGATTAACATTACCTACATTAAGAGCATCATCATCAATTATATTTGCATAATAATTATATAATTGTTGTAAATATTCATTTAGCTTGTTCATACAAGTATATAAATCTGGAATGCAAATTGGAGAATGAGAGAATGAGAGAAATTGAGATTGAGAAATGAGTATTGAGTGAACAAATGAAGAAGGGGGGGGGGTATTTATAGTTTTAAAGAAGGTTAGTTTTGTAAATTGAAAAAGGGTTAAAAATTAAAAAAAAAAATAGGCTATTTGTGCAATATTTCCGTTGGCCAACGGACCAAAACATGGTCTGACCGTTGCCAACGGTCTGTGGGGCCCCCAAGTCTGAAAAATTTTAAAAACAAAAACTAGCCGTTTGAACCGGGCCGGTCCGGGCCGGATAACCCGGTAAGAGTTACTATTCACTCTACCGGGTTCAACCGGTTCCGGTTACTCGTTTGGGCCAGCTGAACCACGCCAACCCCCCCAAACCCCCCTACCCAACCCAACCCCTTATTACCGGTCCGGCCCGATTCCGGGTTCTACCGGTATGGGTCGGTCCGGAATCGGTCCAACCCAGCCCGTTTAACACCTTTAATTTCAACTCTTTTTTATCCACGTATACAATAAAAGTTGGTGTCTTGCATGCCTTAAGCAACAACTTGTCCCATTGATGAAAAAGGAGAACTTCTTTCTCTGTATTTGTTTTATCAAACTAATGGACTACAATTACATATATAACTATCGAGTATCCTAGTCCAAAGTAGGATTTATTTTGGATAGAGATTGATGTTTTCTTGATTAGGGCGAGCGACTATTTTAATTCTCCTTTTTTAGATAATTGTGATTTTGGTCCTTGAACTTTAATTGTTTTATTCTAGTTTTTGTTCCATAAATTACTGTTTTAGTTTGAATTTGGTTATTGTATTGATCAACTTAACACATTTACCCTCCAATTTAATTAAATAGGCAGTATTAGTACAAATCATTAAATGAAACCAATGGAGTACACGTCTATTGTGTTTTTCTGGGTTAAAAGGGATATTGTATTTATATACTAGTTAACAAAAGGAACAACATTAGGGACATTGCTGGGGTATCGCAGAGACCCCATAGTTGCAATATTTTGCATAATTGTATTTAAGTTACAGCCCACAAAAGACCTAACTAGTTCAGTTCCTAGGATGTCTGCTCAAAATACATCATTGATAAATATCATAGGAACTGATAATGTCATAGATTTGTTCAAAAACATCTCCTTTGCTGCTTCCTTGGACAAAGCATCAGCTACTCTGTTATGCTCCCGGTAGATATGCCTCACTACCATGCTGCCCATCCTTTGGATGATTGACCTGCACTCATAAATTAGAGGGTCAAAGATCAGATTTCCATTCAAAAGCATATTGATTTTTCCAGCCGAATCAGTGTTTATTTCCAGAGGAACTAGATAGTTTTGCTCCGCCAGTTGTAGACCCCGTATGAGGGCCTGAACTTCTGCCCTTGTATTTGTTGTTTGGGGGATATTGTCCATGTAGCCCAATATCCAGTCGCCATTGTGGTTTCTGAATATTCCCCATGAACCTTCTATTTCTGGGTTCCCCCATGCTGTTCCATCTGTATTCAGTTTGTAGGAACCTCTGGATGGAGGTTCCCATTTTAACATGATCTGGTGAGTTACCTTTGTTGAGTCATTCTTTGTAAGCATAAGGTACTCTGTTGCTTTTGAGATTGTGTTATTGACATTGATGTGTTCTTTCTTGTTATTGAATACATTGATGTTTCTTGTTAGCCAGATGTGCCACAGACAAAAGGGAATGAGGTTGTCCCAACAGATGTAGTTGTTGTAAGGGATAGTTTTGAGAGAGTTCCATGTTGATTGTCAGTGGTGGCTATTGAAGACTGGGTGATTATTTGAACTAGGTGATTATTTGAACTATTTCCTGTGGATTTGGAAAGAATGTCATTCCAGAAATGGATAACATTGGGACATTCAAAAAAAATGGGCAATGTCTTCCTGGTCATTGTTACAGTAGTGGCATTGGGGGACATAGTTGATTCTAATAGAGTGGAGGAAGCTACTAGTTGGAAGTCTCTTATGGGTTAGGAGCCAGATGAAGTATTTGATTTTGTTGGGGGCTTGAAGCTTCCAGATCGATTTGAAGGGGGATTCATCCCTAGAATGGAGACTGGTTGTAGTCCTGCTTAGGAAGGAATAAGCAGAGCTATTTGAGAACTGGCCATTATGAGTCAAATCCCATATAATATTATCATCCTTAGTTGTAACAGGGGGGAGTGAACACAAAGTTCAATAGGTTCAGAATACTTGGGGGAATATTAATGGACAAAGTTGATGTGTCCCAATAGCCCAGGTTGTGGATTGAGATAACCTTAGCCTCAAGGTCATTTTGGGTTAATGGGCCTTCTATCTTCTGTCTGATTGCTGGTTGATTAGGGATCCAAGTGCCATTCAAGAAACTGACCCTATTTCCTTTGTTGACTACCCATCTGCTTGCTTTGTTGCATATCTCCCAACCCTTTAGAATGCCCTTCCAGGTTGGAGATTTTGGGTGTTTAGGGCATCTAAATGTTGTAACTGGTCTAGACATGTTGCAATGTTTGTGAATGAGCAATCTAGCCCATAGACTATTGGTATTCTTATAAGTTCTCCATGCCAGATTTGTGAGTGAAGCTTTGTTCTTGATACTAGCCTTTTGGAGCCCTAGCCCTCCCTAAGCCTTGGTCTTAGTAACTACCTCCCACTTGATCAGATGCAACTTCTTCCTTTCAGGGGTGGTGCCCCAAAGGAAGCTTCTCTGAATTCTATCAATCTGATAGGTGATTTTGGTGGGTAGATTTATGTATTGCATATGTAACGACCTGACAGGTCGTTTTGAGATTTTACACTTTGCTTGCCAGTTCTGGGGAATGAATTGCCCCGTGTGATGGATTATGACTTATGTAAATCGTTGGTTTTGGTTTTTAGGGTAATCAGAATGAATTTGGAAGAACAGTTCTCAATTTGAAAAGTTTGAGCAAGATTTTACTTGTTGGTATATGATCTCGGATCGAAATTTTTATGATTTGGTTAGCTCAGTTAGGCGATTTGGGACTTAGGAGAGTGATCGAAATGCATTTTGGAAGTCCGTGGAAGGTTTAGGCTTGAATTGGCGAAATTGAGATTTTGGCGTTTTTCGGTTGATAGGTGAGATTTGATATAGGGGTCGGAATGAAATTCCGAAAATTTCAGTATCTTTGTTGTGTCATTTGTGATGTGTGTGCAAAATTTCAGGTCATTCGGACGTGGTTTGGTTGGGTTTTTGATCAAAAGCGTAATTTGGAAGTCCTTGAAATTCTTAAGCTTGAATCCGATGCAAATTTGGTGTTTTAAGGTTGTTTTGAGCATTCTGAAGGTTGAACAAGTTTAAATGATGTTATGGGATATATTGGCATATTTGGTTGAGGTCCCGGGGGCCTCGGGTGAGTTTCTGGTGGTCAATTGGACCATTTCATGTTGTGAAAAATTGCAGAATTGTTGATGTTGGTGTTGCAGGTTTTTGACTTTTGTGATCGCGATGCATGTCCTGCGTTTGCGAAGGGTTAAGGTGCGAGGCTGTGGAGTTGGCCTTCTCATTCGCGAAGATGTTTCCGCGATCGCGAAGGTGTGAGGTCTTTGGTCATCGCGTTCGCGAGGTTCAGGTCGCGTTCGCATAGAGGAAGAAGGATAGCTGGGTCCTCAGTGCATTTGTTCTACGCATTCGCGTAATTAGGGTCGTGATCGTGAGGTGTTGAGTGTGTTGTGAATCGCGTTCACGAGATCTTTCTCGCGTTCGCGTAGAAGAGATTCGGTCAGTGAAGTAGTGTGCTTCGCAAACGCGAGGGATATGCTGCGTTCGCGATGAAGAAATATATGGGTAGATAGTTTATATTTTAAATCGAGGGTTTAAGTGCAATTTCATAAAAACCATTGGAGAGCTCGGGAGAAGGTGGAATTTGAGGAGATTTTCAGTGGAGCTATTGGGGTAAGTATTCTTCACTCATATTTGGTTTAATTCCATGAATTGGTCTTGAATTTCATCATTTAATTTGAGAAATTAGAGTGGAGATTGGGGGGGAATGGAAGAAAAGTTTGAGATTTCTTTTGGGGATTTTAATTGGCAATTGAGGTCGGATTTTGACGAATTTGATATGGCGTGAGTGAATGAGGATTTTATTGATGTAATTTTTATCGGATTCGGAGACATAGGCCCGGGGGCCGAGTTTGAGCAATTTCGAGATTTTTGATGTAAATTGGATATTTTTGAGTGGGCTTTATTCCCTTAGCATATTTTAATGGTTATGTACTGATTGTGGCTAGATTTGGAGCATTTGGAGGTCGATTCGTGCAGGCAAAAGCATCGCGGGCTAGAGTTTGGACCGGATCGAGGTGAGTAATGATTGTAAATAATGATCTGAGGGTTTGAAACCCCGGATTACACATCGTTGTGTTAAATTGAGGTGACGCACACGCTAGATGATGAGCGTGGGGTTGTGCACTGTTGGGGATTGTGACATAGTCCATCCTGAATGATTGTTTTACTACGTATTTGATTGAAAACTATTTGCTATCATCATGTTTTGGGCTGAATGCCATATTTGGGCTGAATGCCAATTATATGAACCCTTTGGGGATTTTTATTAATATTTCCTTACTGTTTTGACTTTAAACTTGTACTAAGTCATGCTATATTCTACTATTTTCAAAACTCAGCCATGTTTACTCTACTTTAACACTTGAAATAATATTTCAAATAATATTATGGTTGAGCATCATGTTTTACTATTGCCTGAGTGGCTTATGTGATTTTTGACTAAGTAAGGCCGAGGGCCTGAGTTGTGAGGATACGTTTGGGTCGGGCTGCACGCCACAACGGTGGTACACTGATTATGATTATGCGGCCAAGGGCCTGAGTTTTGTATGCCATGAGGTGGCTTGTTGATATGAGGCCGAGGGCCTAGTGATGATGCCACGAGATGGCTTGATATTGCACTTGGGTCGTAAGGGGCTCCTCCAGGAGTCTGCACACCCCCAGAGAGCGCGGATACCCATTGTGATGTGAGATATAGCCCGAGAGGCTGGTGTTGTTCTATGTGATTGCCCTAGGGGATGGTATTGTTCTATGTGATTGCCCGAGGGGCTAGTATTGTTCTATGTAATTTCCCGAGGGGCTGGTATTGTTCTGAGATATTGCCCAAGGGGCGGATTTATTGACATTGTGCCCGAGGGGTGAACCTTATGTGATTATCTTTCTTATTTGCCTGTCATCTACCAGAGGGGCGGATTTTCTGGGCTTATCTATTCTAATTGCTTTGCATTCAATTGCTTGACTGTTAAAAAGTCATTTTCAAAGAAGTTTAAACTTAGCTAAGGTGCTTTAAGAGATTTCACAGCTTTATTGCTTTCTCACTGGATTGTACTACTCTATACAGCATGTTGATGTATTTTTCGTGATTTCCTATCACTCAGTCTTTAGTTATGATTATTACTCACTGCGTTGGAGTACTCACTTTACTCCCTGCACCTTGTGTGCAGATTCATGTATTTTTGCACCCTGTAGCGAGTATTGGTTGATCAGAGGCAGAGTCTTTGGAGTTTAGCAAGGTAGCTGCCCGACGTCCGCAGCACTGCTTTTCTCCCTTTGATGTCATTAGACTGTATTTAGTACATTTATCGAAATTTCCGTTATATTTTAGAGCTTAGTATATTCTCTTGACTTATGACACCCCGATGTCGGGTTGTATTCATTTCCACACTTGTTTTATTTTGCTAAATCTGTACTTGTTGGGGATTTATCCTTATAAATGACATAAATTGACTTATTAAACTGTTAAACTGAATTTGGGAAATTGTGTCGGCTGGCCTTGTCTTCACCAGAGGTGTCATCATGACCGGGTCCAGTTTGGGGTCGTGACAAGTTGGTATCAGATCCTAGATTACATAGGTCTCGCGAGTCATGAGCAGGTTTAGTAGAGTCTCGCAGATTGGTACGGAGACGTCTGTATTTATCCTCGAGAGGCTGCAAAACCTTTAGGAAAAACTTCACATTCTTAAATTCTTATCATGCGTCCTTGATTCAGCTTGAAAGGGAACTCTTTGAATTCCTTCCACGAGTTTGTATGCGCACATGAGCGCTCAGTATCAGATATGCATCGATGTCTTGTGATTCCCCGATCAAGGGGCAAGATGTGATCTCTGTGTGTTGATGTTGGGCTAGTCTGGAAGACTTGAGGGCGGATCTTTTGCCTATAACTCGAGCCCTGAGTTGTTGATTTCGTGAGCGCGTGCTTCTGGATCTATATGTTCTGATGTGTCCCTGTTAAGGGGAGTAATGATTGGATAGCTACGTGATAAGTATGTTATGACTGTGAGGTGTATTCATATGATTTGGAAACAACGAGAAGGGTCTTCTGGAGGATAGAAGAAATATTAGGTACTTGATTTTCATCTCGATTTGAGGTATAGCCTTGTGGGTGTGTGAAGAATCTTTTCATGTTTTCTAGTTGGGAGTGAAGTTTCATGTTGCGGTATGAGTTCAGACTCAGGAAGATCAAGCAACTGCGTAATGTCTACGACGGTGGAAGGTATACATAAATGTTAGTTTGAGGCAAAATAGGTGGGTTATCTCCAGCAGAGTGCTCTGAAGTTGTATGATCCTTATGTTGTCGGTTAGAAGATCTCATTTACAGGTGAAATATATGTGTTGAAATTTAAATTTGGGTCGCTTATGAGAGTGGGTTTAATTGTTACGAGAGTGAATACGAGATTTGCAGAAGATTTAAAGTACCAGATGGTTTGTGTTTCACAAGCTTATGAAGGATCAAGTTTAATCTCACTATGGTACTATGACATCAATAGAGTATATGCGTTAGGAGTTATTGAATGTGTTTTGATCTATGGCTTCGAGACAAGTGGGGGAGTCTGTTATTGATTAGTTGATTGCACGGTTATGTGCTATGTTGGTTCTAGTTTGAGGTGTACGGGAGAATCAGTTATGGCCTACGGAGATTGAGACCGAAAATGGCTCGAGCAAAGGAAAATTCTTAACAAAGGATATAGTATGATTCATGGGTGTGTGAGAATCACGGAATGTCATGAGTTGTTGTTGGTAAAGGATGCTTGGTGCATAGAGCAGGAAGTTGCTCGGTTGTTTTAGGATGAGGTTACACTCTACGGTATCGGAGTGCTATTGAGGCACGGGTGGTCCTGTTCACTTGATCAGGCTAGTTGCATTTTGAATAGAGTGAATGACTCTCGAGAATGGTTCTAATGTGTTCAAGATTTTACATGTAACAATTGGGTGTTTTCAAGTTGTATATGTGGCTAGAAATTGAGTTTTCATTGGAAGATGTCAGGACTTGTGGTATTTTCTATATTAATTATGGGATTCTATATATCAGTATCAGGAAGGTGAAGGTAATGGCTTTGGATTCGTAGGAAGTCTCTTCAGGGTAAGCATTTTGAACGCGATGCTGTTGGGAATATTTAAGAGAGAGTTCGGCGACTTGTGAGCCTTAAGCGGTGTGGTTTTATGCTTGGGGCTCATGTGGTGAGTCTGGGTTGAGGAATTGTGGTGTTACGGCAAGGAGAAGTATCAATTTGAAGGTAATTTAGAAGGAACTAGGATAAATAAGATAGCTTGGTAGTAGCCCGGATCGGCATGGTAAGGATATGATTAGTCCTTTGGGTGATTACAAGGTAATGAGTTTCTGCAGGTGTTTCGAGGCAATTCTCATGGGTTTTTAGTGGCATGCGTAGCTTGATTGAGTTAGAAAGATTCAGTTCTGATGGTTTAGTTTTGTGCGAATGGAATTCGGAAAGTTCTTGATGATTCTACCACGGTTAGAGGTGTGTATTTTCCACGAGCATGAAGAGCATGGGATGTATAGTGATTTTCTCCCAGCTGAGGTCCAATAGAAAAGTTCATGGCTAGTTGAGTACGTAGTTGCGTATGGCTCGGAATGGATATGAAGTTCTCATGTTTACCTTAGGACAGTATGGTATATGCGGTATGTTGTGCAAGACTTAGATTTGCATGTGTAAGGTCATAGATCGGTTCTGAAAGAAAGGTCACAATTCTTAGGCAGCACGGGCAGTTTCAAATAATTAGAGAAATGAGCTTCAGATGATTTGGGAAATGATCTTCAGATGATTAAGGAAATGGTAATGCTAATTAGGGTGATTTGATGAGGGTATATATTTCAGAAAAAGGCAATGTGATTAAGTTGATGGTACTTCGGTAGTATTGTGGCACTCTCTTGTTAGATCGACTACTGAATTCGAGTTTGCTTGGTGGCACAGAAGAATTTTAGAGTATCTCTCGTGGAATGATTGGGTATTAGAGGTGTGGTATGTATTCGGACGGCGGAACTGGGATCAGGTATGGTGATTCGTGTGCTATATGGAGTTGGAGACTGGGAGTTCTCATATTCAGGCTATGTTGTGGTTGTGGGTCGTGTTTATCGACACTGTTTAGTGACTATCGGGGTTTGGAGACCTGAGTGGATCTTTTGCTGCTTCGTAGGTTAGATTATGATGTAATATTGGGTATAGACTGGTTGTCTTCGTGTCATGTTATTCTGGACAATTGCGCTAAGGCGGCGATGTTGGCTATGCCAGGAATGCCACAGATTGAGTGGCGAGGTTCGATGGATTATGTTCTTAGTAGGGCGATTTTATATTTCAAAGACCCAGTGGAGAGCTGGGAAGGGTTGTTTTACCTATTTGGGCTTTGTGATGGATGTCAGTGCAGAGACTCCTACCATTGATTCAGTTCTAGTGGTGAGGGACTTTTCTGGATGTGTTCTTGTGGCCGGGCATGTCGCCAAGCAAGGTTGTTGATTTTGGTATTGATTTGGTGTCGGGCACCGTGTCGTATGGCACCGACAGGGTTAAAGGAGTTGAAGGATCAGCTTCAGGAACTCCTTGATAAGGGTTCATTGATAGACCTATATAGATGTATGTTCTGCATTGAGACGGCTTTGTTGACTCTGAGTTGTATTGTTGAGGTATGTGTTGATTCGTTTGTTATGGAGCTTATTAGTAATCTGGGGAGATCTATGAGTTACCTTACGTGTTGCGAGGCATTTTAATTTGTTGGTTATAGGCACAGATGGTGTGGTTCCATTGGGGTTTCATAGTGAAAGTCGAGCGAGAAGAGTGCTGGGTATTGCTCGGTGAATGGCGTATCGGTTATGTCCCGTCGGGTTTGTGTGGTGTTATGTATTTGCTTCACTGTGGGTATGATGATTTGTTTTGGTTCTAGACATCAATTGTGTATGGTCATCAATTTCAAGCAGAGTGATGATCGCAGCCTACTCCACACTACTAAAAAGTAGGAAGAGAGGGTCGCAATAGCTTTTACCCGATTTCTGGGTCGGGATCGATTTCCACAGAGAGCTAGGAATGGAGTCGAGTATTTATTTAGGTTGGAATTGCGTATTTGTTCCAAATATCACTTCTAATCATTTTTGGGTTTTCTTTATATTCTACTATTATCAAACTACAAATTACAATTGCTACTAGATTAACTATGAGTAAATTGCTACAAGTTATATCTATTAGGTTAAAAGGCACTAGGGTAGTGGCATCCTCTTAGGTTTCCAATTGACGGGTAATTGAACCTAAGGCATGATTGACATGATTGGGGAATATGCTATAACCGTTGCAGAATTTTACCCACTCTCACACCTCTCGGTAGAGAGAGTGATTTTGCCAAATTGACTTTCTCAAGACCAATAGGGTAGACAAATTTGCTCAAGCAACGTTCAAGTCGGGTATTACTCTCTCGAGGTTTAACCCTTTAATTGGGACTATCAATTCTCTTGAGTCCATCCCAATTCCTTGTTGGGTCAATTTCGGAGACTTAGGCTCTCTTTCTCAAGAAGAACCCAAGTCAACTTAGCACAAACTAGTGTTTGCAACCACTAATTCATAGATTAAACCATGAAATTGACCCAAATAACAAATACCCATAGTCAATCTAACCTTAAATCACAACACCCATCAATTACCCACACTAGGGTTGAGCCACAACCCTAACTAATGGGTCCAGCTACTCATGCCTGAAGAGAAAAACAGAGAAATAAATGAAGATAAAGACATATTAATTAATTGCTAAGGTAAATACAAAGATCCAATGATAAAAACTAAGTAAAAATGCCCAAAATAGCTAAGAAAAGTCTTCTCACGAGCGCAGCTAACGTCTGAGTATCTGATGCCCTAAAAATGGGAAAAGGTTCTATTTATACTAAGCTAGAAAAACTGGACAAAAATGCCCCTGCGGGGTCGGTGCAGACCGCACAAAATGGTATGCGGCCGTAGTGGGCTCTTGACTCTGCAAATTCAACTCTCTGAACCCAGGCTCCGCGGATCGCACAGAATGGACTGCGACCGCGGAGGTATCTAGTGCGGTCCACACAAACATGACCGCGGACCGCACAAGCTTGATCTTCAGAACTTGGCATCTCTCTGAACTTTGGTTCTGCGGACCGCACAGACTGGTAGTGCAGCCGCAGTGCCTTCAGTGTGGGTCACACAATATTTACAGCGGCCGCACTACTTTAATGCTTGAAAAAACAACTCTCTGAATCTCCCTAGTGCGGACCGCACAAAGTGTAGTGTGGCCACACTAGGCCTGTTTCTCTTGAGTTTTGTCTTGTCTTTGGTACTTGTGCTGGTTCCCTCCCCTTTTGAGCCGATCTTTGACATCTTGTCACTTTGTTAATCAAACCTGCAATCAAGCACAACTTATGAGCCTTTTGGGACTATTTTTTATGAATTTATAATCAAAGCGTAAGCAAGAAGGAGCATGAAATGCGTCAAAATCCCTAGTTATCAAGTGACTTGAGGTGTTTCATGTGGACCAGTGTCTGGATAGGGTCGCGCATTACAACAAAGTTATGTGGAGGTGTGACCTTGCGGGTTAGATTCGTGTATTCTGTTTCTATGATGTGAGACGGGTTCTCAACCTTGTGTTTTGGTGGTACTGGTGAGCTTGCGGTACAGCTCTTTCATTTGAGTCATTTTTCATGATTTGAGTATGTTTGGATTATTGCTTATTGGTGCGCGAATTTCACAAGTAGAGGCTTTAGCCTGTATTGATGTGTCATGTCACTAGAGTAGTGTGTTGGATTAGATGAGATTGTTGGGATCATTAATGAATACAAACGTATTTGATTTTAGCATGTTGGAAGGATAGTATCGAGGCTCGGCTCAGAACATTGCCATGGTCTTTGCCAAAAAGAGAAGTGGCTTCATGAATGGTTGATCTGAGAAATGGTTATGGCTTACGGCATGTTTCATTTATCATTGGCAGTATATGAAAGTGTTGGAATGAAACTTTAGTTGATAAGAGGTTTTCTATCGGTATTTGGTTGTTGTGTACAACTACTGTGATTAGAAGTTATCCCTACAAGTGTTTGAATTGTGTGGTATATCATGTAATTGCACCTGAGGTTGTAGGTATGGGTTACTACCTCTTGTTCGGGCTTATTCAGAGTATAGATATGAGATTCGGATCTTGTGGATGATTTCAGAAGTGGAAATATGGTTCTAAGGTTTATGGGCTAGGTTGGATTGTGAAAATTTCAGTTACATTGTGTTATCGGACCTATGTGAGATAGGGTGACGTGGGATCACCCCTGGGTATGTGCATGGTAAGGTTACACAGCGATTTGATGGTTTTCGGAACAACTCTAGGCATGTTCGCGGACGAACATATGTTTAAGTGGGGGAGGATGTAACGACCCGACAGGTCGTTTTGAGCTTTTGCACTTTTTTCGCTAGTTCTTGGGCATGACTCGCCCCGTGTGATGGATTATGACTTATGTAAATCGTTGGTTTTGGTTTTTAAGGTAATCAGAATGAATTTGGAAGAACAGTTCTCAGTTTGAAGCTTGAAATTTGAAAAGTTTGACCAAGATTTGACTTGTTGGTATATGATCACGGATTAAATTTTTATGATTTGGTTAGCTCCGTTAGGTGATTTGGGACTTAGGAGCGTGATCGGAATGCATTTTGGAAGTCTGTGGAAGGTTTAGGCTTGAATTGGCAAAATTGAGATTTTGGCGTTTTCCGGTTGATAGGTGAAATTTTCATATAGGGTCGGAATGGAATTCCGAAATTTGCAGTAGCTCCGTTGTGTCATTTGTACTGTGTGTGCAAAATTTCAGGTCATTCGGACGTGATTTGGTTGGATTTTTTATCAAAAGCGTAATTTGGAAGTACTTGAAATTCTTAAGCTTGAATCCGATGCAAATTTGGTGTTTTAAGGTTGTTTTAAGCATTCTGAAGGTTGGAACAAGTTTGAATGATGTTATGGGATATGATGGCATGTTTGGTTGAGGTCCCGAGGGCCTCAGGTGAGTTTTGGATGGTCAATCGGACCATTTCATGTTGTGAAAAATTGCAGAATTGTTGTTGTTGGTGTTGTAGGTTTTTGACCTTCGCGTTGGTGATGCATGTCCCGCGTTCACGAAGGGTTAAGGTGCGAGGTTGTGGAGTTGGCCTTCGCGTTTGCGAAGATGATTCCACGATCGCGAAGGTGTGAGGTCTTTGGTCATCGCGTTCGCGAGGTTCAGGTCATGTTCGCATAGAGGAAGAAGGATAGCGGGGTCCTCAGTGCATTTGTTCTACGTGTTCGCGTAGTTTGGGTCGCGATCGCGAGGTGTTGAGTGTGTTGTGCATCGCGTTTATGAGAGCTTTCTCGATGAAGAAATGTTTGGGCAGACAGTTTATATCTTAAATTGAGGGTTTACGTCCAATTTCATAAAAACCATTGGAGAGCTCGGGAGAAGGTGGAATATGAGGAGATTTTCAGTGGAGCTATTGGGGTAAGTATTCTTCACTCATATTTGGTTTAGTTCCATGATTTGGTCTTGAATTTCATCATTTAATTTGAGAAATTAGAGTGAAAATTGGGGGAAATGGAAGAAAAGTTTGAGATTTCTTTTGGGGATTTGAATGGGCAATTGAGGTCGGATTTTGACGAATTTGATATGGGTAGACTCGTGAATAAATGATGATTTTATTGAAGTAATTTTTATCAGATTCGGAGACGTGGGCCCAGGGGCCGGCTTTGAGCAATTTCGGGATTTTTGATGTAAATTAGATATTTTCGAGTAGGTTTTGTTCCCTTAGCATATTTTAATAGCTATGTACTAATTGTGGCTATATTTGGAGCATCCGGAGGCCGATTCGTGTGGACAAAGGCATCGCGGGCTAGAGTTTGGACTAGATCGAGGGGAGTAATAATTGTAAATGATGTTCTGAGGATATGAAATCCCGAATTGCACATTGTTGTGCTATATTGAGGTGACGCACAGGCTAGATGACGAGCGTGGGGTCGTGCACTGTTGGGGATTATGACGTAGTCCATCCCGAAAGATTGTTTTACTACGTATTTGATTGAAAACTATTTGCTATCATCATGTTTTGGGTTGAATGCCATATTTGGGCCTCATGCCAACTATGTGAACCCTTCGGGGATTTTTATTGATATTTCCTCACTGTTTTGACTTTAAACTTGTACTCAGTCATGCTATATTCTACTATTTTCAAAACGCAGCCATGTTTACTCTGCTTTAACACGTGAAATGATATTTCAAATAATATTTTGGCTGAGCATCATGTTTTACTGTCGCCCGAGTGGCTTATGTGATTTTCGACTGAGTAAGGCTGATGGCCTGAGTTATGAGGATACTTTTGGGTCGGACTGCACGTCGTAGCAGTGATACACTAATTATGATTATGAGGCCGAGGGCCTGCGTTTTGTACGCCACGAGGTGGCTTGTTGATATGAGGCCGAGGGCCTAGTGATGATACCAGAGATGGATTGATATTGCACTTGGGCCGTAAGGAGCCCCTCCAGGAGTCTGCACACCCCTAGTGAGCGCGGGTACCCATTGTGATGTAAGATATAGCCCGAGGGGCTGGTATTGTTCTATGTGATTTCCCGAGGGTCTGGTATTATTTTATGTGATTGCCCGAGGGGCTGGTATTGTTCTGAGATATTGCCCGAGGGGTGGATTTGTTGACATTGTGTCCAAGGGGCGAACCTTATGTGCTTATCTTTCTTATTTGCCTATCATCTACCTGTTTAATTGTGTAGTTGTGCCTGAGGGGCGTATTTCTGGGCTTATATGTTCTAAATGCTTTGCATTCAATTGCTTAACTGTTAAAAAGTCATTTTCAAAGAAGTTTAAACTGAGCTAAGGTGCTTTAAGAGATTTCACAGCTTTATTGCTTTCTCAGTGGATTGTACTACTCTATACAGCATGTTGATATATTTTTCACGATTTCCTATCACTCAGTATTTAGTTATGATTATTACTCACTGCGTTGGAGTACTCACTTTACTCTCTGCACCATTTGTGGAGATTCAGGTATTTCTGCACCCGGTAGCGGGTATTGGTTGATCAGAGGCAGAGTCTTTGGAGTTTAGCAAGGTAGTTGCCCGACGTCCGCAGCACTGCTTTTCTCCTTTTGATGTTACTAGAATGTAATTAGTACATTTATCGAAATTTCCATTGTAGTTTAGACCTTAGTAGATGCTCGTGATTTGTGACACCCCGATGTCAGGCTGTATTCATTTTCGCACTTGTTTTATTTTGCTAAATCTGTACTTGTTGGGGATTTATCCTTATAAATGACTTAAATTGACTTATTAAACTGTTAAAGCTGAATTTGGGGAATTGTGTCGACTGGCCTTGTCTTCACGAGAGGCGCCATCACGACCGGGTCCGGTTTGGGGTTCTGACAGCATAACATGACTTGGAATGCTGTTCAAAGAGGTTTTGGCCAGGACTATTCTCCCATCCATGTTGACGTATTTAGTTTTCCAACCTGCCATCTTGGATTGCATGTTATCAATAATGAATTGGAAGTCTGCATCTGATTATTTTTTGTGGAGAATGGGGAATCCCAAGTATTTTCCAAAGGATGTTGTGTACCTGATGGACAAATAATTGGTGAGGTGTTGTATGACATCTTGAGTGATGTTTGAAGAAAACAGGACTCTTGATTTGGTGAGATTGATTTTTTGGCCTGACTACTCATTAAAGTTCTGCAATATTGAAAGAATGGTATTGCAGTTCCTATCATTGGCTTTAGCAAAGACGGTGAGTTCATCCGCAAAGAATAGGTGGGATATTTTTGGTCCAAACGTATTTATACTTATGGGGTGCCATTGGTTATGTAGTACTGCCTTATCAATGGATCTTGATAGTCTTTCCATGCACATAATGAATAGGTAGGGAGACATAGGGTCGCCCTGCCTAATGCCTCTTGATGGTTTGAAAGACTCTGTTTTTCCCCCATTAACAAGAATGGAAATGGAGGATGTACTGATGCATGACATGATGAGTTTGGATAAGCCCTGTGGTGAGTTGAAAGTAGCTAAAGTGTCTCTAATAAAGGACCATTCCATCCTGTCAAAGACCTTCTCTAGGTCTATTTTTAGGATCATGTTGCCATTCTTCCCCCTCATTTTCCTGAAGTGAGTGATATACTCTTGGACAATGATAGCATTGTCACAAGCTCTCCTATTAGAGAGAAAGCTTGTTTGGCTTGGCCCAATGATGTGGGGTAGAATAGGATTTATCCTATTTACATTGATATTTGTGACTGACTTGTAAATGGTGATACAAAGTCCAATGGGCCTGAAGTTCTTTAGCATTGAAGCTTGTGGGAATTTAGGTATTAGGCACAATAGAGTTTGGTTCATGGTGTTATCCATAGAGCTTGTGGAGAAGCATTTTTGGCAGAAGTTTGTGACAGAGTCGCCTACTATATCCCAATACTTTTGGTAGAATAAGGGTGAAGGCCATCCGGGCCAGGAGATTTGAAGGGTTTATGGGAGAAAACTGCCATTTTAATCTCACTCACATGTAGAGGTTTGTCCATTAAAGCTCTTTGGCTTTGAGACAAAATGGGTTCCATGGTGGAGTGGTCTGTGGCATCCCAAGGGGCTTCAGTGTGGGAAGTTGTGTATAGATCAGTAAAGAAGCCCACAATAGCTGAATGGATGTCCTTTTGGTCAAGAAGCCAATTTCCATTCTCTTCTTTAAGGGAGAGGATTCTGTTCCTCCTTCTTCTATTGAGGGTGGATGTGTGAAAAATTCTAGTGCTAGCATCACCCTCATTTAGCTAGTTGATTCTAGACTTAAGTTTCCAAAAGTCTTCTTCACTTTTAAGGATTAGGTTAGTTCAGCATTTAGCTCTGTTTCAAGGTGTAATAGGTAACTACTGAATTGGTAGCTAGGAGACTTTTGGATTTTGCCAGGAGTCTCTTTTTTTTATGGAAGATATTTCCAAAGACCTCCTGGTTCCACTTGGTTACCAGAGTCTTGAAGCTTTCAGTGGATTGAAGAAGGGTGGAATGGTCAGAAAAGTCCCTATTGATGATGTTGGGGAAGGAAAGGTGGCTAGCCCACATTGACTCAAACCTGAAGGGCCTTGATGGTCTGCTGTTTGGAGGCCCTACCAAGTTAATTTGCAAAGGGCAATGGTCTGAGTGGGTCCTAAGGAGGTGAAGTACAATAGCTTCAGGGTATTGCTCAAACCAGCCTTCATTTGCGAAGCACTTATCTATTCTTTCCAGAATTAGAGAGGTTTTGTTACTATACCTTTTATTAGTCCAAGTGTATTTGCTTCCTTTATAGCCTAGGTCTATTAGGTTACACTCATTTATACAGTTCTAAAACAGGTTGTTGCGACTCAGGTTTATGGGGTTGCCCCCAAATTTGTCCCTGGCCTTTAAGACTTTGTTGAAGTCTCCTTCTATAAACCAATTTGTTTTTATGTTTTTTGATATTGTGATTAGGTACTCCCATAGGAGTTTCCTATTTGCTAAGATATTGGTAGCATAAATAGCAGAGAAAAGCCATGAAGTATGGTCTGGACATACCTTCACCATTGCATGGATGTCTTGGGGGTAGTTGCCACTTCTTCAATAGCCACGAACTCCTCGTTCCACATAAACATGATACCCCCAGATGGGCCTACTGCCGGAGACTGCATGATCATATCGAACTGAAGTTGTTGGGCTAGGGATTGGTGGTCTGCCATCTTCGTTTCAAGCAATACAAGCATGGCAGGCTTGTGCATTTTCACCATTTCTAAACAGTGCCGTTTGAACTCAACATTATTTCCACCCCTAACATTCCATATGATGTAGTTCATAATTGGAGTTGTAGGTGATTGGTGAGTTCCCTCTTGAGGGTTCTTTGGTCCTTGCAGACCCGACATTTGAGGTGGGGGTGACTTCCTCTTGAGACTTAGGACTGGAGTTAGGTTGAGAAGGGGTTTCATCGGACCGTGTGTTTGGGCTGAGACTATGCTCATTCCACACTTGGTCATTGTTCTGGGGCATAGCACTACTACTATCTCGCTGGTTTCCATGTTGAACTCTATCGATCTCACTGAGTCCATGAGAGGTGAGTCCGTTCTTGGTGTGGCATAAGGTATTTCCTGTTCTTCTGAGGCATTCTTCTTCTTGAGTATCTCCAGAGCTTTGGAGATTCCTTTCTGGATATTCTGAAGAGGTGGGGAATTGCTCTTCCCTTTTGGAGCAGAAGATGATGTGTTGTTTTGGGTTGGCTGGTCGATCGTGACGAAGACCGGCTCCGCTGCTGGGTCCTCTTTCATCAGATGTGGGAATAAATGTAGGGTTTGGAAGCTCTGTAGAATGTGATTTTTGAGAACTTGAGGGTACATTAATGGGGAGTTGTTGTCGTTGTTGACCATCGATTGCCATAGAAGAGGTCCAAAGGCTGCCAGTGCTTTACTCAGTGCTTCCACCGTGACCCTGGCTAGGTGGGCTAGATTTTGCACTATCAGGGTCACCCTCTGATTGGCCAGGGTGAAATTGTAGGAGAGCCCCTACCCTTGCAAAGCAATCTCCAACCAGGAGGCTGGTTGGTGGTCCGGTGGTGGTGGTAGGGAGGTGATGATGGTCGGTTGCGTTTCTTTTGCCATTTTTGTGTTTCTTTGTCTTGCTACTTTGGGCAAATAGGGGGTGAAGTTAAGGGACTGTCGTCCCATCAGAAAACCTTTTTGCTGTCACATCTTGTATTGTGGAAGGGTTTCTGGGCATCGAAACTAGGGGTGGTATGACCATTAATTGGGGATCTAATGGAGGTGACGGTTGTAGTCTTTTCATCTGGAAATAGGGGGTACCAGATAGGGCACTCGATTTTTGTTGGTGACTGTTGATATTTCTCCATTAGAGGTCATTTCGGGCATGTTGGTAGGGAAAGCGTAGGTTTGTGTTTTTGGGTGGGAAATTGGGATGTCAGTGGTGCCCTTGGTAGAGTGCCCGTTTGGGAAAAAGGGATCAGCCCCATTGGGTGTTTCACCAGTCTTGAGGATGGTGGTCTTGGGAGTTAGGCTAGAGGCCCCTTGGACGGTGGGCTCATGATTGGGATTAGTGGGGTCGTCAGTTGTTGGCCCCGCTTTCCTTTTGGCACCTGTACTGGACTGCGTCCGTGGGCCTATTTTTTGACCGTGTTGGGGCAAATCTTGTGTGTTAGCGGAGTTTTTATTTGGTCCATTGGGCCTCTTTTGGGTATTTTGGGAGGGGTATACCTTTTTGAATTATAATGAAGAGTTTGAGTTTGGAAATATTTACCTGAATTGGCATCGAACAAACTTACATGTATCTCTTCCGTCTGTGGAGCATGTTGTGGTTTGTTCGTTCTGCCTTTATTTTTGTTTGTTGTTTTTGCTTGTCCTTGCTTGCGTCTTCTTGGGAACGTGACAGTTTTCCACTCACTTTCCTCCGAAATGACTGCTTTCTTTTGATGATCATCCTGTGGTTCGTGGGTTGTTGTGGGTGTGGGTTCCCTATAGTTGCAAATTTGTGTAGTGTGCCCTATTCTACCACAAATGGTGCATAGAGTCCCCTCTCCTTCATAGATCACAGCCTGCTTATGGTCTCCTATTATTACCGATGTTTCTACTGGGGTTTCCAGTGGAACTTGAATACAAATACGGGCATATCTTCCCCTTAGGGTAGAGGATGTACATTGGTCTATCTTGAGAAGTTTACCCAGCTTCCTACCAACTTTCTCCAGGATATCCTGGTCATAGAACTTTGTTTGTAATTGAGGTAGCCGGATCCATATGGCAGTAGTAGTAAGAGTGGCTTCTTGAGGAACAAACTTTGGTTCCCATTTACGTACGGATAGAAAATTTCCAGAGATGAACTAGGGGCCTAGGTGTAGAGCCTTAACCATACTTTCTTCTAAACTAAATCTAACAATGTAGAAGTCTCATCCTAGGTCAATCAAGATTAACTGTTCGGATGGCTTCCATAGGTCGTTTAGTTTAGATCGAAGGAGATGGTGAGGCATCTTTCGCTTGAAAACTTTGATAATCACCGAGTAACGCCATGGAAGGTAAAGGCGCTCTTTGTCATCTTGTGAGAGTGGAATTTAACCCTCAATGTGCTTCCCTTTGTCTAGATCTGGAATTGGTTGGTGGTCGATTTCATAGTAATTTGTTTGGTTGCGCGCTGGTTTGTCCAAGAGCATTTCCTTATAGGAGTGATGAGGTAATTCTACCTCCATTTGGCTGTGCTTATCTGAGGGTTCCGGTGGGAGTGGTAGCTTAATCGGAGGGGATCCATAGTATGGGAATAGTACTTCCAAGCTAACAGTTGATAGAGAGAGATATGTCTATTGTGTTATAAGTCCATTGATAGTCACTCAACCAGCTTTTACTTTAATTATTGCATTAAAGTTACTAAACTATTTCTTTTAAAGAAAAAGTAACTCAAATTTAACAGAGTATCATAAAAGCTACTAACCTATTTTTATTGCCAAAAAAGTCATTCAACTTTACATAAGTATTACAGAAAATCATAGTAGTAAATTAACAAATGAGACATTTTCTGTGATACTTTAATTTAGTCCAAGTTAGGAATATTGATCTTTCTTCTATGTCCATAGCTGGTCCAATTTTGGAATATTGTACTTTCCTTCCTTCCTATGTTGTTTTATGAAAAATATTTATTGAAGTTCGATATTTACGTTAAATAATAGAGGGTTTATATTAAATGATGGTCGTTAGGATGACGAAAGTACATATAACTTTGTATTTTAATGGGATATTATCAATGACTAGTTAGAGCGAAGACTCGATGCATGTCATATGATTTAAATTTGCTTTATAGGTTTATATTGAAAGGTAAATTTTCTGGAGATTACGGAGTATCATGTTTTTTTTTCAGTCTTCGCTTCGCATGCATTAGTAGAAGATAGAAAGGGTGTTGTAGTGGAAACTCCAAAACACTTAGTAGTTCGCCTTTCTGACTACACTAATATTACACATTTAGGTGATCATCAGTAAAACATTTTTATAAGTCTATTTGTGTTTACATTTTTGTTTAAAACTTGAAGGATCTTGTTTTTATTTTATCAATTGTTTTATTCTCACATATCTAAGTCTTTTGGGCACTAATACTTGGTGGAAGATTCAAATACTCTGTAAAATATTGAGGTATGTATAAGTTGACTCAAACCCTGTCAAAATTAAAGAACAATATATGAAATTAATTTTTTATGTTTGTTTCTCTTTTAATCATACATAAGGATAGGAGAAGGGAAAATATATAGTGTAAGGAATTATAAGGTGGAGAATTACCACGACTCAAAATCCCGCCTTAAGCGTCGTGATGACACCTAGTCTTTAAGACTAGGTAAGTCGATTACTTACAACAATTTAAGTTAGTTTAACAATGATATTTTAAAACATAGTTTAATATAAAAACAGAAATAAAGGTGAAACAAGCCTACCCGGCAACAATCAAAATAACCTCCCAAGACTAGGTAATATAGAGTCACGAACTCTAGCTGAATACATAAGAAAATCTCAAAAATCTAAATAAAACATTGTTCGGATAACAAACTGACAGTGCAATAAAAAGGGAAAGGACTTCAAGGGACTGCGACGACCAAGCAGCTCTACCTTGAATCCTCGCGATCAAGAAGCTAACTCTGTCTGGCTCTGATATCTCCTATACCGAAATTTGCACAAAAATGTGCAGAAGTGTAATTTGAGTACACCACGGTCAGTAACCAGTAAGTATCAAGACTAACCTCGATGGAGTAGTGATGAGGTACAAGTCAAGGCACCAGCTAGTCAGAATAACCTGTGCAGTATAGAAGTATAAAGCTAATAATAGAAGAAGAAATCAGCAAATGGCAACAAGAACCTCTTGATTTTCAAATCTTCAAGGAACTTTGTGATCTTTGCACCTATAATTATGGCCCGTTACCGCAGGCTATCTCTTTCGGTATTTCAAATCTGCAAATTATGCTCTCCCACAATAAATTCACCACTTCACGCTCGCTAATCTTCTGATAAGGACCTGTTTCAACCCACTTAGAAAAATAGTCCGTTAAAATTAAAAGAAACCCTTACCTTACCAGGGGCCGATGGTAGTGGTCCGACGATATCCATTCCCCACTTCATGGACAGCCACGGACACAAAACTGAATGTAATGGTTTTGCTGGTTGATGTACCAATGGTGCGTAGCGTTAGCACTTATCGTATTTTTGCATGAAGGCTTTGGCGTCTTGTTCTATTCAGGGCCAATAATATCCTGCCTTTACCAGTTTCAGTACTAAGGAATCTGCACCCAAATAATTTCTGCATATCCCTTCGTGGACTTCTCGCATAACATAATTAGCTTCGAACGCTCCCAAGCATCGAGTTAGTGGGCCTTGGAAAGATTTCTAGTACAGTTGGCCTCCTTTGAAGCTATATTGTGTTTCTTTGGCAGGTAGGGCCCGGGATGCCTTAGAGTCTTCGGGAAACTTTCCATGCTCGATATAATCGATGATCTCATTCCTCCAGTCCAAAACCAAATTAGTCGTATTTACCTCATAGTAGCTATCTGTGTCCAAGACTGAGTGCATGAGTTGTACTACCGTCTTGGAATCTGATCCATTCATTTCCGTTGATGAACCAAGGTTATCCAGTGCATCCGCTTTTGCATTTTCTTCCCTCGGTATATGAATAATTGGCCACTCCCAAAATCGAGCTAGCAGAGCCTGGACCTTCACTACGTATTGTTGCATGCGCTCTCTTTGGTTTCGAAGATCCTGTAGACCTAATTAACCACCAGTTTGGAGTCACATTTGATTTCTATGACCTCGAAATCTAGTCCTCGGGCCAGTTCGCGTCTTACATTCAAAGCCTCATACTCTGTTTCATTGTTAGTTAAAGGAACCGTTCTGATGGCTAGCCTTAGGGTTTATCCCGAGGGCGTGTATAATACTATGCCAAGCCCGGACCCCTTTTACGTTGGAGGATCCATCCATAAATAAGGTCCAAACTCCCAATGTCCATTTTGACACCATTACTGCTTCTTTGGTTGCTAGAGGCAGCAGTCTCGCACTGAAAACAACCACAAAGTCGGCCAAAGCGTGTGACTTAATTACAGTCCTTGGTTTATATTCTATATCAAATTCACTCATTTCGACGACCCATTTGGCCAATCTACTTCAGAGTTCGGGTTTGTGAAAGATGTTCCGTAGGGGAAAGGAGGTAGGTCACCACAGTTATCTTGTGACATTAGAAGTAAGGCCTTAGCTTCCTAGCGGCGACTTTGAGAGCTAAGGCCAGCTTCTCCAAATGTGGGTAGCGAGTTTTTTCTCCCGTTAAATATTTCCAATGTAATAAATAGGAGACTGCGTACCTTCGTCCTCACGGACTAAAATGGGCTTACCGCCACCTCCGAGACAGCAAGGTAAACTAATAGTGTTTCACCCTCCCTCTGTTTTGATAGTAATGGAGGGCTTGACAAGTACCTTTTCAACTCTTTCAAAGCTTGTTGGCATTCTGGGGTCCATTCGAAGTTGTTTTTCTCCTTGAGCAACGCGAAGCAATGGTGGCATTTCTCTGATGTCTGGGAAATAAACCTGCTCAAAGCAGTGAATCTCCCTGTGAGCCTTTAAACTTCTTTCACGCTTGATAACCGGTTTGGTATGTCTTCGATGGCTTTGATCTTGTTGGGGTTTACCTCAATCCCCCTTTTTAATACCAGAAAACCTAAGAACGTGCTGGAGCTGACCCCGAACTCGCGCTTCTCGAGGTTAAGCTTTATGTTATGCTTCCTTAGGATGTCAAAAGTTTCTTGTAAATGTTAAGATGATCACCTACATTCAAAGACTTAACAAGTATATCATCTATAAAAACTTCCATGATTTTCCCTATTTGTTTTTCAAACATCTTGTTTACGAGCCGTTGATAAGTGGCTCCGGCATTCTTTAGCCCGAAGGGCATCATATTATAGCAATATGTGCCAAAATTCGTTATTAACGAGGTCTTTTCCTGATCCTCTAGGTTCATCTTAATTTGGTCATACCTGGAATAAGCATCAAGGAAACTCAATAACTTGTGCCCAACCGTCGCATTAATCATTTGATCGATGTTTGGCAATGGGAAAAAGTCTTTTGGGCACGCCTTATTCAAGTCCTTATAATCTACACACATGCAAAATTTACTGTTCTTCTTAGGAACTACTACTATATTAGCTAGCCAATCTGGATACTTTACCTCTCGGATCGAATCGATATCAACTAGGAGAAATACCTTTTCTTTGACGAATTTATTCCCGGCCTCCACAATTGGGCGTTTCTTTTGTCCTGCAATGATATATTATTCCAACCGCGATCAGTTTTTCTGTCGGTAATGAACCTATCTGCCGATCAGAAACCTCTGCCGCGTCCTTCGGCCCGTTCGTAGCGCAAAACCTGGCTCCTTGATGGCCGTCTATTCGGGTTTAAATCGTCTTTTGATTTTTCTTTATTCTTCTCCCAACCTTTTGCTGACGCCGGGAAGCCAATCTGATCATCTTCAATCCTTATCTTAGACTCGTACCGGTTGTGAACATCTACCCAAGTTGTCGCTTGGAATTCAAGCAAGCTTTCCTTCAGTTTTTGGGAAGCTTCTGAACTTCTCGGATTTAGACCCTTGGTGAATGATTCAGCCACATATTCATCTGGGACAGCCGGGAGCAACATCCTCTCCTTTTGAAACCGGGTGACGAGCTCCTGCAGCAACTCGGATTCTCCTTGTGCAATTCTAAATATGTCGCCCTTTCGAGTCTGCACCTTTTTGGCCCCAACATGAGCCTTAATAAAAGAGTCCACGAGCATCTCAAAAGAATCTATGGAATGCTCGGGTAATAGTGAATACCATGTCAAGGCTCCCCTCGTGAAAGTTTCTCCAAATTTCTTCAGCAAAGCAGACTCAATCTTTTTGGGAGCTAAGTCATTCCCCTTTCACCGCCGTTATATAGGTGGTAATATGCTCCTGAGGGTCTGAAGTCCCATCATACTTCGGCATGTCGGGCATTTTAAACTGCTTCGGGATTAATTCTGGTGCCGCACTCGGTTTGTATGGCAGCTGAGTATACTTCTTTAAGTTTGGTCTTTTCAGTGGTGTGCCTATGATTTGGTCCATGCGGGCGTTCACTTCCCTCATGAACCGTAAGAGTCAAATCTTGAAGGGATCGTTCTCGTTATTGAGACCGTACCCGCTCCCCCTAGCCCCATCGGAGCCAACCTTGCCCCTCGGGGTGTTATTGTCAAACCTCTGTGTTGCTTGATTTATGGGAGCACCGGGAGGAACTGGACCTCGTCTATTCGCATTATAGGAAGCCCCCGATAATGCTTGTTTCAACTCTGTCATAACCTTATCATGTCGTGTAAGGTGTCCTAGAATAATTGCTTGTTGCTCTTGTAGGACCTTTACCGCATCAACAACATGCTCCTCTTCAGCATCACCGGGAGTTGCCTCCCGAACATGTTGTGGGTACCGTCTGTCGTGGACCGGCGAGGCAGCGTTCCCTTATTGTGGGTGTCACTGACTGAATCCTCGTGATGAGGCTGGTCTCCTCGAGCCTCAGGATTATGCGTATTGTTAACATCATAATCTACCATTTTTTGTGATTTTTTGCTAAGACAAATAATCAAAACACATTAGTAAAAGAGGTAAGGATCAACTTAATTATACGGCTGTCCGCCCCACGGTGGGCGCCAAATTGTTTACCCGTAAAATGGTATAGTTGAATTTATACGTGATTTCTAGACAAGTAGATTAATTTGATCCTGAAATAATAAAATAATTGAAGAAGTACGCAATACTTAGCCTTAAAATGAAGACAAAATTGTAGAAACAATAATCCCAGGAGCAAGGCTTCCCGACACAACAACGATGAAATCAAGGAATAAGATAAAATTATGTAGAGCTTTAGATTGATTATAGCATAAGTTTACCAAAAAATTCGTGTCATTTACAATGATAACAGAGCCCACTATTATGGTTGTACCTAGGGAAACAAGGTCCTAGGATCATGCCCTCTTCTTTAATATCAATTAGGAGGGCTATTGAAGAAGGTGTAACGGTGAGCATAAATAACAAATTCTCTGTAACGAGCAGTGCACTAAATGATGTGGAATATTCTCCATTAAATGCTACCAGGTGGAGGGTATTTATTGCATCTTTATGAATGTTATTATTTCCGGTGACAAACGGAACAATTGCCTTCGGTTTTAACTATCCCCAGCCTAAGGCTCCACGTGCAACTCTCTTATGTGACCACTTGGTAGCATATTGTACCCTATACAGCCCAACCTGGTCACATGCTCAATATCACAATCCGCCTGGCGGGGTCACATGCTTAATATTACAATCCGCCCAGCGTGATCACATGCTCAATATTATAATGAAAGTAGATAATACAAAAATATATTGACATGATCAATAGATGTCAAGTTTCATACTCCTGAACTGGTGTAAATGGCATGCTACAGTGAATGCTTGTGTGAGTGTACTAATACAGTCCAAGTTAACAAGTAATATTAAGGACATCGAGTAGCTCATTGAAAGCAACACAATAAGTCACGCTTAGTGCATGACATACATAAGGAAAATCACACCATCACACAAATATCATCCATATAATGCCCCCCAGGCCATCACAAACCATCCCTGATATAGCCACCCTTATCTCTCCGTATTGATAATCATTAAATAGCCACATTTATCCCTCCGCCCAGACATTAAATATAAATAGCCACCTGTATCACTCCAATAGCCATCTGTATCACTCCGATAGCCACCCATATCACTCTGATAGCCACCTGTATCACTCTGCCCTGATAATAATACAATAACCACCCTTATCACTCCGCACAATCATCAATAGTGAGATGCCACCCTTATGATCGCATAACGACAATAGTGAGATGCTATCCTTATGCTCTGCATAACAACAATCAATGCACATAACAAATTCACATGTGCTAACATCACAACAATACGACATATCAACTCGTACCACAAGTGTCCATAGGCCACAACCTCTTAACAACAACAATACCAATATCGCCACATTATATAGCCCACGGCTCAAACACGATGTGTACAAAATCTCAATAACAACAAAATGAATGGGGAAAGTAACTCAATAATGTTCAACACCCCATTAAACAACAACTTTAACTAAAACAGATTAATGATTTTTAATAACTTCAACTTCAGTTAATCGCTTAAGAACAAACTCAATAATGAAGGTATTTCCATGAAATGATAACTTGGAATTCTAGTGTGTGAAATAAATTAACAATAAAAGAGATGGCATGAACTAGCGACTACGTCTAAATGCATGAGAATAACCTGACAATAAAAGTATATTATGTAACAACAATTTCAATTAAGAATAACTCAATAATAAAGGAGGTCACATTACAATAAAAGAGGTAACAACTTCAAATAAAGCATATAAGAGTTAAATCACTGCCTTTCGTGCGAGTTCATCTACTGGAACCCTCGTTTTCCCTTCTATTTAGACTTTCACCACCACAAATGGCCCTATAAATGTAACTATCACCGTAATTCTTACTACCACATATAATAGAAATATCTATACAGATTTGAGACTGAAGATAACTACCAATGCAACTATTAATGTGATTATTCCAACTATATTGAGTATCATACATGTAAGAATTATAGTGTGTGCTAACAATTTCAAATAAAGCATGTGAGAGTAAACAAGACAAATAAAATATATAACATGTGCTAACAATTTAAAGTAAATACATGAAAGAAGCTTGAGAGTCTAAATCGATCAATTTCCACATATAAGCCTGAGTACGCACTCGTCACCTCACGTACACGTCTTTCACATAAGTAAAATAACACAATCAATCCAAATCTTAAGGCGTAGTTTCCTCCCTTACAATGTTAGACAAGATACTTACCTCAAAGAAGCTAAATCGGTGCTCTAAAATGACCTTCTCGTGTGAAACAACCTCCGAACGGCTCGAATCCCAATCTAAATGGTGAAAATCCCCTCCAAAATTGCCCAAATCCGAGCTTTCTAACTAAAAAAGTGATAAAAATAACAAAAGCCCTTGAAATAGAGTACTTATAATCCTATCCAGGTATTCCTCTTACGCGATTGTGGAAAATGCTTAGCGATCGCGAGCACAAAATCACTTCCCAAAGAAATAAGTTTCACGTTCGCGGAAAACACCTCGCGAACGCGATGAACAATTTGTCCAACCTTCAGGAACGCGATGAGTAACATTCCACCAGCCTCCAATTCCCTTTACGCAAATGCGAAACCTTAGACGCAAACGCAGACAACAACCAGCTGAACCTTCGCAATTGCGTGACCACAGTCGCGTCCGCAATGAACAAAATCACTGAGCTCCCAGAATCACTTCGCGATCGCGGCTCCATCTTCATTATCACAAAGAACAATAGACACACCAGAAAACTAGCAACTCTAAAACATGAAAAAGTGGCTCGTATCCCATTCAAAACACACTCGAGGCTTCCGGACCCAGTCCGAATTTACCAACAAGTTTCATAACATAACACGGACCTGCTCGAGGCCTCAAATCATATCAAACAACATCAAAACTACGAATCGCACTGCAATTAAGACTAATGAACTAATGAACTTTCAATTTGTAAAACTACTGGCGAAACATATCAAACCAACCCGGAATGACCTCAAATTTTGCATGCAAGTCCCAAATGACACAACAGAGCTATACCAATTCCTGGAATCGCAATCTGAACCCAATATTAACAAAGTCAACTCCCAGTCAAATCGCTCAACCTTCCAAACCCTTAACTTTTCAACTTTCGCCAAAATGCATCAAATCAACATACGGACCTCCAAATCCAAATTTGGACATATCCTAAGTTCAAAATTACCATACAAAGCTATTGAAATCATCAAAATACCATTCCGGAGTCGTCAACAATAAAGTCAAACTCCGGTCAACTCTTACTACTTAAGCTTCTAAAACAAGAATTATTCTTCCAAATCAATCCCGAATCATCCGATGACCGAACCCGGCCACACGCGGAAGTCATAATACACAATACGAAGCTACTCGAGACCTTAAGCCACCGAACAGAACGCTAATTCTCAAAACAATCGATGGGATCATTACAAGAATCGAAGGTAAATAGTTAATTAAATAATGAAAGTGAAAATGTACATCAACTAATCATGGTTACGTGTTAAAGGGTGTATATGTAAGACATGTGTTTTACGTTCGTTGACTTGGTGTAAACACCCTACACGAGTAAAATTTTACCGAAATAAAATATTAATTAACAAACCGAAAGTTAAGATAGCCAATCAACTTAATTAATAACATATAAAATCAATCAGTAAATGAAAAATACAGAGTAGTACGAGTAGAAGATTCCATTTTCTCAGCAATTTTTGGTGCAGACACAATTTTATAGTTACACGGTCACACCACTTTTTGGAAATAAGCTAATTGATGGATGTGGCCAAATGCAAATTCATATGGAAACCAAGAATGCGCATGACTTTGTATTTGTGGAAGAATTGACAATGACAGGAACCATAGAAAGAATGAATAGTAAATGGACCACAACTTTCATTTGTGAAGTTTTAACTAAACTCGTGACTAAAGGTTGTTATTTAGTTGTTGAGGACTTGGCAGATCAGATTCCGTTGAAAAGAACACTAGTGAAAGTTACCTTTTTTTCCTCTTAGACATCCGCTAATTTAGACTCGCGCAGCGTGAGGCTCATAAAAAATAAAGGGAAAAGCACTCCATACAGAATTTTTTCATTTACAAAGCTCGAGCCCAAAATTTTTAATTATAGATGAAGAGATTCTATTCATCCCATCAAATCCTTTATATATAATACATACTGATAAAGGTCACTTCTTAGTTTTAAACTTGTGATGGCCTAATTTATCTTATTTTCTTTTTATTTCTCCACGGCCTATAGGTATATTATCATTTCATTATTTACGTTATTTTTAGTATTCTTTCTTCAAAAATTCTTTCTTAGCTAGTTAAAAATGTAAGAAATTGTTCATTAAGTAAAGGCATTTTCTTCTCCTTCTTTCTTCCTTTCCTTCCACACCGAAGGATCATGGGATTCTCTCAATATACATATTCGAAGGTGAAACTGTTCAATAGCCAATGATCAAAATGGGCGGGTCCTGGGTAAGGGTACTAGCTACTTGTATATGGTAAGAATCGGGGATACCCGAATTATAGGCTCGAGAGGTCGTCCAAAGCCCGAGTCCAGGTAAGGTCGAGTTCGAGCTCGAGGGACCAGATCCGAGTTCGAAGACACAATACAATGCCTGGAGATAGGAGTACGAGGAATACCAAAGCCGAGTATGCTCGACCCCGAAATAGTACCGTTATGAATTTGTAATAGAATGAGCTAGATTACTGCCACGTCCGCAAGATCATGGCGTAAATCCCGGAATAGGATCGTACGATTCCGTGCTAGGCAGTTAGACAGTTGTATCAAGAATATTCCTTGCTGTAAATAGAAATATACCTTATTTAGGGTTCCCCTATTATATAAAGGGGGCCCCAATCATTTTGTAACATTATCTAATTTAGAAAAGAATATACTCTCTACTTTTTGCCTATTGTTCATCAGAATTGTCCTTTACATTTATTATTCTTACTTTATTGTTCTTAATCCATCTCGAAGTCACTGAGCTCGAGGTCACTACTGCTGAGTAACATTAATTTGATTCACTTGTTTCTCTCATTTCTACTTCATATTTTGTTGATTATTAATTGGTATTGAACTAAATCACGTATCTTTAAAACCACAAATCAAATTTAATTTTTACTCGTATTTTCGAGGTAAACAGTTTGGCACCCACCATGGGGCTAAAAATAATAGCGATTATTTCAGTACTGATTCTGATAACACACGTTATTTTTACACTTGTTCTTGCTAGAGATTCTTTGTTTTCAGGATAAAACATGTCAGACTAACAAAATGCTCCCATGCACGGCGATAATGGTCTTAGATTTCATGGGGAAACAACAATGTAGGGGTCGGTGTACCAACGATAAATCCCGGAGGAAGTGTACGCAGGGAAGTCAGATCTGGTGGCCAAGCAACACAAGGAATAGGAGATGGGGGAATCAGCCTCCAAGTGATCCTCGAGATGCTGTAAGCTCAACAGTTGCCATCACCCAACTTCAGAGTCAGACTAAAACTCCGAGCATAACTGAACCGGGGAACACTTGACATGCTGAAACAGCACCAGAGAGACCAAACGGAGATGGCTCGGGGACTAACCCCACAATTATGAGGATGCTCGAGGAACTCACCAAGAGAATCAAGTTCAGGGAGAAGAAGATCGAGGATAATGACAAAAAAGCGGAGACTTATAACTCATGTGTTGATCAAATACCGGGGGCACCCCCTATCTGTCACGCCCCAAAAACCAAGGGGCGCGACCGGCGCTCGACCGGGTAACCCCAGTCAAGCGGACCTGGGTGCCTTTCCTATCCCACGTGTTACCCCGCGTTTTCATTATTCATTAACCAAGTGAAATAGCCATTTATGATTTAAACACATTCTTACGAGATTTACATAATATACATGGTTACTTAGCGTGGTTTACAAGTTACACTGCCCAAATACAAAATACATAAGTACATAACCCACATTTCCTGTCTACGGAGCCTCTAGGGATACAAAAGAGTGTTACAATACTTACCGGTAACAAGGCTCCGGCTATACCTTACGCAAATACCAAAATAAGATTTCTGGGAGGAAAAGCGGCATGAGCCACGCAAGGCCCCGAGAGGAAAAAAGGGCTCACCAATACAGCTGACGGAAAGTGAAGGAGTACTACTGTTGGTAGACTGGAGTACCTGCTTTAGAACCACCTACAATCATAACACGAATGTAGCGCCCCCAGCAAAAGCGATGTCAGTACATTTGAATTGTACTGGTATGTATGAACAAACTTTACCCCAAGTAAAATCAAGAAATACACAGGTAACAAACAGTAATAGAATCAACAATCCAATGCACATGAAAGGAACAACTAAAGCCAAACAAGTTCCACAATCTCTCCTTTTCCTCTTTCAACATTATTTCATCACATTAATGGTTTCACAACTTTCACATATTTTCATTTCAATAGTGATTTCGATCACTTTTCTACCCTTATTACCTCGGCCACCCTTATTACCTCGGCCACCCTTATCACCACAACCCACACTTTATAACTTCGTGTTGCGGCCCGCAACCCGATCCCACCGGACAATCAAATTTCACACGACAACAACAATAATTCAGATAGAATTTTCATAACATCAATACCATTTCCATCATATGCAACAGCCCGTATAATTTAAGTCACAATGATAATTGCCCGCGACAAGTCACGTATGATATTACCACAGTTGTTTCAATAGCATCAATTACGATTTCTTTCCATCATTTGTTACACAGTTCTTACCACATGAACACATTCACACACACACACACTTGGTTTGTTTTAATTTACTTACACCATTATCTCGCAAGACTTAACCAACAACGTTCAAAGCATATTAATCACAAGAATCATCATTTCAAGGAAGCATAAGTTCATATCAACAATTCATACATTTAGGCCCAAGACACCATATATGTCACCAAGCAGTAATTCATGTACAAGGTGTTGTCGTAATCGTTCAACTCATTTACGTCATTTCACAATACCATCTTTCATTACTTACCACGCAGAGTTTTAGCCATTATACACATTCCCACATTTGGACACATTAACGTTCTTTCATTCGTTAACACATACTCCCATATCGTCATCCTCAAGCATTTACAAGCTTAGCACATAATAAGGTAGGCACATCAAATCACTTTTCACAATCACATATAACACGGTGGTGTGGAAATCAACTAAGACAATCAATACACATATTTTCATACAAGGTACACATACCGTATGCTCGTCACAACAAGGGGATTATACAAGAGTTAAAGTTATACATACCTCAAAGAGCTTTTCCTTAAGTTACTACAACGTTCCAGAAATTCTAGCAATGTCAATCTACTTCGAGACATAACAAAATTGAACACAAATTAGGAAGATATTCATAATTCTAGCTCATTCGAGCATTTTATCAAACACCATATGTGCGTTAAATCTTTATGGTCCTTTTATAGAGAATTTCATCAACCCACAACCCATAATTTACCATCTTTAGCTCAACAATGTTTCTACAACCTTTGACAACACATGCAAGCAAAATAACAACTCCAATACCCACAAACATTCTTTATAATTTTTCATCTTTAGCTAGATTCGAAATTAAAGGTTAGGGTATAGAATCTTACCTCAAGGATGAAGGCCTAGTGTAGTTTTCCTTGTTAATCCTTTAAGATTTGAGCAAGAGTTATAGAAGAATTGATGAGGGATACTTTCTCACTCTAGGGCACTCTCTCACTCTAAAAATATCTGATTTTTGCTCAAGAAATGGCCCCTTGAATCTATTTGACGAAATAAGGTCGTTTTATAACAAAAACCCCGATTTTTGCACAGCCGCGCCGCATGGGGCGGTGTGGTAATGAAAAATGTGTTTAGAAACGAAACTGGAGGTGCTCTGATAATTTACACAGTCGCGCCGCATGGGGTGGCGCATGGGGTTGCGCGGTAGTGTAAAATTCTGTGCTGCTTTTGGTAATTTGGTCATAACCTTTGGTAGGAGTGTCCGAATGACAAACGGTTTGAAGCGTTGGAAACTAGACTCAAAGACCTTTTATTTTATAGGTTTTTCATCACACAAATCCTTATATAACTGGAGATATGGTTGTCCAAAGTGAGTTCTTGTGCGCACTCATTTGCAACTTTCGTCTCTTATGAAATTTTCCAACTTGGCTTAGACTTAAGCCTCTCCTTAGACCCCAATTCACTTCTACTATGACTTATACACTTATTAACATATCCAATTGATATCCATAATTTCCTTAATCCTCATTTGCACGCAAGATAAAATATTTGGCCTACCTTGGCACCACGAATCTTAAATTACTAAGCAAAATTTTCTGGGGCTTTACACTATCTTAGAAGGACTACATTCTAAAACGTTCGTGAAAAGACCCTTCCCCCTAGTGCGGCTCCGAAGCCAATTCCCAGGAAGTTTCGTATGCTCGAGATTCCCAAGTATAATGGGACGACCGATCCGAATGAACACATCACCTCGTATACATGCGCCATTAAAGGAAACAACTTGGAAGATGACGAAATTGAATTTGTACTGCTGAAGAAGTTCGGGGAGACTCTATCCAAGGGTGCCTCGATATGGTATCATAACTTATCCCCTAATTCTATTTATCTGTTTGCTATGCTTGCAAATTCTTTTGTAAAAGCACACGCCAGAGCCATTAAAATTGCAACGAGAAAGTCGGACCTTTTCAAAGTAAGGCAAAAAGAAAACGAGATGCTCAAGGAATTCGTATCTCGGTTATAAGCGGAGAGAATGGATTTGCCTCCGGTCACCGATGACTGGGCCGTTCAAGATTTCACTCAAGGTCTCAACATTCGGAGTTCTATAGCTTCGCATCAGTTGAAGCAAAGTTTGCTCGAGTACCCGGCTGTCACTTGGGCTGATGTGCATAGTCGGTACCCGTCAAAGATTAGAGTCGAAGATGATCAACTGAGGACTCATTCAGGGTCCATTTATCCTAGCAGGAATGTGGATAGGATCAAAGGGGAAGTCGATCGAGAGCCGAGGTCGAATAGAGATCGATATCAACCGTACAACGGAGACCATAGAGGCAGTGGGTCTGGGCGAAGCTTCACACAAAATGAGAGGAGAAATGATCGAGGTCAAAATTCACGAGGGCCTGATGCCGAGGAAGATCACGTTAAATATCCAAAATCTGAATAAAGGTACGACCCCATTCCGATTCTCTATATTTTTTGACTAAACACTTGCAGGCTATCAACAAGGATCGGCACGAAGCTTTGAATCTTAAAGCACGCGTTTCACTCTTTTTTCCTTGGACCGATTTTTGTCCCAAATGGGTTTTTCCAATAATGTTTTTAACGAGGCAACCATTGTTCGTGCTGACTTGGGGCAGTTCAACGGTATCCGAGGTTCCCTGAGGTAAACCTTGAAATCTGGGAGGCATTACCCTCGAATGTCCGCTTTGTTGCAAGAAAGTTACTTCATGACAACGGGGCCTCGATAGGAAAATGTTGTAAGGATCGAACGGTCAGATGAGTCGTGCCCATATAGGTTACTCGAGCCCTAACGTCAAACATGCGCCCATGTATAATCGTCTATTGAGATAAGTATTTTTCCTTACCGATATCTCATGCTTCTAGAAAATTTTTCTATTTCATACTCTTGATTTATTGTGTAAACAGGCTTAAGGGTCGAACAACATGGAAGTTCAAACTGCTAACATTTCGAGACCATAAGACCTTATAGGCGATCTTTGATTTTACGGGCCACGACCACCCAACTCGGGGACTGATTCTATGGCCAAGCTCGAAGTGAAACGAAAGATAGGCCCAAAGGGCAAGTTCCAAACTAAAAAGGCCACGGTCAAGTTATCGCAGATTGGGGGCATCCGAAATCTGTAACAAATACAAAAGCCCAAGGGCTATCTTAACCCGAGTTCGAGCAAACTCTCATTTGGGGACTATCTACGAAGCCTAAGGGCTAACTTTACTTCGAGTTTGAGCAAATACTCACTCAATCATAAAATCCCAAGGGCTATCTTAACCCAAGTGCGAGCATACCTCGAACGCTCGCGGATTGCCTACTCGAGCTATCCAAGTTCGAAACCATAAGACCTCAAGGAGGCACCCCCCGATATATAGGCCAAGGCCATCATACTCGGGGACTAACCTTTCGGATAAGTTCGGAAGGCTATCAGGAAACAAGTCCAAGAGACATATCCGAAGGCTACAGCCGTATTAAAAGGCTACGACCATATTAAAAGGCTACGGTCATGTAAAAGGCTATGGACGAAATAATGCGACACAGAGAAGTCCGACTTCCGCTATAAATTAAAGGCCTTCAAATACTTCAAAAAATCGGTTAAACTTGGCTACCCTCGGCAAAAGCAAAAAGGGCTTCGATAAAATCAGCCCTCAAATAATTTAAAGGCTTCGATAACATCAGCCTTCGAAAAAGCCTTAAGAGGCATTAACACGAACGGGTTCTGATCTATTAAACCCTCGATAAACCCAACGGGTACAAAAAATACATGCTAAGGCATAAAGAAATTTTCAATAAGCCTTTTAACCAAAAAGAGGGAAAAATTATAGCCGCTTTAGAGGCTGAATCGGCCCGATATAAAAGAGCCTAAGGGCCAACCTAAAAGAGCCTAACAACCGAAATAAAAGATCCTAAGGGCCAATATAAAGAGGCCTAAGGGCTAACTCTATTTCGGGCTCAAGCAAGTCCTCACTCGATCATAAAAGCCGAAGGGCTTTCTTAACCCGAGTTCGAGCGAACCCTCACTCGGGGACTATCCATAAAGCCTAAGGGCTAACTTCATTTCGAGTTCGAGCAAATCCTCACTCGACTATAAACCCTAAGGGCTATTTTCATTTCAAGTTCGAGCAAGTACTCCCTCGATTGCTAAGCCAAAGGGCTACCCGAGTTCGAGAAAATTCTCACTCAAGGACTATCTTTCGAGCCCAAGGGCCACCTTGTCTCAAGTTCGAGCATGTCCTCACTTGGCCATAAAGCCTAAAGGCTATTTTCATTTCAAGTTCGAGTGTGCACTCACCCAACTATCAAGCCCCAGGGCTACCTTACCTCATCGATTGTTGAACCTAAGAGCTACTCAAACTCAAGTTCAAATGATCATTCGGGGACTATTTATTAGAAGCGTTCGAGGGCAGAACTTATTATCGGTCATTACCATCTCAAACTTTGGTCATTCAAAGGGAATTTTATGTTAAGGTGCTTTGACCCGCGCAAAAGGGTAACAGATTCAGAAGTCATGGAAGGAAAATGGGCTCTGTATAAACCTTTTTACGAGAAGTTATAGGTCATGATCG
Source organism: Nicotiana tabacum (assembly GCF_000715075.1). Classification (NCBI taxonomy): domain Eukaryota; kingdom Viridiplantae; phylum Streptophyta; class Magnoliopsida; order Solanales; family Solanaceae; genus Nicotiana; species Nicotiana tabacum. The sequence continues at coordinate 104,585,683 of NC_134080.1, read as the reverse complement.
AGAGTTCCTCGCAAGGGCCGATCAACCTCGAAAGCAAAAAATTACTAAGAGCACGAAACCTAAGCAGCACGGTCCTTATTGGCAGGAGTGTCTTCGTCCTCAGAATCTTCCCCGCCGCCGGACTCGCTAAAGATTCTCGAAGTTTTCCTCGGGAAAAGACAGCTTCCAAGCTTTCATTTCCTCAGTCGTTTGCGTCACGATGGTGATGTCGTGACAAATCGGGGTAAAAATCAAGGACTCAATTCGTTTCTTGTCGTTATACTCTAAGAAACGCGGGGACTATCTGTATATGGTAGAAATTGGGGCTACCCGATTTATAGGCTCGAGAGATCGTCCAAAGCCCGAGTCCAGGTAAGGTCGAGTTCGAGCTCGAGGGACCAGATCCGAGTTCGAAGACAGAATGCAATGCCCGGAGATAGGAGTACGAGGAATACTGAAGCCGAGTATGTTCGACCCCGAAATAGTACCGTTATGGATTTGTAACAAAATGAGCTAGATTCCTGCCACATCTCCAAGATCATGGTACAAATCCCGAAATAGGATCGTACGATTCCGTACTAGGTAGTTATACAGCTGTATCAAGAATATTCCTTATTGTAAATAGAAAGATACCTCATTTAGGGTTCCCCTATTATATAAAGGGGACCCCAATCATTTTGTAATATCATATAATCATTGAGAAAAGAATATACTCTCTACTTTTCTCCTAATGTTTATCAGAATTGTCCTTTACATTTATTGTTCTTAATCCATCTCGAGGTCACTGAGCTCGAGGTCACTACTACTGAGTAACATTGGTTTGATTCACTTGTTTCTTTCATTTCTACTTCATATTTCTTGATTATTAAATGGTATTGAACTAAATCACGTATTTTTAAAACCACAAATCAAATTTAATTGTTACTCGTATTTTCGAGGTAAACACTACTATGAATATTAAAGTTCAGCACAATACTTGACCTTTCTAGGAACAATAGTCTCTATAAAGTTTTTTCAACAGTATAATTAAAAGATACAAAAGAAAATGATTATATAAATACTAATTACAAAATACGTACATTCATCTTACTTTTATACTTGGCTAGTGTATGATCATCCGTTACTTGATTGGCTTCTCGCAGACATAGACACACAGTGTATTGTTTCACCTCCCAACTTTCATTAATCTGCAATCAATAATAATGATGCTCGCATAGTGTTCCATTTACTACTTACTAGTACATTTGACACATTGATACTTTCTTTAGTTTCTTTATATCTTATTTCATTTGATTTAAGTATTATATTTATCAATAGTTTTACTTTTTGTACGTGATCTAATATTCACATTTTGTCTTGCCTGTCCCACCGGAATTTTGGTGCTTCACATGCATGACAGAATACTCTTACCCACCCCACTAATCATTATCTTAACGAATAATCTAGCAAGTAATAAAAAACAGAAAGAATAAGAAACTATATACATTTAATTAATTAAGAGGACGAGGAATAATGATTAAACAACTCCATACAACCCAAAAGTTCCTTTGCATTCTTACTTTCAACAAATACTCCTCTAAAATTGTCACGACCTGGATTTTCCACCCTCGGGAGTCGTGATGGTGCCTACTCGTGAAAGCTAGGCAAGCTGCGTAATATAGAATCCCTAACTCTTTTATTTAGCCTTTTTTTAACAATTTAAATCAACATATGATTAACAATGAAATATCACGATAAATAAATACATGCGGAAGACTTAATCTGATAACTTAGCCAAAACCAGAACGGCAATACCAACATACTTCTCTACCCGGAATCCGGTGTCACAATATCACAGACTGTCTACGAATACTACATACAAATGTCTGAAAAGAAAAGTACAATCTGTCTCGGAAGTAATGAAAACAGAATACATATAAAGATAGAAGAGAACGTCGGGCCTGCGGACGCCTGCAGGACTACCTCGGGATCTCTAACTGGACTGAAGGCAACCACCCAATGCTACGGTCCAAAAGTTGCCGCTCCGGGATCTGCACATAGTGCAGAGTGTAGTATCAGCACAACCGACCCCATGTGCTAGTAAGTGCCTGGCCTAACCCCGCCGAAATAGTGACGAGGCTAGGACCAGACTACCAAATAAACCCATGCAGTTATATAATATGCAGCGGAAAATAAAACAGGAATAAACAAGTAAGGATGGGAGGAGGAACATGTTGTGGGGGAATATCAGTACCAACAGTAAATTAAGAGAAAAGCACAAGAACAATTTAGAATTTACAGCAAAACAATAAGGAACTCGTAACCAATCTATGAACACTTCGTATTATCAATTGTTGCGGCGCGCAACCCGATCCCAAAACATAATAACTCTGTTGCGGCGTGCAACCCGATCCATATCATTTATCACTGTTGCGGCGTGCAACCCGATCCAATTATATTATTATTGCGGCGTGCAACTCGATCCAAATATAATACTGCGGCGTGCAACCCGATCCAAATATAATATTGTTGCGGCGTGCAACCCGATCCAAATATAATATTGTTGCGGCGTGCAACCCGATTCAAATATACAGTCCAACACCAATCACAACAAGAGTCCCGACAAGGGATCAATAAAGAAACAACACTATCCCGGCAAGGGAATCGACGTATAAGTAAATACGTCCCGGTAAGGAAAAAATCAGCTATAACCAAACTTGCTCCAACTTCTAACTACCTCAACTAGCACAAATACTCAATCATAAGTAATTTTTACGAGGATAATCATAATCCTTGTTCAACACAGAGAATCAACAACGTAGGCATCCGTAGTATTTATTCAGAATAAAACAATTTCAATTTAAGACTCACGGTCATGCTCGACACCAACGTATAGATACTCGTCACCATGCCTATACATCGTACTCAACAAGTAACATGTAGCAAATAGGACTGAACTCCTAACCCCTCAAGCTAAGGTTAGACCAAACACTTACCTCGAACTTTCACGGCCAACTCAAGCCTCAAACACCGCTTTTCCTTTTGAATTTGGCTCCAAATCAATTGTATCTAGTCCAAATTTATTTAAGAACATCAATAAATGCTAAAGAATTCATACCCAATGCTCAATTATAGGTTTTCTATCATTTTTCCCAAAAAGTTAAAATTGACTCCGGGCCCGCTTGATCAAAATGCGAGGTTCGGACCAAAACCCGATCACCCATTCACCCACGAGCCCGAATATATAATTAGTTCCAAAATTCGACCCCAAAACGAGGTCTAAATCCTAATTATACAAAAATCCCTAACTCTACCCAAATCTCTAATTTTCTACCCTTAAGAACATGATTTAAGTCTAGAAATCTAATGGGTGTTAATGAAAATTGAAGAAAATGAGTCTAAGGTTACATACCTATGAATTTGTAGTGAAGTTCTCTTTCAAAAATCGCCCAATTTGGAGTTTGGAAGAAGAAGTTATGAAATTTTAGTTAAGATCTGTTTTTGCTTCTGTTTTAAAATCACTGGACAGACCTTCGTCGCGTTCGCGATGGGTCTGTCGCGTTCGCAATGGGTCAGGCTAATTAACCATCGCGTTCGCGTTCATCGGCTCGCGTTCGCGGAGCTTTGACTCTTTGAGCCTTCGCGTTCGCGGGCCAGTGGCCGCGTTCGCGTAGTACAAAATTTCCTTCCCCTGCCCAGGCCCAAAGGCCTTCGCGTTCGCGATAGCAGGTCTGCGTTCGCAAAGGGAAACACCCCCAAAGCTTCGCGTTCGTGTCCTGTGTCTCGCGTTCGCGTAGAAGGAGATTTCCTTCAGCCTGACTAACCCTTCACGTTCGTGAGAGTCCTTCCGCGAACGCGAAGAAGAACATACCATAACACCAGAAACTGAAAAACCTACAACTTTTATGAGTTCAAAAACCTTCCGAGACCTACCCAGAACTCACTCGAGCCCTCGGGGCTCCAAACCAAACATGCATACTAACTCAAAAATATCATATGAACTTATCCATGTGATCAAATCGCCAAAATAACCTCTTAAACAACGAATTTAGCATAGAAATCTAAGAAAAATCTCAAAACTTTCAAAGTATGAATTTTCACAACTACGGGTCCGAATCACCTCAAACGACTTCCGTTTCTTACCAAATTTCACAGACTTATCTTAAATCACATATAAGACTTGTACCGGGCTTCGGAACCAGAATACGGGCCCGATACCATCAAATCCTAAATGCATTTCATTTCCAAAACTCATAAAAATTTCCAGAAAATAATTTTTTTTAAAAATTTATTTCTCGGGCTTGGGACCTCGGAATTCGATTCTGGGCATATGCCCAAGTCCCATATTTTTCTACGGACTCTTCGGGACCTTCAAATTACAGGTCCGGGTCCTTTTACCCAAAATATTGACCGAAGTCAACTTAAATCCATTTTACAGTCAAAATTCATCATTTTTCATAGATTTTGGCTTTCCGGATACGCGACCGAACTGCGCACGCAAATTGAGATGGTACTGAAAGAGGTTTTTAAGGTTTCGGAACGTAGAATTTATTTTAAAAATAAGTGATGATCTTTTGGGTCATCACAAAAATATGTATAAATGAATGAATACAAAATATTATAAGTTTGTGGTCGGCACTCCAAATGTATCTTTTTAGTAATCCCATGATGTGTTTGCTGTTTGCATGAAGAAAAGGAAAAAATTATTAATTCAATTTTTAGAAATAACTATTGTTTAATGGCTATTAACTTCCTCTAGCTACCATGTACATAATTACTTTCCGTAGCTAGCTTTCAGTTGTTATAGTAATGTATTTGAGCTACTGTATTCATGAATACAGTAGCAAAAGTCGGCTAAAAAATAGGGCAGGCCAGCTGTCAGCCGTTGTATTCACATGTATTCATGAATGCAACTCTCAAGTTGTTTAATAACGAAAAACTACTAATTTAACGGGATACACTCCTAATATAACTCACCTAAATCAATTATAACACACAATATTATCAATGCAATTAATTAGAAGATTTATCACACACTAAACACCAAAAAACAGAGAATTCTTCATAGTTTCAATCCCTCTTTTTTCTGATACAGTTCAAGTTTTTCTTTTTCTGACATGAGGTTCTGCTCGGAATTGATGCAAGTATCTATAGAAATATTTTGAAATTCGATTGTTCTGTAAATGAATACATCATGTATTTATGTCGGATGCAATCTGTAATAGTAACCTACTGCCTGCATATTTCATAATAAAACTAATGCTTGTATTATGTTGTATCAAACAGTTGTGTTCAATGTATTCAAGTTTATTTTGGTATTCAAAATATTTTATTTATTTCGAATACATGGTATTACTTCTTTATTGAGTATATTTCATTGGTTGTATTCATTGATTTTTTATTTGTACTGAGAGTACTTTACTGTATTGTTGTTTTAAATACATATGGATATAGGTTTAAAATATAGATGAATACAGTTAGACTGAATGCTTAACTAATTGATGAATAAAATCATGATAGAACTAACAATGTATTTACAAATATTGTTGTAAGAACTCAAATACATATAAATACATTTAAATACAACAGTAAAATATCACTGTACAAAATAAAAATCAGTGTATGCATTATCAAATATAGATAAATACATCTAAATACAAGAAGAGAAAACCACTGTAGAAATTAAAAATCAATGTATGCGGACTCGAATACATATAAATACATCTACAATTAGGGTCATTGCATATTTTTGTTCTCCTTTCGGCTTCAATGGTTGCTGATGAACCTGCAAATACAGGTTTTTCTTGAGTAATTTACAAATCGAAAGATGGCCCTTCGAAATTGAGTGCTTTAGTGGGTATTCTGCAGAAAACCTAATAATGGTGGATATTTAAAAAAAATCATTGAAGAGAAAAAGAAGAAGCTTTAACCGACCTAAAATCCAAAAACTTTAGTGGTAACTGGTGAAAATCTATGTTGATGATTTATGACTTGCACAATTTCATAGTTCTTGACAGAAGCAAGAAATCTGAATCAGAAGGGAAAAATTTGGTGTCACGCCTCCACGTCCTGTGGAATTGGGAAAGAACAATTTTGAAAAGGATGTTAAGAAAACTTGCAGGAAATCATGGAAAAGCTCACTATTTTCATGTATGAAGAGTAGTGATAACCATGGAAATCATGAAAAAGCTCACCATTTGTCGGAGGAAACCAGTTTTCTGGTTCATATAGGAAAGCATGAGAGAGAGATCGTGAAGAGAGAAATAAGATACTATGCGTGATTTTGGGAGAGAATAAACTGAAAAAATGAGAGCAAAAAAATATTAGACAACGTATTTAATGGCTTAACAGTAGAAAGTGACCATAAATATATATTTTGCTATAAAAACAAAAAGATAGCTATAGAAAATAATATTTTAAAAGAATTTTTATTTATAATAAATACGGTGTAAAGCTTTTCCATATGAGGTAAAATTTCCTTCATTATATTCCACTAAGGGACCACAAGTTCTACAACTATGTTCTTCATCCACATACAATCTATTGGATTCCCAACCCGATCCAACTTTATCACAATGCTTGCCTTACATGTATTTTTTTCCTCTTAAAATTTTAACAAAATAAAATGGGTTAAATTTCACATTAGAACAACAGAGCTCCTACTTTTTAATTTTATAGCTCATATTTCAATTTACAATCAACTAACCCAAAATAATAGGCTAAGATTCAACATCCAACTCCAATAGGTTCTCAAAATTACTATTTAATTTTTTTTTAAAAGATTCTCAAGCTTTTAAGTTAATTTTCGAATCAGTAACCGTGACTCAAATATTAGTTCAACAAACCAAATCCATTTGGATGGTGAAAATTAGATTTTTAACAAGTTTAAATATGTGGATTTAAATTCCGAATTTGATTTTGTGAGAATTTTGGAGTGGGTGTTATTTAAACTTGTTAGAAATAGTATAAGGAGGTTGTATATAAATTTTGAAGTCATTTAATGGAGATTTGGACTGGTTTTGAACAAGAATTACAACTGAAAATCATGGAAGAAGTTCGTCTACAAACGCTTGTATAAATGCGTATAAAAGTGTATAAGATGTATTTATACACTCATATACACTATTATACAAAAAACTGACTTCGTCTTCTTCCTTGCGTCTTTTCTGAAATTTAACTCAAATCTACTCTAAATCACTTCAAATTTAAATTTTGAACTCCTTTTGATATTTTCAATCAATTGGAACAACACCCAATCCAAAAAACTAACAAACTAAAAAAAATCATTTTCGAAAGCAAAGCTTTGAATAGTCTTCAATCGTGGACTTCTACTCTTCAATTTTCTTACATTGCAACCAGGTGACACAAGAGGAGAAGCAGAAAATATACGGGCCCTTAAAGCATATGTAGAAGATGTGAGAAAAAGAGAGAGTGAAAGCAATGGTTGTGAGAATACAAATTTAATTCCATAACTTTTAGAAGCAATGGTTGTAAGAACACATATTTTGAATTTGTTAGTGCTTTCAAAATATGTACAATATGGGCTAGGTCGGGTAAAACTTAAAAACATGAGCCATTTTTTGTTATGGTGTGAAGTCATGTGTATTTTCTTGCGATTCTTTCAATAGAATTCTCTATTTCAAAATTAAAAACAAATAGAGGTATTTAATTTGTGATTTAATTTTTTTTTCTCACGGGATAAGTGAGTATTCTTTCTTTTGGTACAATTATTAGTTCAATATTCGGAAGCCAATGTTAATCATAAAGCTCATTATGATCAACGCTCCATGTAATAAGAAACTCAATTCAAAACTGATGAGACCTTCTACCACACGCTGGATAAGTTGATATCCAATTCTGTGTTTATGCCTTATACATATTGACGTGAAAAAGGAAATAGGACTTCTTAAAATGTCAGTGTAGGTCATCACTTGATTTACAAGTAAATTCTATATTCCGGGGTCTTAAAAGCCTCCTTTTATCTCACCTCGATTTGCGTGCACAATCCGAATATATATCTTGATCGCTTTTATGTGAAAATTTGATGAAAATGCTAATTGGATTTCTACTATGTTCTTTCGTAGATGGCGAGAACACGCACTTCTTCATCCATTGACCAGCAGCCCGAGCCCCCAGCAGCAGCTCCCACGAGGAGCAGAGGGTGAAGCCGAGGTCGTGCTAGAGGGCTAGGACGAGGCCATGCTAGGGGGAGAGGACGAGGCCGTGCTAGAGGGCGAGGGCGAGGCCATGCTAGAGGCCGAGGCAGGGGCAGAGCTCAGTCCAGAGCAGCAGCACCAATGGCGGAGCCTCGGGTAGAGTTTGATGATGAGGTTCCGGCCCAGACAGTTTCAGTGGACCCAGCTCAGGTCCCAGAGGGGTTCATTGCTACCCCAGTACTCCAGGATGCTCTGGTCCGTCTAGTGGGCCTTATGGAGAGTGTCACCCGGGCAGGCTTACTTCTTGTATCACCAGCCGTCTCTCAGGCTGGAGAAGGAGCACAGACTCCCGCTATTCGCACTCCGGAGCAGATGGCTCCCCAGTTTCAGACTCCAGCAGCTCAGCCAGTTGGAGCAGTTCAGCCGGGTGTGGTAGCTCAGACCGGTGATGGAGCAGCTATGTCTGCAAATGCTTTGTGGAGATTGGACAGGTTCACCAAGCTGTTCACTACTACTTATGGTTGTACATTTTCAGAGGATCCCCAGGATTACTTAGACAGTTGTCATGAGGTTCTTCGAAACATGGGGTAGTGGAGACCAATGGGGTCGACTTTGCTGTTTTTCGTCTGTCAGGTTCCGCCAAGACTTGATGGAGGGATTATTGTTTGGCTAGGCCAGTTGGGTCGCCTGCCTTGACTTGAGATCAGTTCTCTTAGCTATTTCTGGAGAAGTTTCTTCCTGTCACTCAGAGAGAGGACTATCGGAGGCAATTTGAGCGTCTCCAGCAGGGTTCTATGACCGTCACTCAGTACGAGACCAGATTCATTGCTTTGGCCCGTCATACTCTTATCATACTCCCCACCGAGAGAAAGAGGGTGAGGAGATTCGTTGAGGGGCTCACTCAGCCGATTCGATTGCATATGGCTAAGGAGACTGGAAGCGAGATTTTTTTCAGGATGCAGCCAATGTGGCCAGGAGAGTTGAGATGGTTCTATCACAAGGTAGTGGTCAGGGGTCTGACAAGAGGCCCCGTCATTCAGGCAGGTTTAGTGGTGCCTCATCTAGAGGCAGAGATTCTTTTGGTAGGGGCCATCCTCTCAGGCCGTTTCATTCAGCACTTTAGACTTTTTATGGTGGTTCAGGTGGCCGTGGTTCTCATATGTAGTATTCTGATCAGCAGTCCTACCGTGCACCATCAGCTCCTATCAGAGCACCTCTTATTCAGAGCTATTCTCATTATCATCCGACCCGCCAGGTTCAGTCTCAGTTCCCTCAGCCACAACACTCAGGTGGATGCTTTGAGTGCGGTGAGTATGGTTATATCCGGAGGGCTTGTCCGACATTAGTGGGTGTTCAGTCGCAGCAGCAGGGTTCCCGTGCTATGGTTCAGGCATCAGGTGTTTCACCGCCCGCTCTGCCAGCTAGGGGTTGGGGTAGAGGTGCTCTGAGGTAGAGGTATTACAGGTGGAGGTCAGGCCGCTAGAGGTAGAGACCAGCCAACAGGAGGCCGTCCCAGGGACGTAGCTCAGAGTGGTGGGGCCTAGCCCCGATGTTATGCTCTTTAAGCCAGGCCCGAGGCTGAGGCCTCCGATGCAGTTATCACAGGTACCGTTCTGGTCTGTAATAGAGATGCTTTAGTTCCATTTGATCCAGGGTCTACATACTCCTATGTGTCATCTTATTTTGCCCCGTATCTGGTCATGCCTAGTGATTCTTTGAGTGCTCTTGTATATGTGTCTACACCGATGGGTGATTCTAGTGTGGTGGATCATGTCCATCGTTCATGTATAGTTGTGATTGGGGGTTTTGAGACCCGAGTAGATCTGTTAATTTTGGATATGGTTGATTTTGATGTCAGATTTGGGATGGACTGGTTATCACGTTACCACGCTATCTTGGATTGTCATGCCAAGACTGTAATCTTAGCCTTGTCGGGTTTACCTCGTTTAGAGTGGAGAGGGACTCTTGATCATTCTATCTGTAGGGTTATCTCATATATGAAGGCTCGGCGTATGGTCGAGAAGGGTAGTTTGGCCTATTTGGCATATGTTCGTGATTCTAGTGTCGAGGTTCCTTATATGGATTTTGTGCCTATTGTTCGTGAGTTTCCTGAGGTATTTCTTTCAGATCTGCCGGGTATGCCACCCAACAGGAATATTGACTTCTGCATTGATTTGGCTCCGGGCACTCAACCCATTTCTATCCCACCGTATCGTATGGCCCCCCAGAGTTGAAAGAATTGAAAGAACAGTTGCAAGACTTGCTTGATAAGGGCTTCATTAGGCCTAGTGTCTCACCTTGGGGTGCACCGGTATTGTTTGACAAGAAGAAACTCCGGATCTCTGTAGCTGATGTGGGTTTAGGCCAGTCCTTGACTGCCGCAATCTTCTTAGGATCCACCTGAATAGCGTCTGGCTGATACAACATGACCCAAGAACGCAACCGAACTCAACCAAAACTCACACTTCGAAAACTTGGCATACAACTGACTATCCCTTAGAGTCTGAAGAACAACTTGAAGATGTTGCTCGTGCTACTCCCGACTGCGGGAATAAATCAAAATATCATCAATGAAGACTATCACGAATGAATCCAAGTAAGGCTTGAATACTCGGTTCATCAAATCCATAAAAGTTGCTGCGGCATTTGTCAACCCAAATGATATCACCAAGAACTCATAATGCCGGTACCGAGTGCGGAAAACTGTCTTAGAGACATCGGATGCCCTAATCCGCAACTAATGGTAACCAGATCTCAAGTCAATCTTCGAAAACACCTTGGCACCTTGAAGTGAAATTGAATTTAAGTTGACTTCGGTCAATATTTTGGGTAAACGGACCCGGACCCATAATTTAACGGTCTCGAGGGTCCGTAGAAAAATATGGGACTTGGGTATATGCCCGAAGTTGGATTTCAAGATCCCAAGCCCGAGAAATGAATTTTTGAAGAAAATTATTTAACTGAAATTTTAAGAGTTTTTGAAAATTTGAATGTATTTGAAATTGATGGTATTGAGTCTGTATCTTGGTTCCTGAGCCCGGTACAGATCTTATATAGTATTTAGGTTGAGCTTGTAAAATTTGGTAAGAAACGGACTTGAAATGACGTGAATCGGACCCTAGGTTATTAAAATGTGAACTTAAGAGTTCTTGAGATTATTCTTTGATTTTAATGCTAAATTCGTTGTTAAATGTGTTAATTTGGCGATTTGTCTGCATGAGTAAGTCCATATGATGTTTTTGAGTTAGTATGCATGTTTGGTTTGGAGCCCCGAGGGCTCAGGTGAGTTTCGGATAGGTTTCGGAATGTTTTTATACTAAGAAAAATTGCAGGTTTTGTTGTCTCAGGTGCTTAGTGATTTTGTTCTTCGTGTTCACGTGGCCTCTCTCGCGAACGCGTAAGGCAAGCTCCTCAGGTGTCAGATTTTTTCATCGCGAACGCGAAGCTTGGGAGGGGAGGGGGGTTACCGTTCGCGAACGCGGACCTGCTGTCGCGAACTCGAAAGCCTTTTTGGCCGGGACTGGGGGAAGGGATTTTTGTTCTACGCGAATGCGGCTACTCGACCATGAACGCGAAGGCCATCTAGGCCTGACCCATCGCGAACGCGATGAAGGCCTGCCTAGTCATTTTAAAACAGACTCCAACGCGAACAGAACTCATTTTTCTAAATATTTTCGAACTTCCAAGGCCTAGAGGCGATTTTCTTCACGCAAATTCATCCCCAAAGTGTTAATCAATTCTAAACTTTACTCTTTCAATTACCCAATGTTTTTCACACTTTTTAATCAAAAATCAAGAGTTTTCATGATAGAAATTAGGAATTTGGGTAGAGTTAGGGCTTTTTGAATAATTGGAATTTAGACCTCATTTTGGGGTCGGATTTTTAAACTAGTTGCATATTTGGGCTCGTGGGTGAATGAGTGATCGGGTTTTGGTTCGAACCTCGAGTTTTGACCAAGCGGGCCCGGAGTCGATTTTTGACTTTTGGGGGAAAATGGTAGAAAATCTATAATTTAGCATTGGGTATGAATTACTTAGCATTTATTGATGTTGTTAAATTAATTTGGACTGGATACAAATAATTTGGAGGCGAATTCTAAAGGAAAAGCGGTGTTTGAGGCTTGAGTTGGCCGTGGAAATTCGAGGTAAGTGTTTGGCCTAACCTTAGCTTGAGGGAATAGGTATCGTGTTTTATTTGCTATGTGTTAGTGTAGTGTATGACATATAGGTGTGGTGACGAGTATCTATACGTCGTTGTCAAGCATGCCCGAGAGTCTTAAATTGAAATTGTCTTGTTCTTAATAAGTACTACAAAAGCCTAAGTTGTTGATTCTCGGTGTTGGGTAAGAATTATGATTATTCTCGGGGTATTTGTTTATGGTTAAGTATTGGTTCTAGTTGAGGATTCTTTTGTGTAGTTAAATGTTGGAAAAAGTTTGGTTATAGCTGATTCACTTGCCGGGACATATTTACTTCTTACTGTTGGTTCCCTTGCCGGGATGTGTTTATTCCCATTGTTGATTCCCTTGGCGGGATATTATTGTTTCCTTATTATTCCCTTGCTGGAATTCTTTTGTGGTTGGTGTTGAATTGTATATTGGGATCGGGTTGCACGCCGCAATAATATTACATGGGATCAGGTTGCACGCCGCAACAGTGATATATGATTGGATCGGGTTGCACGCCGCAACAATGATATATGATTGGATCGGGTTGCACGCCGCAACAGTGTTATATGATTTGGATTGGATTGCGCGCCGCAACAATAAATAATAAAAGTGGATATTGATTGTTATTGTCTTCTTATTCTTACTGATGCAAACCTTAAAATGTTCTTTATGTTTTTCTCCTAAGTTACTGTTGTTACTTGATATTCCCCCGCAACATGTTCCCCTTCCATCTTTAACTGCTAGTTTCCGTCATTATTGTTTGTCGTATATGCTTTAACGACAAGCAATGGAGTCGGTTAGTAGGTCTATTTGGTAGTCTCGTCCTAGCCTCGTCACTACTTCGCCGAGGTTAGGCTTGACACATACCAGCAGACGAGATCGGTTGTGTTGATACTACACTCTGCACTGTGTGCAGATCTCGGTACTGGAGCATACAGACCTTAGCTAGGGGTTGCTGCCTTCAGTCCATCAGGAGACCCGAGGTAGACTTGCAGGCGTCCACAGACCTTGGCGTCCCCTCCCTATCTAGTTTCTTTTTGTTCTTTTATATTCCAAAGACTGACATGTACTTTGTTGTTCGGACTTTATTTGTAGTTTTCTTAGATAGTCCGTGAGATTGTGACACCAGTTCTGGGTGGTTTATATTACAGATTTGTATCGGTATTAGCTTAAAATGTTACATTTTATTCTTCCGCTTTAATATTTTTGCTGTTTATAAAATGTTAATTTACAACTATTAAGGGATTAAAAATAAAAAGGGTAAAGTAATTGAAATCATTGGCTTGCCTAGCTTTCACTAGTAGGCGCCATCACGACTTCCGAGGTTGGAAAATCCGGATCGTGACAGTCAGTTTGACGGATCAGATGATACTAAATGGTAACTATATTAATCACCAAAGGTTGTAGCGAGAAAAATCAATCTTTCACCTTTAATTAGAGGTTTTAAATTTGAGTCATGTGAATGAAGTGTTATTACATTTTTTTTTATTAAGTTTGGGAGTATGCGTTGTATTCTACTAGACTTTGCTAGACTTCCATAGTCCATTGGGACATCAAGTTCAGAGTTCTGAAACTATCAGTTTGCATCTGAGTACCAAAATTATCAATAACTAACTTATTTAACAGAACAATTTTCTTCTATTAAATCTAAATTTATATCTATATCTATATCTATATCTATATTTATATCTATATATAAAAGAGGGACCTAGGAGAGGTGACTTGGCGCTCTCTAAAGCCAAGAAAGCCTTTTATCTTTTATCTCAATTTTTTGGAATTTTTCCACTATTTCTTCAATTTTGTGATATACACCTCCTAAACAACCCAAAAGACACCTCTTAATTTTGAAATTCAACCATTTCTTAAACTGAACAACTAACGCATATTAATGTCCTGTTTAGACTATTTCCATATTCGATGTATCCCTCATTTTATCCATGTATAATAACCCCTCTATTGTTTAATGTTATAAATTGCTCTCTATTAAATGAATGTAATTTTACTATCTATATCTATATTATATTAAAAAGAGAACAGTGAAGCATGAGGTTAAGCCAAGTGGCGTATTGAGAAAATAAGACATAATCTAGAAAATAAATCTAATCTATATATCTATATTTTATATTTATATCTATATCTATATCTATATCTATATCTATATCTATATCATATATATAGATCCAATCATCAATTTTCCTTCTATATTAGCTTAAACCATGGAAGTAAAAAATAATTAAAAATTTATAATAATAAAATAATAAAAATATTAGAAAGATGTAGATTGGGATAACTATGACTATTTGTAATCTAGGCAAGTTAAAATATAAATAAAGTAAATAAATTTATTTAAGATATTAAGGATTGATGACATCGAAAATTGAAAAACAATTCAAGTAGCACATTTTTTTACATAAAATACAAAAAATATTTTAAAAAGTCACTTGGCTTAACATTACGTAAAGTTAATATGTATTAGTTTTAAAAGATATTAATTAACATTATTTAAAGTTAATACGTACTCACTATTTTGGTGGTGGATTTGATTGGAGAAATAAAGAAAAATCCCACATTCAAAGGGAATGATTATCGATATTTATGATAAATAATATTGATAATTTTTATCAGATTCTTTAATTGGTATATTAATTTCTTAACAAAAAATGAACCTTACCAATACCATAATTACAGGGCAATTGAAAAGCTAATTGTATTTATCCATATTTAGCTCCTAGCAGGTTTTTAAATCTTAAAAATGCCTTAATTATCGGGCAATTCAAATTCAATAATATCTTTTTTGACTGTTTCTTAACCAAATATCTCATTTAATTTCGAATGGGAACATAATTATCATGCAAAATTTATACATAAACTAAAACTGTGTGTAATTACGTTACCATAAAGGACTAATATTATATGACAAAGAATATTCATATAATATTATTCCTTATGTAGAAATTAGGATATTTACAGTTTAAATATTACCATATAATATATGCCAAACAATATTCGTGACTTTTATCATATTGATATATTAAATTATTAACTAAAAAATAAAGTTTATATTTTAAATTTAAAGCTAATTATACTTATTTGTAATTAGCATTTAGTAGGCCTTTAAACATTAGCAGTATCGTAATTATAGGGTAATTCAAACACAATGACATATTTTTTTAAATGAATTATTTCTTAGCCGTTTGTTTAAATTAGAATGGAAAGGTAAATATCATTTAAATTTATACATAACTATATATGGATACATGGGTCTAAAATTATCATAAAGAAATAACATTATATGACAAAGAATATAGATTCCTTATATGAAAATTAGAATATTGCAATTCAAATATATGTCACGACCCGTATTTCCCACCCTCAGGAGTCGTGATGGCGCCTACTAATGAGAGCTAGGCAAACCAACCCTTAACTATCTAATTCCTTACCAAATTACTTCCTTTTAACAATTACGAACAATAACATAAAAATAGCAGAACTTTAAATAATTAAGCGGAAGATAACCATGAAATATCTTAAGGCTACGTCTATTACAACTTTTAAAATCTCAAATACCCCAAAACCTGGTGTCACAGTGTCACAGACTGTCTAAGAGTTTCTACATACAAGGTCTGAAGAAATGCAATACACTGTTTCTGAACAAAGGAAATGAAATAGGAAACAAAGATAGGGGGAGACGTCAGGGCTGTGTACGCCTACAGGTCTACCTTGGGTCTCCGAGTGGACTGAAGGAAGCCCTCCAACTACTGTCCGAAAGCTGCTCCGGGATCTGCATACAGTGCAGAGTGTAGTATCAGCACAACCGACCCCATGTGCTGGTAAGTGCCTGACCTAACCCCGGCGAGGTAGTAATGAGACTAGGACCAGACTCCAGATAAACTTGTGCAGTTATATAACATATGGCGGAAAAGTAACAAGTAATAAGCAATTAAAGCCGGGGAAGGGGAACATGCTTCGGGGGTAGCTGACAAAACAAAATAACAAGGAAGCTAACAATATAACTTCTAACACAGATAAAGAGAAGTAAAGACGGCTTTCACTTTCAGTTTCCATCTTGTTGCAGGCGTGCAACCCGATCCCATTTCTCATATCTTGTGGTAGGCGTGCAACCCGATCCCATTTCTAATATCTTGTGGTAGGCGTACCACCCGCTCCCATTTCATCATATCTTGTGGTAGGCGTACCACCCGCTCCCATTTCATAATATCTTGTGGTAGGCGTACCACCCGCTCCCATTTCATTATCTTGTGGTAGGCGTACCACCCGCTCCCATTTCATAATATCTTGTGGTAAGCGTACCACCCGCTCCCATTTCATAATATCTTGTGGTAGGCGTACCACCCGCTTCCATTTCATAATATCTTGTGGTAGGCGTACCACCCGCTCCCATTTCATAATATCTTGTGGTAAGCGTACCACCCGCTCCCATTTCATAATATCTTGTGGTAGGCGTACCACCCGCTCCCATTTCATAATATCTTGTCGTAGGCGTACCACCCGCTCCCTTTACAGTTCATCACACAATCACAAGAAATCTTGGCAAGGGAACATAAGTGATATAATAACTTCCCGGCAAGGGAACAAAAGCAATATAAAAATTTCCCGGCAAGGGAACAACAATATCGAAATAGTCATCCCGGCAAGGGAGAATCAGCTATAACCAATCCCATTTAGCTGGTACTCAGTTCAATTAATGGAAATGCTCAATCATAGAAGATCATTAATTAAAGTATACAAAGTGTCATTCAAGAACACAACAACTTTCAATTTAAGACCCACAGTCATGCTTGACACCAACGTATAGATACTCGTCACCATGCCTATACGTCGTACTCAACAAGAAGCAAGTAGCAAGTATGACTCAACTCCTAATCCCTCAAGCTAGGGTTAGATCAAACACTTACCTCGAAGCTTTGAACACCACTCAAGCCTCAATTATAGCTTTACCCCTTGATTCCACCACCAATCCGCTCGAATCTAGTCACAAGTTACTTAATTACATCAATAAGTGCTAAATAAATCAACCCCAATGCATGAAAAATAAGTTTTCCCAAAGTTTTACCCAAAAAGTCAAACTCACCCCCGGGCCCACGTGGTCGAAACCCGAGGTTCGGATCAAAACCCGATTACCCATTCCCCCACGAATCCAAATATATAATTTGTTTTGAAATGGAACCTCAAATTGAGGTCCAAATCCCCAATTTTAGAAAAAAAAACCTAGGTTCTACCCAAAACACCCAATTTCCCCCATGAAAATCTTTGATTTGAAGTTGAAATCATATTAAAAGATGTTAAGGAGTGAAGAAAATGAGTTAGAAATAACTTACAAACGTTTTGGAAAAGAAAGGTTGTTTGAAAAATCGCCTCTTATGTTTTTGGGGTTTTGAAAAGTAAAAAATAACTGAAATTCCTGTTTATTTATATCTCTCTCAGACCCCCTGTGCGGACCGCATCAAATGGACCGCGGCCGCACAGGCCTCCCTGAAGACCTGCAGTTTAGCACCCTGTGCGGACAGCACAAATGCGACTGCGGCCGCACAGCCTTCACCGCGCTCTGCACAAAGGCGACCGCGGCTGCGCTGGCCCCTCCGCGGTCGCACGTGATTTCTCGTGGACCGCACTAAAGGGTTCAGAGACTTGCAACTTCCTGAACCTACAACATCTGACTTTCTAAGCCTAAGGCATCCCGGAACCTATTCGAAACTCACCCGAGCCCTCGAACTCCAACCCAAGTATACACACAACCTCAAAAATATCCTACGGACATATTCGTGTAATCAAATTACCAAAATAACATCACGAGCATCGAATAAAACCTCGAGATCAATGAAATTTCTCAAAACTCTTTTAAACATCAAATTTCTCATTTAAGGTCCGGATCATGTCAAACGACGTCCGTTTTTAACCAAATTTCACAGGAATGACTCAAGTCATATATAAGACATGTACCGGGCGTCGTAACCAAAATACAAGAATGATACCATTATTTTCTAATCAGTTTTCATTTCAAATTTCCTTAAACAATTTTTGAAAACAATTTCACTTAAAAATTTATTTCTCGGGCTTGGGACCTTGGAATTTGATTCTAGGCATACGCCCAAGTCCTATATTTTTCTACGGACCCTCCGGGACCATCAAATCACGGGTCCAGGTCCGTTTACCCAAAACATTGACCGAAGTCAAATTAGCTCATTCTATAATCAAAACTTATCATTTTTCACAGATTATCATATTTAAGCTTTCCGGCTACGCGCCCGGACTTCACACTCAAATCAAGGCAACTCTAATGAGGTTTTCAAGGCCTCGGAGACACAGAAATCAACTGAAATCAAGTGATGACCCTTTGGGTCGTCACATTCTCCACCCCTAAAACAACCGTTCGTCCTCAAACGAACAGAAGAAGGAAGTACCTGAGTCGGGGAAAAGATGAGGATAACGGCTATTCATATTGGACTCGGACTCCCAGGTCGATGCCTCAGGAGGCTGACCTCTCCACTCAACACGAACAGAAGAAAAACTCTTCGACCTCAACTGTCGAACTTGTCGGTCTAGAATAGCTTCCGGCTCCACCTCATAAGACAAGTCCTTGTCCAACTGGAAAGTGCTAAAATCTAACACGTGGCATGGATCGCCATGATATTTCCGAAGCATAAACACATGAAACACTGGATGTAGGGTTGATAAGCTCGGCGGCAACGCAAGTCTATAAGCCACATCTCCCACTCGATCAAGAATCTCAAACGGTCCAATGAACCTAGGGCTAAGCTTGCCCTTCTTCCCAAATCTCATCACGCCCTTCATAGGCGACACTCGGAGCAATACCCGCTCACCAACCATAAAAGCCACATCTCGAACCTTGCGGTCTGCATAACTCTTTTGCCTAGATTGAGCTGTACGAATCCTATCCTGAATGATCCTGACCTTGTCCAAGGCCTCCTGAACCAGATCCGTACCCAACAACCGAGCCTCTCCCGGCTCAAACCACCCAACCGGAGATCGACATCGCCTACCATACAAAGCCTCATAAGGAGCCATCTGGATACTCGACTGGTAGTTGTTGTTGTAGGCAAACTCTGCTAAAGGAGCATATCCTCCAATATCTGAATAGTCCGCTCGGACTGCCGGTCCGTCTGAGGATGAAATGTTGTACTCAACTCAACCTGGGTGCCCAACTCTCGCTGAACTGCTTTCCAGAGCGCGAGGTAAACTGCGTACCTCGGTCCGAAATGATAGATACTGGCATACCATGAAGACGAACAATATCCCGGATATAAATCTCAGCTAACCTTCCGGATGAATAGGAGACTGCCACTGGAATGAAATGCGCTGACTTGGTCAGCCTATCAACAATGACCCAAACTTGTGACGACCCGGCCAGTCGTCTCATGAGTTACTGCTCCGTTTCCCCCATTTCAGCTTCTTTACGCTTTGTTATTCGTGTTTTATGTGATCGAGTTGATTAGTTCGAGTTCGGAGAGGATTTGGTAAGAAATGAGACACTTAGTCTCTTTTAAGAAGGCTTAAGTTGGAAAAGTCAACCGGGTGTTGACTTATGTGTTAGAAGGCTCGTAAGTGAGTTCCGATGGTTCGGTTAGCTTCGAGAGGTGATTTGTGACCTAGGAGCGTGATCGGAATGAGTTTTTGAGTTGTAGAGAAGATTTAGGCTTGAATTGGCGAAATTGATATTTCGACAAATTCCGGTTGATAGGCGAGATTTTGATATTGGGATCGGAATAGAATTTTGAGAGTTGCAGTAGCTTCATTTTGTCATTTGAGAGGTGTGTGCAAAATTTCAGGCCATTCGGACGAGATTTGATAGACCTTTTGATCGAAAGCATAATTTAAGAGTTCTTGGAGTTCTTAGGCTTGAATCTTATATTAAATTGGTGATTTGATGTTGTTGTAAGCGTTCCGAAGTTTTGAACAAGTTTGAATGATGTCATGGGATGTGTTGGTGCAATTGGTTCGAAGTTCTGGGAGTTCCGGGATGTTTTAGTGCAAAAATCATAGCTGTAGCAGGTCTACAGGGGTTGCAAGCCCCAGAACTCACTCACGCGGTCCGCACAAAAATAAGTGCGCCCGCGTTGAGTGCTACGCGGACCGCACAAAAGCGGGCACGGCAACGGTAGGCGTCGCGCAGACCGCACAAAAAGCGGGCGCGGCCGTGGTAGGCGTCGCGCAGACCGCACAAAAGTGGGCGCGGCCGCGGTAGCTGAAACCTGAGGGGTACCTATAAATACGAGGTCTTGGGTTTTATTTAATATTTTAACCTAGAGAGCTTGGATTTTGGTGATTTTTCGAAGGTTTTTCAAGAAATTCATCGGGGTAAGTGATTTTAACTCAGATTTGGCTAGAATATATGAATCTATCACTGAATTCATCATTTAATTTGTGATTTGAGATGGAATTTGGGAAGAAAATTGTGAAACCTTTCAAAAATGTAAAATGATGATTTAAAGGACCAAATGGTATCGGAATTGGATAATTTTGGTATGGTTAGACTCGTGAGGGTATGGGGATTCTGGAAATGTAAATTTTACCCGATTTCGAGACGTGGGCCCGGGGCTCGGGTTTTGCTAATTTCGAGATTTTTGATATTTTTCGAATGTTTTCGCTTGGGCTTTGTTCCCTTAGCATATTGTGACGTATTCGTTCTGATTTTCGATAGATTCGACGCGCGTGGAGGCCAATTCGAGGGGCAAAGGCATCGCGAGCTAGAGAATTAGCCAGTTCGAGGTGAGTAATGGTTGTAAATGATGTCCTGAGGGTTTGAAACCCCCGGATTGCACAACGTAGTGCTATATTGAGGCAAGATACGCACTGGATGATGAGCGTGGGGTCTTTCACTACTGGGGATTGTGACTTGGTCCATCCCGATTGATGATTTTACCGAATATTTGACTGAAATTCATTTGTTATCATCATGATTTGGACTGATTGCCATAGTTGGGCTTCATGCCAACTATTTGAACCCTTCGGGGATTTTTATCACTGTTTCCTCACTACTTGACTTATTATTTGAACTCAGTCCTATTGATATCTACTGTTTTACAAACTCGGCCACTTTTACTCAGATTTGAAACTTAAATGATATTTCTACATCATGTTTTGAGCTGAGAACTACTGTTTTACTAATGCCCAAGGGGCTTGTGATGATTTTGAACTGAGTGAGGCCGAGGGCCATATGTGAGGATATGCTGAGTGATATGAGGCCGAGGGCTTGAGATACCTTATATGCCATGAGGTGGCTTGAGTGATGTGAGGCCGAGTGCCGAGTGATGTGAGGCCTAGTGTCGAGTGATAATGCCACGAGGTGGCTTGATATAGCGCTTGGGCCGTAAGGGGCCCCTCCGGAGTCTGCACACCCACAGTGAGCGCGGGTACCCATTGTTCTGAGTGATTGATGCTATGCTCGAGGGGCTGATATGAGTGATTGTGAGGTAGCCCGAAGGGCTGATACTATTCCGAGAGTGAGCCCGAGGGGCTAAGACTGCACTGAGAGTGAGCCCGAGGGGCTAATACTATGCTGAGCGATTGATACTGTGCCCGAGGGGCAGATTTCTACTTGTTATTTACATGTTAAATTACCTGTTATACTTGTTTTAAAAGGGAATATCATTTGATTCTTCACTGATTTGTTGCTTTAAGTGATTTTACTGCTTAATATGGAATTGCTTCCTGTCTTTACGTGTTTTCATACTTTCAACCATTATTTATAATTGTTACTCACTGAGTCGGAGTACTCACATTACTCCCTACACCATGTGTGCAGATTCAGGCATCGCAGAGTCTGCTCCTGAGTGCTGATTTCTCCCAATCCAGGTAGTGATTTGGAGACTACGAGGTAGCTGTTGGCGTTCGCAGCCCCGTGCCTCCCTTATCCTATCATTTCCATGTTTTTTTCTTTTTTTTTCTTCTGAACTATTGTATCGGATTTTGTGTTCAGTAGACTTGTATCCGGACTTCTTAGTTGCTCATGACTTGTGACACCCCGGTTTGGGCTATGTCGGGATGGTTCATGCTATTGTTAACGTTAAAATTCTGCAATTTATGAGTGTTATATTATATTTATTACTGTTTATGATGATTAACTGTTTAAAAGAGGTATTCCGTTTTGGTCTGGCTGGCCTTATCTTCACGAGAGGTGCCATCACGACCGGGTTCGGGGATTGGGTCGTGACAAGTTGGTATCAGAGCCTAGGTTACATAAGTCTCACGGGTCGTGAGCGGGTTTAGTAAAGTCTCGCGGATCGGTACGGAGACGTTTGTATTTATCCTCGAGAGGCTGCAGAACCTTTAGGAAAAAACTTCAAATTCTTGAATTCTTATTGTACGTCCTTGATTTAGCTTGAAAAGTAACTCTTGAAATTCCTTCCACGTGTTCGTATGCGCGTATGAGCGCTCAGTATCAGATGTGCATCAACGGCTTGTGATTCCCCGATCGAGGGGCGAGATGTGATCTCTATGAGTTGATGTTGGGCCGGTCTGGAGGACTTGAGGTCGGATCTTTGCCTATGGCTTGAGCACCGAGGTGTTGATTGTGTGAGCAAGTGTTTTGAACTTATATGTTCGGTATTGCCCCTATTGGTTTGAATGACGGCTGGATAGCTACGTGATGAGTATGTTAGTACTGCGAGATGTATCTATATGACTCGGAAGTGGCGAGGAAGGTCTGTTGGATGATAGATTAACCATTAAGTGTTTGATTTCCATTGTAATTGGATGTGTAGCCCCGAGTTATGGGCGCGTGAATTATCTTTTCATGTCTCCTATTTGGAGTGAAGTAAATTTCATGTTACGGCATGAGTTTAGACTCAGGAAGATTAAGTGACTGTGTAATGTGTATGACAGTGGAAGGTATACAAAATGTTAATTGGAGGCAAAACAGGTGGGTTATCTCCTACGGAGTGTTCTAAGGTGGTGTGATCCTTATGTTGTCTATTAGAAGATCTCATTTACAAGTGAAGAATATGCGTTGAAATCTAAATTGTGTTGCCTAGAGAGTGAGCTTAACAGTTGTGTGAGTGAATGCAAGAATTGCAGAAGAGTTAAAATTCCAAACGATTTGTGTTTCCACAAGCTTATGAAGGAGTGAGTTCAATCTCACTATGGTATTACAGCAACAATAGAGTATGTGCGTTATGATTTATTGAGTGTGTTTTGTTATATGGCTTTGATCCAAGTTGGGGAGTTTGCTATTAATTAAGTTGATTGCACGGTTAAGAGCTATATTGTTCCAGTCTGCCACAGAGATGCCTCGGTATTATTCGATCCTGGTTCCACCTTTTCTTATGTGTCATCATACTTTGCTCATTATTTGGGTACGCCCCGTGAGTTTCTTGCTTTACCTGTTCATGTATCTACCCCAGTGGGCGATACTGTTGTTGTAGACCGTGTATACTGGTCATGTGTGGTGACTATTGGGGGTCTGGAGACCCGAGTGGATCTAATGCTATTGAGCATGGTGGATTTTGATGTCATTTTGGGCATGGATTGGCTATCTCCATGTCGTGCTATTCTAGACTGTCATGCTAAGACAGTCACTTTGGCTATGCCGGGTGTACCGCGGATCGAGTGGCGTGGTATGACTGATTATATCCCTAGTAGAGTGATCTCTTTCTTGAAGGCCCAGCGTATGGTTGGGAAGGGTTGCCTTTCATATCTAGCATTTGTAAGGGATGTTGGAGCTGAGACTCCTAGTATCGATTCTGTCCCAGTTGTGAGGGCTTTCCCGATGTGTTTCCTGTAGACCTACCGGGCATGCCACCGAACAGGGATATTGATTTTGGTATTGACCTGGTGTCGGGCATTCAGCCCATTTCTATTCCGCCGTATCGTATGGCACCAGTAGAGTTGAAATAATTGAAAGAACAGCTTCAGGAACTCCTAGATAAGGGGTTTATTCGGCCTAGTGTGTCCCCTTGGGGTGCACCGGTTTTATTTGTGAAGAAGAAGGATGGCACGATAAGAATGTGCATCGATTATAGGCAATTAAACAAAGTAACAATTAAGAACAAGTATCCTTTGCCTCGCATTGATGATTTATTTGATCAGCTTCAGGGAGCGAGGGTATTCTCCAAAATTGATCTCTGTTCGGGTTATCACCAGTTGAAGATCAGGGATTCAGATATTCTTAAGACTACTTTCAGGACTAGATATGGTCATTATGAGTTTCTTGTTATGTCTTTCGGGCTAACCAATGCCTCAGCAGCATTCATGCATTTGATGAACATCGTGTTCCGGCCTTATCTTGATTCGTTCGTGATAGTATTCATTGATGATATCCTAGTGTACTCGCGTAGTCAGGAGGAGCACACAGAGCATTTGAGAGTTGTGTTGCAGAGATTGAGGGAGGAGAAGCTTTATGCAAAGTTCTCCAAGTGTGAGTTTTGGCTCAGTACAGTGGCTTTCTTGGGACACATGGTGTCCAGCGAGGGTATTCAGGTTGACCCAAAGAAGATAGAGGCTGTTCAGAGTTGGCCTAGACCGTCCAAAGCCACAGAGATTCGTAGCTTTCTTGGGCTGGCAGGCTATTATCGCCGGTTTGTTCATGAATTTTCATCCATTGCATCGCCCTTGACCAAGTTGACTCAGAAGGGTGCTCCATTTTATGGTCGGACGAGTGTGAGGAGAGCTTTCAGAAGCTCAAAAAAGTCTTGACCACAGCTCCAGTGTTGGTTTTGCCATTAGCTTCAGGTTCATATACTGTGTATTGTGATGCTTCGAGAGTTGGGATTGGTTGTGTGTTGATGTAGGAGGGTAGAGTTATTGCTTATGCTTCTCGTCAGTTGAAGCCCCATGAGAAGAACTACCCCGTTCATGATTTGGAGTTGGCTGGCATAGTTCATGCATTGAAGATTTGGAGGCATTACTTGTATGGTGTATCTTGTGAGGTGTTCACTGATCATTGCAGTTTTCAGCATTTGTTCAAGCAAAAAGATCTTAATTTGAGGCAGCGGAGATGGTTGGAGTTGCTTAAGGATTATGATATCACTATTCTGTACCACCTGGGAAAGGCCAACGTGGTGGCTGATGCATTGAGACGAAAGGCGGTGAGTATGGGAAGTTTGGCATATATTCCAGTTGGGGAGAGACCCCTTGTAGTTGATGTTCAGGCCTTGGCCAATCGGTTCGTGAGATTGGACATTTCGGAGCCTAGTCGGGTGTTGGAATGTGTGGTTTCTCGGTCTTCCTTATATGATCGTATCAGAGAGCGCAAGTATGATGATCCGCATTTGCTTGTCCTTAAGGACAGAGTCCAGCATGATGATGCCAGAGATGTGACTGTCGGTGATGATGGTGTGTTGAGGATGCAGGGCCGAATTTGTGTGCCCAATGTGGATGGTCTTAGAGAGTTGATTCTAGAGGAGACCCATAGCTCGCGGTATTCCATTCATCTGGGTGTCGCGAAAATGTATCAGGATTTGAGGCAGCACTATTGGTGGAGAAGAATGAAGAAAAATATCGTGGGATTTGTAGCTCGGTGTCTCAATTGTTAGCAGGTGAAATATGAGCATCAAAGACCGGGTGGCTTGCTTCAGCAGATGGTTATTCCCGAGTGGAAGTGGGAGAGGGTCACCATGGATTTTGTGAGTGGTCTTCCTCGGACTTTGAAGAAGTTCGATGCTATTTGGGTGATTGTGGATCAGCTGACCAAGTTTGCGCACTTCATCCCTGTGTGTACTACCTATTCTTCAGAGCGGTTGGCAGGGATTTATATCCGGGAGATTGTTCGGTTGCATGGTGTTTCGGTCTCCATCATCTCAGATAGAGGTACTCAGTTTACTTCGCAGTTTTGGAGAGCCGTGCGGAGAGAGTTGGGTACTCAGGTAGAGTTGAGCACAACATTTCATCCTCAGACGGACGGACAGTCTGAGCGCACTATTCAGATATTGGAGGACATGTTGCGTGCTTGTGTTATTGACTTTGGAGGTTCATGGAATAAGTTTCTACCACTTGTAGAGTTTGCTTACAACAACAGCTACCAGTCGAGTATTCAGATGGCTCCATATGAGGCTTTGTACGGGAGGCGGTGTAGATCTCTGGTTGGTTGGTTCGAGCCCGGCGAGGCTAGACTATTGGGGACAGATTTGGTTCAGGATGCCTTAGAAAAGGTGAAGGTGATTCAGGAGAGACTTCGTACAGCGCAGTCGCGTCAGAAGAGTTATGCAGACCAGAAGGTTCGAGATGTGTCCTACATGGTCGGTGAGAAGGTCTTTCTGAAGGTTTCGCCCATGAAGGGTGTTATGAGGTTTGGGAAGTAAGGCAAGTTGAGTCCTCGGTTCATTGGGCCTCGGAGGATTGGGGAGGTGGCTTATGAGCTTGCTTTGCCAACTAGCCTGTCGAGTGTGCATCCGGTATTTCATATTTCTATGCTCCGGAAGTATATTGGGGATCCGTCTCATGTTTTGGACTTCAGCACGGTTCAGTTAGATGATAATTTGACCTTTGATGTGGAGACAATAGCTATTTTGGGTCGCCAGGTTCGGAAGTTGAGGTCAAAGGAAATAACTTTAGTGAAAGTGTAGTGGAGAGGTCGGCCCGTGGAGGAGGCTACCTGGGAGACCGAGCGGGAGATACAGAGCAGATATCCTTATCTGTTTGAGGCTTCAGGTATCTTTCTTAACTCATTCGAGGACGAACGTTTGTTTAAGTTGGGGAGGCTGTGATGACCCGGCCAGTCGTCTCATAAGTTACCACTCCGTTTCCCCTATTTCAGCTTCTTTACGCTTCGTTATCCGTGTTTTATGTGATCGAGTTGATTAGTTTGAGTTCGGAGAGGATTTGGTAAGAAATGAGACATTTAGTCTCTTTTAAGAAGGCTTAAGTTGGAAAAGTCAACCGAGTGTTGACTTATGTGTTAGAAGGCTCGGAAGTGAGTTCTGATGGTTTGGTTAGCTTCAACAGGTGATTTGGGACCTAGGAGCACGATCAGAATGGGTTTTGGAGTTGTAGAGAAGATTTAGGCTTGAATTGGCGAAATTGATATTTCGGCAAATTTTAGTTGATAGGCGAGATTTTGATATTGTGGTCAGAATAGAATTCAGAGAGTTGCAGTAGCTTCATTTTTTCATTTGGGAGGTGTGTGCAAAATTTCAGGCCATTCGGACGAGATTTGATAGACCTTTTGATCGAAAGCATAATTTAAGAGTTCTTGGAGTTCTTAGGTTTGAATCCTATGTTAATTGGTGATTTGATGTTGTTGTGACCGTTCCGAAGTTTTGAGTAAGTTTGAACGATGTCATGGGATGTGTTGATGCAATTGGTTCGAAGTGTTAGGAGTTCCGGGTAGGTTCCGGGATGTTTTAGTGCAAAAATCATAGCTGTAGCAGGTCTACAGGGGTTGCAGGCCCCGGAAATCACTCACGCGGTCCACACAAAAATAAGTGCGCCCACGTTGAGTGCTGTGCGGACCGCACAAAAGTGGGCGAGGCCGCGGTAGGCATCGCGCGGACCGCACAAAAAGCGGGCGCGGGCGCAATAGGCGTCGCGCGGACCACACAAAAGTGGGTGTGGCCGCGGTAGCTGAAACCTGAGGGGTACCTATAAATACGAGGTCTTGGGTTTTATTTAATATTTTAACCTAGAGAGCTCGGATTTTGGCAATTTTTCGAAGGTTTTTCAAGAAATTCATCGGGGTAAGTGATTTTAACTCAGATTTGGCTGGAATACATGAATCTATCACTGAATTCATCATTTAATTCGTGATTTGAGATGGAATTTGGGAAGAAAATTGTGAAACCTTTCAAAAATGTAAAATGATGATTTGAAGGACCAAATAGTATCGGAATTGGATAATTTTGGTATGGTTAAACTCGTGAGGGTATGAGGATTCTAGAAATGTAAATTTTACCCGATTCCAAGATGTGGGCCCGGGGCTCGGGTTTTGCTAATTTCGAGATTTTTGATATTTTTCGAATGTTTTCGCTTGGGCTTTGTTCCCTTAGCATATTGTGACGTATTCGTTCTGATTTTGGATAGATTCATCGTGCATGAAGGCCAATTCGAGGGGCAAAAGCGTCGTGAGCTAGAGAATTAGCCAGTTCAAGGTGAGTAAGGGTTGTAAATGATGTCCTGAGGGTTTGAAACCCCGAATTGCACAACGTAGTGCTATATTAAGGCAAGATACGCGCTGGATGATGAGCGTGGGGTCTTTCACTACTGGGGATTGTGACTTGGTCCATCCCGATTGATGATTTTACCGAATATTTGACTAAAATTCATTTGTTATCATCATGATTTGGGCTGATTTCCATATTTGGGCTTCATGCCAACTATTTGAACCCTTCGGGGATTTTTATCACTGTTTCATCACTACTTGACTTATTATTTGAACTCAGTCCTATTGATATCTACTGTTTTACAAACTCAGCCACTTTTACTCAGATTTGAAACTTAAATGATATTTCTACATCATGTTTTGGGCTGAGAACTACTGTTTTACTAATGCCCAAGAGGCTTGTGATGATTTTAGACTGAGTGAGGCCGAGGGCCATATGTGAGGATATGCTGAGTGATATGAGGCCGAGGGCCTGAGATACCTTATATGCCACGAGGTGGCTTGAGTGATTTGAGGCCGATTGCCGAGTGATGTGAGGCCGAGTGCTGAGTGATGATGCCACGAGGTGGCTTGATATAGCGCTTAGGCCGTAAGGGGCCCCTCTGGAGTCTGCACACCCACAGTGAGCGCGGGTACCCATTGTTCTAAGTGATTGATGCTATGCCCGAGGGGCTGATATGAGTGATTGTGAGGTAGCCTGAGGGGCTGATACTATTTCGAGAGTGAGCCTGAGGGGCTGAGACTGTACTGAGAGTGAGCCCGAGGGACTGATACTATGCTGAGCGATTGATACTGTGCCCGAGTGGCGGATTTCTACTTGTTATTTACATGTTAAATTACCTGTTATACTTGTTTTAAAAGGGAATATCATTTGATTCTTCACTGATTTACTGCTTTAAGTGATTTTACTGCTTAATATAGAATTGCTTTCTGTCTTTACGTGTTTTCATACTTTCAGCCATTATTTATAATTGTTACTCACTGAGCGGAGTACTCACATTACTCCCTGCACCATGTGTGCAGATTCAGGCATCGCAGAGTCCGCTCCTGAGTGCTGATTTCTTCTAGTCCAGGCAGTAATTTGGAGACTACGAGGTAGATGTTGGCGTTCGCAGCCCCGTGCCTCCCTTATCCTATCATTTCCATGTTTTTTTTCTTTTTTTTTCTTCTGAACTATTGTATCGGATTTTGTGTTCTGTAGACTTGTATCCGGACTTCTTAGTTGCTCATGACTTGAGACACCCCGGGTTGGGCTGTGTCGGGATGGTTCATGCTGTTGTTAACGTTAAAATTCTGCAATTTATGAGTGTTATATTATATGTTATTACTGTTTATGATGATTAACTGTTTAAAAGAGGTATTCCATTTTGGTCTGGCTGGCCTTGTCTTCACGAGAGGCGCCATCACGACCGGGTTCGGGGATTGGGTCGTGACAAAACTGCATCGAACTTCTTCCGAGTCTGCGGGAATCCAACAACGTAGTCCATAGTAATCGGCTCCCACTTCCACTCGGGAAGCTCAATCCTCTGAAACAGTCCACCAGGACTCTGATGCTCGTACTTAACCTGCTGACAATTCAAACATCGAGCCACATATGCAACGATATCCTTCTTCACTCTACGCCACCAATAATGCTGCCACAAATCCTGATACATCTACGCGGTGCCCGGATGAATAGAGTACCGGGAGCTATGGGCCTCCTATAAAATCAACTCTCGAAGCCCAACCACATTAGGCACACAAACTCGAACCTGCAATCTCATAACTCCATCATCACCAAAGGTAACCTGCTTAGAACCTCCATGCTGCACCGTGTCTCTAAGGACACACAAATGGGGATCATCAAACTGCCGATCATGGATACGCTCCAATAATGAAGAACGAACGACCGTGAAAGATAATACTCGGCTAGGCTCAAAGATATCCTATCTCACAAATCGGTTGGCCAAAGCCTGAACATCCAACGCAAGCGGCCTCTCACCGACCGGAATATAAGCAAGACTGCCCATGCTGGCTGACTTTCTACTCAGAGCATCGGCCACTACATTGGCCTTTCCCGGGTGATATAAGATGGTGATGTCATAATCTTTCAACAACTCCAACCACCTTCTTTGCCTCAAATTCAACTCCTTTTGCTTGAACAAATACTGAAGACTCTTATGATCCATGAACACCTCACACGCCACGCCATACAGATAGTGCCTCCAAATCTTCAATGCGTGAACAATGGCTGCCAACTCTAAATCATGAAACAGATAGTTCTTCTCGTGAATCTTCAACTGCCTTGAAGTGTAGGCAATGACCTTGCCATCCTACATCAACACTACGCCAAGCCCAATGCGGGAAACATCACAATAAACTGTGTAAGGCCCTGAACCTGTGGGCAAAACTAACACCGGTGTCGTAGTCAGAGCTATCTTGAGCTTCTGAAAGCTTGCCTCACACTCGTCCGAACATCTGAACTGGGCATCCTTCTGGGTTAACCTGGTTATTGGGGCTGCAATAGATGAGAACCCCTCCACGAACCGACGGTAGTAGCCTGCCAATCCCAAGAAACTCCGAATCTCTGAAGCTGATGCTGGTCTAGGCCAGTTCTTGACTGCCTCAATCTTCTTCGGATCAAGATGAATACCCTCTTCTGATACGACATGACCCAAGAATGCAACTAAACTCAACCAGAACTCACACTTTGAGAACTTAGCATATAACTGACTATCCTTCAGAGTCTGAAGAACCACTCTGAGATGCTGCTCGTGCTCCTCCTGGCTGCAGGAATATATCAAGATATCATCAATGAAGACTATCACGAACGAGTCCAAATAAGGCCTGAACACTCGGTTCATCAAATCCATAAAAGTTGTTGGAGTATTTGTCAACCCGAATGACATAACCAAGAACTCATAATGCTCGTACCGAGTGCGAAAAGTTGTCTTAGGGACATCGGATGCCCTAATCCTCAACTGATGGTAGTCAGATCTCAAGTCAATCTTTGAAAATACCTTGGCACCCTAAAGCTGATCGAACAAATCATCAATCCTCGGCAGTGGATACTTATTCTTGATGGTGACCTTGTTCAACTGCTGGTAATCAATGCACATTCTCATCGAACCATCCTTTTTCTTAACAAACAAAACCGGCGCACCCCAAGGTGAAATGCTAGGTCTAATGAAACCCTTCTCAAGCAAGTCCTGCAACTGCTCCTTCAACTCTTTCAACTCTGGCGGGGCCATGCGATATGGTGGAATAGAAATGGGCTGAGTACCCAGAGCCAAATCAATGCAAAAGTCAATATCCCTGTCGGGCGGCATACCCGGTAGGTCTGAAGGGAATACCTCAGGAAACTCACGAACAACGAGCACAAAATCAATAGAGGAAACCTCCGCACTAGAATCACGAACATAAGCTAAATAGGCCAAGCACCCCTTCTCGACCATACACTGAGCCTTCACATGAGAAATAACGCTACGGGTAGAATGACCAGGAGTTCCTATACACTCTAAATGGGGCATACCCGGTAAAGCTAAAGTCACAACCTTAGCATGACAGTCCAAGATAGCATGGTAAGGTGATAACCAGTCCATCCCCAATATAACATCGAAGTCGACCATGTCTAGAAGCAACAAATCCACACGAGTCTCAAGACCCCCAATCATAACTACACAAGAGAGATGGACTCGATCTACCAAAATAGAATCACCCACCAGTGTAGACACATAAACAGGAATACTCAATGAATCACTAGGCATGACCAGATACTGTGCAAAATAAGATGACACATACGAGTATGTAGACCCTGGATCAAATAATACTGAAGCATCTCTATTACAAACTAGAACCATACCTGTAATAACTGCATCTGAAGCCTCAGCCTCGGGC
The DNA here is from genome assembly GCF_000715075.1 of Nicotiana tabacum. NCBI lineage: Eukaryota > Viridiplantae > Streptophyta > Magnoliopsida > Solanales > Solanaceae > Nicotiana > Nicotiana tabacum. Next base: position 104,553,452 of record NC_134080.1, on the reverse strand, counting down.
CTGGCTGGGAGAGTATAACATCGAAGCTGGGCCCCACCACCCTAAACTACCTCTCTGGGACGACCTGCAGCTGGCTGGCCTCCACTTCTGGCGGCCTGAGCTCCACCTCTAGGACCTCTACCTCCACCTCTAGCACCTCTACCCCCACCTCTAGCTGGCTGGGCGGGCTGTGGAACATCTGGTGCCTGAACCACAGCACGGGAACCCTGATGCGGAGAACTGCTCGAAGCTCAAGGGCAATACTTAGCAATGTGCCTCGTGTCGCCACAAGTAAAACAAGCCCTTGGCTGTTGGGGCTGACGATCCTGAAAACTCTGAAGCGGTGGTGCACTAATAGGTGTTGGTGGTGCACTGAAGGACTGCTGATCAGAATACTGCATCGGAGGACCACGGCCACCTAAAGCACCGTGAGAAACCTGAAGAGCTGACTAAAAGGGCCTAGGAGGATGGCCTCTACCATATGAATCTCTACCTCCAGACGAGGTACCACTAAATCTGCCTGAATTGCGGGGCCTCTTATCCGACCCATGACCCCCTCCCTACGATAGAACCATCTCAATTCTGCGGGCCACATTGGCTGCCTCCTCAAAAGTGATCTCACTCCCGACCTCCTTGGCCATCTGAAGACAAATCGGCTGAATAAGACCGTCGATAAACCTCCTCACCCTCTCTCTCTCGGTAGGAAGTATGACAAGAGCATTGTGAGCTAAGTCAATGAACCTGGTCTCATACTGGGTGACCGTCATGGAACCCTGCTGGAGGCGCTCAAACTGCCTCCGATAGGCCTCTCTCTGAGTAACGAGGAGAAACTTCTCCAGAAACAATACTATAAACTGCTCCCAAGTCAAAGATGGCGATCCGGCTGGCCTAGCTAAGCAATAATCCCTCCACCAAGTCTTGGCGGATCCAGACAAGCGAAATGTAGCAAAATCGACCCCATTGGTCTCAAAAATGCCCATGTTCCTGAGAACCTCGTGGCAGCTATATAGGAAATCCTGGGGATCCTCATAAGAAGAACCGCTGAAAGTAGTAGTGAAGAGCTTGGTGAACCTATCCATCCTCCACAAAGCATCGGCAGACATCGCTACTCCATCACCGGTCTGAGCTGTGACACCCGACTGAACTACTCCAACTGGCTGAACCACTAGAGTCTGAATCTGGGGAGCAATCTGCTTCGGATTGCATGTAGCAGGAGTCTGAGCCGCTCCTCCAGCCTGAGAGACAGCTGATGCTACAGGAAGCAAGCCTGCCCGGGTGATACTCTCAAAGAGGCCCACTAATCGGACCAGAGCATCCTGAAGAACTGGGGTAGCAATAAACCCCTCTAGGACCTGAGCTGGGCCCACCGGAACTGCTGGAGCCGGAACCTCCTCATCAAAATCAACCTGAGGCTCCGTCACTGGGGCTGCTACTCGGGGCTGAGATCTGCCCCTACCTCGGCCTCTAACAAGGCCTCGCCCTTGCCCTCTGCCCCTCGTGGGAGCTGCTACTAGGGCTCGGGCTGTTGAGCGGTAGATGAGGAAGCGCGTGTTCTCGCCACCTGCGAAAGAACGGAGTAGAGATTCAATCAGTGTTGGGAAACAGAACCGCACGACAAGAGAGAACAAATGTGAAGTTTTCCTGACTCTGTAGCCCCATGGGGGGATAAATACAGACGTCTCCGTACCTATCCTGCAGACTCTACTAAGTTTGTCTGTGAACTGTGAGACCCATGTAACCTAGAGCTCTGATACCAACTTGTCACGACCCAGATTTTCCACCCTCGAGAGTCATGATGGCACCTACTAATGAGAGCTAGGTAAGCCAACCCTTAACTATCTAATTCCTTACCAAATTACTTCCTTTTAACAATTACGAGCAATAACATAAGAACAACAGAACTTTAAATAATTAAGCAGAAGATAACCACAAAATATCTGAAGGCTACGTCTATTACAACTTTTAAAACCTCAAATACCCCAAAACCTGGTGTCACAGTGTCACAGACTGTCTAAGAGTTTCTACATACAAGGTTTGAAGAAATGCAACACACTGTTTTTGAACAAAGGAAATGAAACAGGAAATAGAGATAGAGGGAGACTCCAAGATCTGCGGACACCTACAGGTCTACTTTGGGTCTCCGAGTGGACTAAAGGAAGCCCTCCAACTATTGTCCGAAAGCTGCTCCGGGATCTGCACACAGTGCAGAGCGTAGTATCAGCACAACCGACCTCATGTGCTGGTAAGTGCCAGGCCTAACCCCGGCGAGGTAGTGACAAGGCTAGGACCAGACTCGAGATAAACTTGTGCAGTTATATAACATATGGCGGAAAAGTAACAAGTAATAAGCAATTAAAGCTGGGGAAGGGGAACATGCTTCGGGGGTAGCTGACAAAACAAAATAACAAGAAATAACAAGGAAGCTAACAATATAACTTCTAATCAGATAAAGAGAAGTAAAGACAGCTTTCACTTTCAGTTTCCATCTTGTTGCAAGCGTGCAACCCGATCCCATTTCTCATATCTTGTGGTAGGCGTACCACCCGCTCTCATTTCATTATATCTTGTGGTAGGCATACCACCCGCTCCCATTTAATAATATCTTGTGGTAGGCGTACCACCCGCTCCCATTTCATAATATCTTCTGGTAGGTGTACCACCCGCTCCCATTTCGTTATCTTGTGGTAGGCGTACCACCCGCTCCCATTTCGTTATCTTGTGGTAGGTGTACCACCCACTCCCATTTCATAAAATCTTGTGGTAGGCGTACCACCCACTCCCTTTTATAGTTCATCACACAATCACAAGAAATCCCGGCAAGGGAACATAAGTTATATAATAACTTCCCGGCAAGGGAACAAAAGCAATATAAAAAATTTCCGGCAAGGGAACAACAATATCGAAATAGTCATCCCGGCAAGGCAGAATCAGCTATAACCAATCTCACTTAGCTGGTACTTAGTTCAATTAATGGAAATGCTCAATCATAGAAGATTATTAACTAAAGCATACAAAGTATCATTCAAGAACACAACAACTTTCAATTTAAGACACACAGTCATGCTTGACACCAACGTATAGATACTCGTCACCATGCCTATACGTCGTACTCAACAAGAAGCAAGTATGACTCAACTCCTAATCCCTCAAGCTAGGGTTAGACCAAACACTTACCTCGAAGCTTTGAACACCACTCAAGCCTCAATTATAGCTTTACCCCTTGATTCGACCACCAATCCGCTCGAATCTAGTCACAAGTTACTTAATTACATCAATAAGTGCTAAATGAATCAACCCCAATGCATGAAAATGAGTTTTCCCAAAGTTTTGCCCAAAAAGTCAAAATCACCCCCGGGCCCACGTAGTCGAAACCCGAGGTTCAGACCAAAACTCGATTTCCTATTCCCCCACGAATCCAAATATATAATTTGTTTTGAAATGGGACCTCAAATTGAGGTCCAAATCACCAATTTTAGAAAAAACCTAGGTTCTACCCAAAACACCTAATTTCCCCCATGAAAATATTTGATTTGAAGTTGAAATCATATTAAAAGATGTTAAGGAGTGAAGAAAATGAGTTAGAATCACTTACCAATGTTTTGAGAAGAAAGGTTGTCTGAAAAATTGCCTCTTATGTTTTGGGGGTTTTGAAAAGTGAAAAATAACTGAAATTCATGTTTATTTATACTCCTCTCAGACCCCCTGTGCGGACCGCATCAAATGAACTGCAGCCGCACAGGCCTCCCTAAAGACCTTCAGTTCAGCACCCTGTGCGGACCGCACAAATGCGACTGCGGCCGCACAACCTCCACCGCGCTCCGCACAAAGGCGGCCGCGGACGCGCTGGCCCCTCCGCGGTCGCACGCGATTTCTCGCGGACCGCACTAAAGGGTTCAAAGACCTGCAACATCTGACTTTCTAAGCCTAAGGCATCTAGGAACCTACTCAAAACTCACCCGAGCCCTCGAAACTCCAACCCAAGTATACACACAACCTCAAAAATATCCTACGGATATATTCGTGAAATCAAATTATCAAAATAATATCACGAGCATTGAATTAAACCTCGAGATCAATGAAATTTCTCAAAACTCTTTTAAATATCAAATTTCTCAATTAAGTTCCGAATCGCGTCAAACGACATCCGTTTTTAACCAAATTTCACAGGAATGACTCAAGTCATATATAAGACTTGTACCGGGCGCCAGAACCAAAATACGGGCCCGATACCATTGCTTTGTAATCAGTTTTCATTTCAAATTTCCTTAAACAATTTCTGAAAACAATTTCACTTAAAAATTTATTTCTCGGGCTTGGGAGCTCGGAATTCGATTCCGGGCATACGCCCAAGTCCCATATTTTCCTACGGACCCTTCGGAACCGTCAAATCGTGGGTCCGGGTCCGCTTACCCAAAACGTTGACCGAAGTCAAATTAGCTCATTCTATAATCAAAACTTATCGTTTTTCACAGATTATCATATTTAAGCTTTCCGGCTACACGCTCGAACTACACACACAAATTGAGGTTACTCTAATGAGGTTTTCAAGGCCTCGGAGACACAGAAATCAACTGAAAGCAAGTGATGACCCTTTGGGTCGTCACAATATATTACCATATAAAAGATAATATTTTATGCCAAACAATATTCATGGTTTATCTCATATTTCATTAATTGATATATTCATTTCTTAACAGGAAAATAAAGTTTAAATTTTGATTTAAAAACTAATTATATTTATTCATATTTGGCACTCATTATGCTTTTAAACCTTACCAATAGCGTAACTAAAGGGCCATTCAAACTCAATAATATCTTTTTTAAAACTAATTGTTTCTTAACCAATTATTATTATTTAAATTAAAATTGAAAGAAAGAAAAGTTAAATTCGATTAGGAATATAAATTTCATTCAAAACTTAATATGTGAAAATATATAGATATATGAGTCTAAATTTTAATTGAGATAATCTGGTGGTACATGTACAATACTTTAGTAAATTATTTGAATTCAAAGGTAACATTTTAGTATATTCGTATTGAAATTTGAAAAATATAATAAGTATTCCTATATAAGAAAATTAAGATTATATGTGCCTTAGATCTAAGGTAATTAAATCTGCACATTTACTTCATTTATTACTTTTAATTTGTTTACATTTGAAGACAAATATTAATATGAAAAAATTAATTCATATTTTAAGTTTCACATTTAATACATGGAAGTGAATAATTGATTGACAATCAAACGACATATATGGTAAAATAATATTGTGATTAAGATTCACTCAAAATAGTTGTCACGGCCCAGATTTCCCACCCTCGGGACTCGTGATGGCGCCTACTAATGTGAGCTAGGCAAGCCAATCCTTAACTACTTACTTCATTAATAAATACTTCTTTTAATAATTATCAGTGATAACATGAAAGCAACAGAATTAAATAATTATGCGGAAGACTTAAATTAAAGAAGACGAAACAATAATGCGAGAATCAACATATGCCTCTACCCAAGAACTGGTGTCACATTACTCACGAACTTCTAAGAGTACTAAATACAACCGTTTGAAAAAAAATATAAACTGTTTGTCTCGAATACATGAGATAACAGACTGAAATAAAAGATAGAGGAGACGCCGGGCTTGCGGACGCCTGCAAGACTACCTCGGTGTCTTACTGGACTGAAGGCTGGCTCCCGCGCTATTGCTGCTGTCCAAGACCTGGATCTGTGCAAAAGAGCACAGAGTGTAGTATCAGCACAACCGACCCCATGTGCTGGTAAGTGTCTAGCCTAACCCCGGCGAGAAAGTGACGAAGCTAGGACCAGACTCCAGATAAACCTGTGCAGTTATACAATATATGGCGGAAAAGTAAACAAGTAATAAGCAGTTAAAGCTGGAGAAGGGAAACATGCTTCGGGGATAGCAGTTAAAAGAAAATAACAGGGAATAATAAGGAAGCTAGCAATATAACTTCTATCACAAATGAAGAAAATAACGTCAACTTTCACTTTCAGTTTCATCTTGTTGCAGGCGTGCAACCTGATCCCATTTCTCATATCTCGTGGTAGGCATACCACCCGCTCCCATTTTATTATATCTCGTGGTATGCGTACCACCCGCTCCCATTTCATAATAACTTGTGGTAGGCGAACCACCCACTCCCATTTCATAATATCTTGTGGTAAGCGTACCACCCGCTCCCATTTCATAATATCTTGTGGTAGGCGTACCACCCGCTCCCATTTCATAATATCTTGTGGTAGGCGTACCACCCGCTCCCATTTCATAATATCTTGTGGTAGGCGTACCACCCGCTCCCATTTCATAATATCTTGTGGTAGGCGTACCACCCGCTCCCATTTCATCACACAATTACAAGAAATCCCGGCAAGGGAACATAAGCGATATAATAACCTCCTGGCGAGGGAACAAAAGCAATATAATAGTTTCCCGGAAAGGGAACAAAGATATCGAAACAATCATTCCGGCAAGGGAGAATCAGCTATAACCAATCTTAACTTAGCTTGTACTCAGCCCAAATAATTGCTCAAACATAAATAAGATCTGCGAGGATAGAACAATTCTTTGCGCAATATAGAAGATCATTAATTAAAGCATCTAAAATGTCATTTAAGGACACAACCACTTTCAATTTAAGACTCACGGTCATGCTCGACACCAACGTATAGATACTCGTCACCATGCCTATACGTCGTACTCAACAAGAAGCAAGTAGCAAATATGACTCTACTCCTAATCCCTCAAACTAAGGTTAGACCAAGCACTTACCTCGATGCCTTGAATACCACTCAAGTCTCAATTATAGCTTTACCTCTTGATTCCACCACTAATCCGCTCTAATCTAGTCATAAGTTACTTAATTACATCAATAAGTGCTAAATGAATCAACCCCAATGCATGAAAATGAGTTTTCCCAAAGTTTTACTCAAAAAGTCAAAATCACCCCCGGGCCCACGTGGTCAAAACCTAAGGTTCGGACCAAAACCCGTTTACCCATTCCCCCACGAATCCAAATGTATAATTTGTTTTGAAATCGGACCCCAAATTGAGGTCCAAATCCCCAATTTTAGAAACCCTAGGTTCTACCCAAAACACCCAATTTCCCCATGAAAATCTTTGATTTGAAGTTTAAATCATGTTAAAAGATGTTAAGAAGTGAAGAAAATGAGTTAGAAATCACTTACCAATCGTTTTGGAGAAGAAAAGTAGTTTGGAAAATAGCCTCTTACGTTTTGGGGTTTTGAAAAGTGTAAAAATAACTGAAATTCACGTGAATTTATAACCCTCTGAAGCCCCCACTGCGGACCGCGCTAAGCTGACCGCGGCCGCGCTGGCCCCTCCTAAAGACCTACGAATCTTTGCCCCGCGCGGACCGAGTAAAGCTGACCGCGGCCGCATAACACCCAGCGTGGACCGCGCAAAGGCGACCGCGGCCACGTTGGCCCCTCCGCGGCCGCACACGATTCCTCGCGGGCCGCGCTAAAGGGTTCAGAGGCCTGCAATATTTTCCTGAACCTGCAACATCTGATCTTTTAAGCCTACAGTATCCCGGAACCTACTCGAAACTCTAACCCAAGTATATACACAACCTCAAAAACATTCTACGAACATATTCGTGTAGTCAAATCGCCAAAATAACATCATGAACATCGAATTAAACCTCAAGATCAATGAAATTTTAAAAATCCATCAAGTTCAAATTTAGGAATTCAAGTCCGAAACACGTCAAACTACGTCTGATTTTAATCAAACTTTACAGAAACCTCTTAAATCACATATAAGACCTGTACCAGGCGCCGGAACCAAAATATTATCCCGATACCAACACGTTCTAATCAATTTTCATTTCAATTTTCCTTAACAATTTTAGAAAACAATTTTACTCAAAAATTCATTTCTCGGGCTTGGGACCTCGGAATCCAATTCCGGGCATACGCCCAAGTCCCATATTTTCCTACGGACCCTCCAAGACCGTCAAATCGCAGGTCCGGGTCCATTTACCCAAAATGTTGACTGAAGTCAAATTTTATTCATTTTAATATCAAAACTTAGCATTTTTCACAAAATTTCATATTTAAGCTTTCCGGCTACGCACCCGGATTGTGCACGCAAATCGAAGCAACTCTAAATGAGGTTTTCAAGGCCTCGGAAGCACATAATGGGTAAGAAAACAGGTGATGACCCCTTTGGGTCGTCACATTTTCCACCTCTAAAACAACCGTTCATCCTCGAACGGACAGAAGAAGAAAGTACCTGAGTCGGGGAAAAGATGAGGATAACGGTCCCGCATATCGGACTCGGACTCCCAGATCGATGCCTCAGGAGGCTGACCTCTCCACTGAACACGAACAAAAGGGAAACTCTTGGATCTCAAGTGATGAACCTGCCGGTGTAGAATAGCTACCGGCTCCTCCTCATAGGACAAGTACTTGTCCAACTGAACAGTGCTGAATTCTAACACGTAGGATGGATCGCCGTGATACCTCTGAAGCATGGACACATGAAAAATTGGATGCACGGCTGATAAGCTCCGCGATAATGCAAGTTGATAAGCCACCTCTCCCACTCGATCAAGAATCTCAAACAGACCAATGTACCTAGGGCTAAGCTTGCCCTTCTTCCCAAATCTTGTCACTTCCTTCATAGGCGACACTCGGAGCAGTACCCGCTCACCAACCATAAAAGCCACATTTCGAACCTTGTGGTCTGCATAACTCTTCTGCCTGGACTGAGCTGTACAAAGTCTATCTTGAATAATCCTGACCTTGTCCAAGGCCTCCTGAACCAGATCCGTACCCAATAACCGAGCCTCTCCCGGCTCAAACCATCCAACCGGAGATCGACACCGCCTACCATATAAAGCCTCGTAAGGAGCCATCTAGATACTCGACTGGTAGCTGTTGTTGTAGGTAAATTCTGCTAAAGGCAAAAACTGATCCCACGAACCTCCGAAGTCAATAACACAAGCCCGGAGCATATCCTCCAATATCTGAATAGTCTGCTCGGACTGTCCATCCGTCTGAGGATAAAATGTTGTACTCAACTTATCCTGGGTGCCTAACCCTCGCTGAACTACTCTCCATAAATGCGAGGTGAATTGCGTACCTCGATCCGAAATGATATATACCGGCACACCATAAAGGCGAACAATCTCCCGGATATAGATCTCAGCTAACCTCTCGGTCGAATGGGAGACTGCCACAGGAATGAAATGCGCTGACTTGGTCAGCCTATCAATAATGACCCAAACTGCATCGAACTTCCTCCGAGTCAGCGGAAGCCCAATAACAAAATCCATAGTGATCCGCTCCCATTTTCACTCGGGAAGCTCAATCCTCTGAAATAAACCACCAGGCCTTTGATGCTCGTACTTAACCTGCTGACAATTCAAACACCGTGCCACATATGCCACAATATCTTTCTTCATTCTACGCCACCAACAATGCTGTCGCAAATCCTGATACATCTTTGCGGCACCCAGAGTACCGAGAACTATGGGCCTCCTCTAAAATCAACTCTTGAAGTCCATCCACATTAGGCACACAAACTCGACCCTGCAATCTCAGAACTCCATCATCACCTAAGGTAACCTGCTTGGCACCTCCATGCTGCACCGTGTCTCTAAGGACACATAAATGGGGATCATCAAACTGCCGATCATGGATACGCCCCAATAATGAAGAACGAGTGACTGTGTAAGCCAATACTCGACTAGGCTCAGAAATATCCAATCTCACAAATAGATTGGCCAAAGACTGAACATCCAAAGCAAACAGTCTCTCACCGACTGGAATATAAGCAAGACTGTCCATACTGGCTGACTTTCAACTCAAAGCATCGACCACCACGTTGGCCTTTCCCGGGTGATATAAGATAGTGATATCATAATCCTTCAACAACTCCAACCACCTCCTCTGCCTCAAATTCAATTCCTTTTGCTTGAACAAATACTGAAGACTCTTGTGATCAGTGAACACCTCACATGCCACGCCATACAGATAGTGCCTCCAAATCTTCAATGCATGAACAATGGCTGCCAACTCTAAATCATGGACCAGATAGTTCTTCTCATGAATCTTCAACTGCCTCGAAGCATAGGCAATGACCTTGCCATCCTGCATCAACACTGCACCAAGCCCAATGCGAGATGCATCACAATAAACGGTGTAAGGCCCTGAACCTGTAGGCAGAACTAACACTGGTGCCGTAATCAGAGCTGTCTTAAGCCTCTGAAAGCTCGCCTCACACTCGTCTAACCAATCTGAACTGGGCACCTTTCTGAGTCAACCTGGTCAACGGGGCTGCAATAGATGAAAACCCCTCCACGAACCGACGATAGTAGCCTGTCAATCCCAAGAAACTCCGAATCTCTGTAGCTGATGCTGATCTTGGCCAGTTCTTAACTGCCTCAATCTTCTTCGGCTCAACCTGAATACCATCTGTGGATACGATATGAACCAGAAATGCAACTGAGCTCAACAAAAACTCACACTTCGAGAACTTAGCATATAACTGACTATCCCTCAAGGTCTGAAGAACCACTCTAAGATGCTGCTCGTGCTCCTCCCGGCTATGGGAATATATCAAAATATCATCAATGAAGACTATCACGAACGAGTCCAAATAAGGCCTGAACACTTGGTTCATCAAATCCATAAAGGCTACTGGGGCATTGGTCAACCCAAATGACATAACCAAGAACTCATAATGCCCGTACCGAGTACAGAATGTTGTCTTAGGGACATCGGATGCCCTAATCCTCAACTGATGGTAGCCAGATCGCAAGTCAATCTTTGAAAATACCTTGGCACCCTGAAGCTGATCGAAAAAATCATCAATCCTCGGCAGTGGATACTTATTCTTGATTGTGACCTTGTTCAACTGTCGGTAATCAATGCACATCCTCATCGAACCATCCTTTTTCTTAACAAACAACACCGGCGCACCCCAAGGCGAAATGTTGGGTCTAATAAAACCATTCTCAAGCAAGTCCTGTAACTGCTACTTCAATTCTTTCAACTCAGGCAGGGCCATACGGTATGGAGGAATAGAAATGGGCTGGGTGCCTAGAGTCAAATCAATGCAAAAATTAATATCCCTGTTGGGGCGGCATACCCGACAGGTCTGAAGGGAAAACTTCAGGAAACTCCCGAACAACGGGCATAGAATCAATAAAAGGGAATCGCGAACATACGCCAAGTAGGCCAAACACCCTTTCTCGACCATACGTCGAGCCTTCACATACGAGATAACACTGCGGGTAGAATGACCAGGAGTCCCTTTCCACTCTAAATGGGGCAAATCCGGTAATGCTAGGATCACAGTCTTGGCATGGCAATCCAAGATAGCGTGGTACGGGGATAACCAGTCCATCCCCAATATAACATCGAAATCGACCATATATAAAAGCAACAAATCAACACGAGTCTCAAGACCTCCAATCACTACAATACAAGAACGATGAACTCGATTGGCCACGATAGAATTACCTACCGGTGTATACACATATATAGGCATACTCAATGAATCACTAGGCATGACCAGGTACGACGCAAACTAAGTTGACACATACGAATACATAGACCCCGGATCAAATAACACTGAAGCATCTCTATCACAAACTAGAATAGTACCTGTAATAACTGCATCTGAAGCCTCAGCCTCGGGCCTAGCTAGAAGGTCGTAGCATCGGGGCTGGGCCCCTGAACTACCTCTCTGGGATGGTCTGCTGCTGGATGGCCTCCACCTCTGGCGGCCTGAGCTCCACCTCTAGGACCTCTACCTCCACCTCTAGCACCTCTACCCCCACCTCTAACTGGTTGGGTAGGCTGTGGAACACCTGGTGCTTGTACTATAGCACGAGAACCCTGATGCAAAAAACTGCTCGACGCTCGAGGGCAATACCTAGCAATGTGCCTCATGTCGCCACAAGTAAAATAAGCCCTCGGCTGCTGGGGCTGACGACCCTGGAAACTCTGAAGTGGCGGTGCACTGTAAGACTGCTGATTAGAATAGTGCGTCTGAGAACCATGACCACCTGAAGTACCATGGGAGACCTGAAGAGCTGACTGAAAGGGCCTAGGAGGATGGCCTCTACCATTTGAATCTCTACCTCCAGACGAGGTACCACTGAATCTGCCCGAATGACGGGTCCTTTTATCCGACCCATGACCACCTCCCTGTGACAGAACCATCTCAACTCGGCGGGCCACATTGGCTGCCTCCCGAAATGTGATCTCACTCCCAACCTCCTTGTCCATCTGAAGACGAATCGGCTAAATAAGACCATCAATAAACCTCCCCACCCTCTCTCTCTTGGTGGGAAGTATGACAAGAGCATGGCGATCTAGATTAATAAACCTGGTCTCATATTGGGTGACCATCATGGAACCCTGCTGGAGGCGCTCAAACTGCCTCCGGAAGGCCTCTCTCTGAGTCACGGGGAGAAACTTTTCCAGAAACAACACTGAAAACTACTCCCATGTCAAAGATGGTGAACCAGCTGGTCTAGCAAAGCAATAATCCCGCTACCAAGTCTTGGCGGATCCAGACAGTCGAAAGGTAGCAAAATCAACCCCATTGGTCTCAACAATGCCCATGTTCCTTAGAACTTCGTGGCAGCTGTATAGGAAATCCTGGGGATCCTCAGAAGAAGTCCGCTGAAAGTAGTAGTGAAAAGCTTGGTGAATCTGTCCAGTCTCCACAAAGCATCGGCAGACATAGCCGCTCCATTGCCGGTCTGAGCCACTACACCCGGCTGAACTGCCACCGCTGGCTGAACCGCTGGAACCTGAATTTGGGGAGCTACCTACTCTAGAGTGCGAGTAGCGAGAGTTTGAGCCCCTCTTCCATCCTGAGAAGTGGCTGGTGCTACTGGAAGCAAACCCGCTAGGGTGACACTCTCCATGAGGCCCACCAATTGGACCAGAGCATCCTGAAGAATTGGGTTGGCAATGAACCCCTCTGGGAACTGAGCTAGGCCCACTGGAACTACTAGGGCCGGAACCTCCTCCTCGAAATCAACCTGAGGCTCCGCCACTAGTGCTGCTGCTCGGGGCTGAGCTCTGCCCCTACCTCGGCCTCTAGTACGGCCTCGGCCTTGCCCTCTGCCCTTAGTGGGAGCTGCTGCAGGGGGCTCGGGCTGCTGAGCGGTAGATGAGGAAGCGCGTGTTCTCGCTATCTGCAAGGAACAGAGTAGAAGTTCAATTAGCATTTGAGGAACAAATCCGCACGATAAGAAAGAACAAATGTGAGATTTTCCTAACTCTGTAGCCTCTGGGGGATAAATACAGACGTCTTTGTACCGATCCCTCAGACTCTACCGAGCTTGTCAGTGAGTTGTGAGACCTATGTAACCTAGAGCTCTGATACCAACTTGTCACGACCCGGATTTCCCACCCTCGGGAGTTATGATGGCGCCAACTAATGTGAGCTAGGCAAGCCAATCCTTAACTGCTTACTTCATTAACAAATACTTCTTTTAACAATTATCAGTGATAACATGAAATCAATGGAATTAAATAATTATGCGGAAGACTTAAATTAAAGAAGACGAAACAATAATGCGAGAATAAACATATGCCTCTACCCAAGAACTGGTGTCACATTGCTCACGAACTTCTAAGAGTACTAAATACAACCGTTTGAAAAAAATATAAGCTGTTTGTCTCGAATACATGAGATAACAGACTGAAATAAAAGATAGAGGAGACACCGAGCCTACGGACGCCTGCAAGGCTACCTCGGTGTCTCACTGGACTGAAGGCTGGTTCCCGCGCTACTGCTGCTATCCTAGACCTGGATCTGTGCAAAAGAGCACAGAGTGTAGTATCAGCACAACTGAACCCATGTACTGGTAAGTGTCTAGCCTAACCCCGGCGAGGTAGTGACGAAGCTAGGACCAGACTCCAAATAAACCTGTGCAGTTATACAATATATGGCGGAAAAGTAAACAAGTAATAAGCAGTTAAAGATGGGGAAGGGAAACATGCTTCGAGGATAGCAGTTAAAAGAAAATAACAGGGAATAATAAGGAAGCTAGCAATATAACTTCTATCACAAATGAAGAAAATAAAGGCAACTTTCACTTTCGGTTTCATCTTGTTGCAAGCGTGCAACCCGATCCCATTTCTCATATCTCGTGGTAGGCGTACCACCCGCTCTCATTTCATTATATCTCGTGGTAGGCGTACCACCCGCTCCCTGTGAGCACGTGATTTTTGCCTCACATCAAATACTCCTACAAAATCTAAGAAAATAGATTTTATTTTTTTATTATTTGCCATTTTTTAGGAATTTTGTAGATTCTTATTAATTGTTTACAATTTTCTTGCCTGTGTAATTTTTATTCGAATCATAAAATACCAAAATATCATGCATTACATTTAGGATTTATTTTTGCACTTTTAGATTTAATCTGTAACTACTTGTTTTATAAAATTTGAAAATCAGCAAAAATAGCTCATTTTTACATTTTTTGTCTTTAATTTTAGTTTATTGATTTTTCACTTTTAATATAGATTTGAGTAATGTTTACAATTTTTAATTAGCTCAATTTACATTTTTAGATAATTTAGGATTTGTTTTTAATTTTAAGATTTCTAATTAAAAATAGAAGAAAGATTAAAAGAAAAGGAAATAAAGGGAGAATTGGAAAGGAGTCCATTTTTGGAATTGGGCCATTTTTCAACACACATTTCGGCCCAAGAAGTCCCCCCTCCCCCCTATGCAACTTAATTGCAGCCCAAAAAAAAACCTTTCTCCCACCGGTTCGCCCCAACACAACCGGGTTGACCCGCCGGATCAACCCATTTCCCCTCTTACTATAAATCTATATTATAATTTCTCCCCATTTTTGAACCCTAACCCTAGAAGACAAAGTCAGAGGCGGCTCCAATGTTCTTCTTCTCTACTGAGTTCGATCTCGACTCGCCTGAGTTCGAGCGAGCTCACTCAAAACGGTTCCCTCTCCACGTCACCTCTATTCCCCAACAGATTTGTCAGAGGAGTACGATATTCTCTCAGAATTCTACAATTTCGGATTCAAAAGGACGATTTGCTGGACTAATGGGGGCCGTGGATAGATGTAAATCGATCCATGCCTTCCATTTGTCCCAAAAATTGTTCAAAACAAACGTGAGGATTTTTGAATTCGGGGCAGAAGATTCGAAATTTTGAGGGCTATATATATATGAGGTAAGCTTTCTTTGAGAAGGGATAGAAAAATCAGAGGAGAAAAATCTAAAAAAAAAAGATCTTAAAGCTTAGTCGAGATTTTCAGTTTTTTTAATAGTCATTTTTCTTCAAGTCCTTCTTCTTCAGTTTCTTTTTTAGAAAAAAAAACATTAAAAAAAATGTGTGCTCTGAGTTCATCCTTGTTTTGAGTTTATTGCATTTTTTTTAAGAGAAAAACCAAAAACAAAGTGACCGAAAACAGACATTTATCTAGCTTTGGTTTTTTAATCTTGATTTTTTGGGAAGTTTTTGGATTAAACTTCAAGTTAATGTCTGTAGCTGGGATTCTGAACTTTGGCACTGGTTGGATTTTTGTCCGAATTTTTGGTTGAAATTTCGATCTGGTGGGCTGACTGGTCGAGCTTTCGTTACTGCTGCTGAGTTCTTTCTTCTGTTTCGGAATTTCGTTTGCTATTTTCGGTTATTTTTACTAATAGGTATGTTTCAACACTGTTGTATTCATTTTCTATTTGAATAAAGTTGTTGATTTCTGGTTTGGCTTGCTGAATGCTTGTGATAGTATGTTAACATGAACTTAAACAGATCTATATTAAAATGATTTCTGGAGTCAAGTGTTAGAGTTTTACTAGGTCGAGATTTGAGTGCAAGCATGAAGCAGCGAGTTTTGTTTTACTGATCAACCATTGTGAGAAGGAATTTTGGTTCCTATTTGTTTTGGGGAGTCAAGTTGCTGTATTTTTTCTGAGTTTCCTTTACTGCAGAATGTATACCTTTCATTAAGTCTCAAGCTATCATGACTACTGATTTAAAAGTGTACTGTGATTCGAGAAGTGTTTTCTTCAATTTTGTCCGCAAAGGGGACTGTTTCATTGGTTTCTTGGCTCATTTTCGCTATATTTGTTAGGCTGGCTTGTGGTGGGGGTGAGAAACAGGGCAGTTTTTTTATCTATGTTGCTGCATTTTCTGCTAAGTTTTGAGCTGCTCCGTAGGTGCTGGGGTTTGTGTTCTTATGCGTATGTGTTGGTTGTTGTTTTTTTGGTTAAGAAGACAGGTCTCTTTTAGGCGTCATTTTGGCCTTCTTTATCTTTGTGCATTTTTCCATGTTGATTGTAGAGAACTCTTAATAGGATTTCTGTTTAATTTTGTCCATGCTCAGTTTGTGTTGTTTGACAATCTGCTCGTAGACTACTGAAGTTGACTGTTGGGTCACATCGAAAATCAAAGAAATAAAGGAATGTAGCAGACCCATATTCATTTCGAGTGCTGGGTGTAATTTTTGAAAAGGATTCGTGAAGTGCTACATTTCATGTTATATTTTCTCCACCTGATAATGGTTTAATTTCATGTTATAATCAGTAGGATTTGCCTAGAAGAACATTAACACTATATAATCCAAAGACCAAATCTGATATTATAATATAATACTTTTGGATTAAAAAGAATAATTACATATCTGTTTCAATGGTCTCTTGTTTTCTTTCCTCAAGTTGGCTAGTGAAAGTTGTGCGGGCATTCTTTGCAAGTCGGACTTATACTCTGCTTGTGAATTAGCTAGCAGGTAAAGGTTACTCCCACTTTAAACTAGCGGTTCCACAATTCCTAGTGCAAGAATATTTAAGTCGAGCATTTTGTAGTGAATCTCTTGTATTTGTAGTGCCACTTGTATTCTTAGACAATTAGGCGGCTCCAAACATGACAAGGATTTGAATATTATTATCGTGATTATGTACACGTTCGCATGATACGATTATTTTTAAAAAAAAAATAAAACATAAATACTCGTAGTTTGCTTTAGGCTCGATTTAGACTATTATTGTAATTATGTATGCGTTCGTATAACATAATTGCAAATTTAATTCTAAAAAAAAAAGTAACTCGAGGGATGCGTTCGCGCAACTTCAACCACACTTTTCTTAATAAAATAAACAAAGTGTTATTAATTGTGGACACGTTCGCGTGACATGATTTTAATGCGTCAAAGGAAAAGAGTATACGTTCGCGTAACTCAATTCTTTAATTACGAATAAATCAAAAGTGATTAAAAGAGGGTAAAAAGATAATTGCACATAGGTCCTAAAAATGAGTAGTTAAACAATTTAAGCCAAGATTGCTAAGCGACCGTGCTAGAACCACGGAACCCGAAAATGCCTAACACCTTCTCCAAGTTTAACAGAATTCCTTATCTAGAATTTCTGGTTAGCAGACATCAAAAGGAAAGTCGAAATTTCCTCGATTTGGGATTTAAAATAAAGCGGTGACTTGGGACACCATAATCTATCCCAAGTGGTGACTCTGATTAAATAAAATAATCTCATTTCGAATAATGTCACTTAAATTGGAAAAACTTCCTTATATACCCTCGGGGTGGTAAAAAGGAGGTGTGACACTCCTATTTCATTATATCTTGTGATAGGCGTACCACCCGCTCTCATTTCATAATATCTTGTGGTAGGCGTACCACCCAGCTCCCATTTCATAATATATCTTGTGGTAGGCATACCACCCGCTCCCATTTCATCACACAATTACAAGAAATCCCGGCAAGGGAATATAAGCGATGTAATAACCTCCTGGCGAGGGAACAAAAGCAATATAATAGTTTCCCGGCAAGGGAACAAAGATATCGAAACAATCATCCCGGCAAGGGAGAATCAGCTATAACCAATCTTAACTTAGCTTGTACTCAGCCCAAATAATGAAAATGCTCAAACATAAATAAGATCTGCGAGGATAGAATAATTCTTTGCGCAATATAGAAGATCATTAATTAAAAGCATCTGAAATGTCATTTAAGAACACAACCACTTTCAATTTAAGACTCACGACCATGCTCGATACCAACGTATAGATACTCGTCACCATGCCTATACGTCGTACTCAACAAGAAGCAAGTAGCAAATATGACTCCACTCCTAATCCCTCAAACTAAGGTTAAACCAAACACTTACCTCGATGCCTTGAACACCACTCAAGTCTCAATTATAGCTTTACCTCTTGATTCCACCACCAATCCGCTCGAATCTAGTCATAAGTTACTTAATTACATCAATAGGTGCTAAATGAATCAACCCCAATGCATGAAAATGAGTTTTCCCAACGTTTTACTAAAAAAGTCAAAATCACCCCCGAACCCACATGGTCGAAACCCGAGGTTCGGACCAAAACCCGTTTACCCATTCCCCCATGAATCCAAATGTATAATTTATTTTGAAATCGGACCCCAAATTAAGGTCCAAATCCCCAATTTTAGAAAACCTAGGTTCTACCCAAAACACTCAATTTCCCCATGAAAATCTTTGATTTGATGTTACGAAGTGAAGAAAATGAGTTAGAAATCACTTACTAATCGTTTTGGAGAAGAAACGTTGTTTGGAAAATCGCCTCGTACGTTTTGGGGTTTTGAAAAGTGTAAAAATAACTGAAATTCACGTGAATTTATATCTCTCTGAAGCCCCCACCGCGGACCGCGCTAAGCTGACCGCGGCCACGCTGGCCCCTCCTGAAGACCTGCGGATCTTTGCCCCGCGCGGACCGCACAAAGCTGACTGCGGCCGCACAGCACCCACTACGGACCACGCAAAGGCGACCTCGGCCGTACACGATTCCTCGCGGGCCGCGCTAAAGGGTTCAGAGGCTTGCAATATTTTCCTGAACCTGCAACATCTGATCTTTTAAGCCTACAGCATCCCGGAACCTATTCGAAACTCACCCGAGCCCTCGAAACTCTAACCCAAGTATATACACAACCTCAAAAACATTCTACGAACATATTCGTGTAATCAAATCGCCAAAATAACATCATGAACATCGAATTAAACCTCAAGATCAATGAAATTTTCAAAAACTCCATCAAGTTCAAATTTAGGAATTCAAGTCCGAAACACGTCAAACGACGTCCAATTTTAACCAAACTTTACAGAAACCTCTTAAATCATATATAAGACCTGTACCAGGCGCCAGAACCAAAATATGTGCCCGATACCAACACGTTCTAATCAATTTTCATTTCAATTTTCCTTAACAATTTCAGTAAACAATTTTACTCAAAATTTCATTTCTCGGGCTTGGGACCTCAGAATCTGATTTCGGGCATACGCCCAAGTCCCATATTTTCCTACGGACCCTCCGAGATCGTCAAATCATAGGGCCGGGTTCGTTTACCCAAAATATTGACCGAAGTCAAATTTTATTCATTTTAATATCAAAACTTAGCATTTTTCACAGAATTTCATATTTAAGCTTTCCGGCTACGCGCCCGGACTGCGCATGCAAATCGAAGCGACTCTAAATGAGGTTTTCAATGCCTCGGAAGCACATAATGGATAAGAAAACAGGTGATGACCCCTTTGGGTCGTTACAATAGACCTAGGTAGAATACTATATATTCGGATTCTAACCCTGCAATACTATATGAACCTTTAGGTTAGTCTCTCAATTTTTCTTTTTTTTTCTACTCTGAATGATTTATGTTAATAAAATTATGATCTCTTCAAACTAATTTAGTATTTGAAAAGCTTTTTTGGTTAGACTAATATTCTATGCTTTTATAGTTTTGTACTAGAAAATAGCACAAGCAATATTTGTTTGTCAAGCCATGTAGTTTGCGATGAGCTTATATGGCCTGCTACTGCGAAGGTACGATTTAAGACAATTGTTATTTTATTTTGGTGTATCGTTTGTTCAATCTATTAGAATAAATTGTTGGTCTCCTATAAATTTCACTACCAAAAAGAAATAAAGTTTTATATCTTTCTTCTTTTGAATTTCACTTTTCAATTCTTCGGAAAAAAATATCTTCCTCATGAGTTATGATCAGTATAACTTACCAAAGTGTTCTCCAAGCAATGAATACTATGCTAAGGTTTGAGATGGTGAAGCAAGAAGGTACACTTAACACACACACAAATAAAAATTTAGAAGGGCTCCTTTAATCTTATTTTACTTATAGTAATTTTAATTTAAAGTCGTAACTTATTTTTTTTCCCAATTTTTTGGTTTTACTATTATTATTTTATTGTGCTTTCCAATTAACATTACATTTGTTTTTTTGTTGTAGATGTAACTAAGGAAGCTGAAGATCCATAGATATGATGTATAGAAATATTTCACAAATACAAAATGATCAAGTGTGATAGGGAACTTGAAATCCAAAAAGAAGTTTTACTAGGTTATCAAGGTATATATTCATAATTGATTAAACTTATTATTATTATTATTGTTGTTGTTGTTGTTATTATTTTATTATTTGTATTTAACATTACATTTGTCTTTTGTTACAAATGTATCTGAGGAAGCTGAGGTTTTCATAAATACGATGCATACAAGTATCTTACAAATGCGAAATAATAGTTGAAAAATGAACAAGTACAATGGAGAACCGAAATATATAA
This sequence comes from Nicotiana tabacum, assembly GCF_000715075.1. Taxonomy (NCBI): domain Eukaryota; kingdom Viridiplantae; phylum Streptophyta; class Magnoliopsida; order Solanales; family Solanaceae; genus Nicotiana; species Nicotiana tabacum. The sequence continues at coordinate 104,532,866 of NC_134080.1, read as the reverse complement.
AGAAGCTTTACCAAATCACCCGTTTAAGGATTGACTAAATATATTATGAATGTACAAGAATTGTTTTTTGGCATTATTCATTCTCAAGAGCACTACGCAAATTTAAAGTTATTTGTGTTATTATTTTGTTTGCATTTTTTTCTCTTTGGAATACTAACTTATATGCATGACAATTATCATTTTATTTTTGGTGATACATGATTATTATGATTACATGCATGTCTTTGTTTTTATATATAGATAGATATATAGATCAATATTTTCAAAATATTTGTATTTATTGATTTAGTATATGCAACCAAAACTAATAAATAATAAATATCAATAACAATTAAAAGAAGAAAAATAGAAGGTAAGATTGAATACAAATGAAGCATATGTTATAAAATTTTAACTATGCTTATTGGCACGTTGAATGCAATTGAAACATGAAAATTACTTTTGAAAGTTTGGATATTTTATTGGCACGTTGACAAAATAATAGAGGGTCAAGATGTGATTATTCATTATATATTATATCGTGATTCTAATAGAATAGGTGTTTTAACTATTTGAGCTAATAGTTATAACATAAACTAATGATGAAATAGCCACACGAACAAAATAATAAAACAGTATATCGAAACTATCAAAAGCATGTGAAAAGTTTTGATTGCATGAAAAAGTTCTCATTATGAATGATAATGTAAATTAAAATGATGGTATAAAAATAATATATATATATAAATCTCTGTTATTAAAAGGGAGAAAATATTAGCAAATATAAATTCATAAATTTTCATTCTTGGCCCACTATTTTAGAGTAATATTTGTTGCAAGTAGAATTTAGTGTGAAAACAATAAATATTCTTCGCGCATCGCGCGGGTATATATGCTAGTTATATTAAAAGGAGAGTAGTTTGTAATGTGGTTAAGCCAAGTGGCAAGCTAAAATGAAACCACTTGGCAATTTTAAGACAACAAAAAAATTTGAATTATAAATGGAAAATTATTTAATGAAAGTAGTAGTCCAAGATTTTCTTTAAATTGAATTTCATTCTTTAATAAATCAAAGCCAATTATTTGAACATTTACACTAAAAATGTTCTTTTTTTGAGAATATGTTGGACGTACACAAAGAGGGATGCAACTTTCATTGAGTAAACAAATATATTATAGCTATAGGTATCTTTACTTAAATTTGTATATAATTCAGTTACGGTAGGTATCCTTTTTTGAGAAAGAATCAACTAAAATTTCGTTTTGTATCTTGCACATTAATTTTAAGTTGAAATAATAATTCTATATTTAGTACAAGCTTTGTATCTGACCTTATTTGCGAACAATATACATTAATATAGGTATCATATACATTACTATAAATATTTTTAATTAAATTTTGTGTATAATTTATTCTTTTTTAAACTAAAAATGTTTTATTTTTGAGAATATGTTGGACGTACACAAAGAGGGATGCAATTTTCATTAAGCAAACAAATATATTATAGCTATAGGTATCTTTACTTAAATTTGTATATAATTCAGTTATGGTAGGTATCTTTTTTGAGAAAGAATCAATTAAAATTTCGTTTTGTATCTTACACATTAATTTTAAGTTGAAATAATAATTCTATATTTAGTACAAGCTTTGTATCTGACATTATTTGCGAATAATATACATTAATATAGGTATCATATAAATTACTATAAATATTTTTAATTAAAATTTGTATATAATTTATTCTTTTTTAAACTAAAAATATTCTCTTTTTGAGAATATGTTGGACGTACACAAAGAGGGATGCAATTTTCATTAAGAAAACAAATATATTATAGCTATAAGTATCTTTACTTAAATTTGTGTATAATTCAGTTATGGTAGGTTTTTGTTTTTGAGAAAGAATCAATTAAAATTTCGTTTTGTATCTTACACATTAATTTTAAGTTGAAATAATAATTCTATATTTAGTACAAGCTTTGTATCTAACCTTATTTGCGAACAATATACATTAACATAAGTATCATATACATTACTATAAGTATTTTTAATTACATTTTGTGTATAATTATTTCTTTTGTTAAACTAACATGTTCTCTTTTTGAGAATATGTTTTTTTGGTAATTAATCACTTTTATATTAATCACCCGTAAAACTGTACAAACCATAGCATCGCTTACGCAGTGTGACGACCCAAAGGGTCATCACTTGTTTTTAATTGCATTCTGTGCTTCCGAGGCCTTGAAAACCTCATTTAGAGTCGCCTCGATTTGCGTGCGCAATCCGGGCGCGTAGCCAGAAAGCTTAAATATGAAATTCTGTGAAAATGATGAAATTTGAGTTTAAAATGAATAAATTTAACTTCGGTCAACATTTTGGGTAAATAGATCCGGACTCGTGATTTGACGGTCCCGGAGGGTCCGTAGGAAAATATGGGACTTGGGCGTATGCACGAAATCGAATTCCAAGGTTTCAAGCCCGAGAAATGAATTTTTAAGTAAAATTGTTTTCCAAAAATGTTTAAGGAATTTTGAAATGAAATCTGATTAGAAAGTGATGGTATCGGGCCCGTATTTTGGTTTCGGTGCCCGGTCAGGTCTTATATATGGTTTAAGTCATTTCTATAAAATTTGGTTAAAAACGGAGTCCGTTTGACGTGATTCAGACCTAAATTGCTAAGTTGATGTTTTATGAAGTTTGAGAAAAATCCTTTGATTTTGAGGTTTGATTCATTGTTTTTGAGGTTATTTTGGCGATTTGATCGCATGGATAAGTTCGTATGAAGTTGTTGAGTTAGTACGTGTGTTTGGTTAGGAACCCCAAGGGCTCGGGTGTGATTCGGATATGTTTCGGAGGGTTTCAGACTTAGAAAAATGTTGCAGGTTTCTCAGTGTGATGACCCGGCCCGTCGTCACGTAAGTTACTGCCTCGTTTCTCCCATTTTATGCTTCTTCATGTTTCGTTATCGATATTCGGTGTGTTAGAGTTAAATCGGATTGGTTTTGATAGGAAATAAGACACTTAGTCTCTTTAAGGGAGGCTTGTTTTGGAAAAGTCAACCGGATAATGACTATTGAGTTAGAGGGCTCGGATGTAATTTTCGGTGATTTGGTTAGCTTCGGGGGTTGATATGTGGCTTAGGAGTGTGATCGGAATTGATTTTAGAGGTCCGGAGTTGAATTAAGCTTGAATTGGCGAAGTTAGTATTTTGGCGAATTCCGGTTGGTAGGTGAGATTTTGATACGTGGGTCGGAATGGAATTCCGAGAGTTGCATTAGCTTCGTTAGATGATTTTGGATGTGTGTGCAAAAATTCAGATCATTCGGAAGTGTGTTGGTTGGGTTTTTGATCAAATGCGTATTTCGGAAGTTTTTAAGAAATTTAGGCTTAAATCCGATGTAATTTGATGGTTTTGGGGTTGTTTGTGGTGTTTTGATGATTGGAACAAGTTTGAATGATGTTTTAGGACGGGTTGACACTTTTGGTTGAGGTCCCGGGGGCCTCGGGGTGATTTCGGATGGCTAACGGGAATTTTTAAAGTTGGTAAATGCTGCAGAAATGCAGCAGTCAGTGCAGAGCAATTTTGCTCTATGCGATCGCATAGCAAGGGTTGCGATCGCATAGAAGGATTTTCGGGGCTGTTTGGTAGTGTTGCGATCGCACAGTGTAAAGCTAATCCGAGATTTTCGTGAAAATTTGTTTAATGCGATCGCAGGAGCAGGTGTGCGATCGCATAGGCTAAAATCATTGTGCTATGCGATCGCAGAGGATAGGATGTGATCGCATAGGGTTAATTCTGGAGTTGCAGATTTTGGTCTATGCGATCGCAAGGGCTTGTTGTGATCACATAGAGTTAGCTACAGTGATCCGGGCAGAATGTTAAAAATATTTCATCCGTGAACCCATACCCATTTCCTCCATTTTTGAACATCCTTGAGAGCTTTTGGACGAGGATTAAAGAGGGTTTCGACTGGGATTGATTAGAGGTGAGTCTTGTGACCTAAAAAAAATATCATTTAATTGTAGATTCAACATCTAAATTCATGAAAATTTGATTAAAAGGGGAAGAATTAGGGCTTGACTTTTGAAATAGAAATGTGGGGTTTGAGGGAGCATTTGAGCTCGGATTTTGGTAAAGTTGATATGTATAGACTCGTGGCGAGATAAGGAATCCGGTGATATAAATTTTCTGATTTTTTTAGAAGTGGGCCCGGGGCTCGGGTTTTGCCAACTTCGTGATTTTCGATAATTTTTGAGTCTTTTCGATTGGGTTGTATTCCCTTAGCCTATTGTAACGTATTACTTGTGGTTTTGACCAGATTCGACGCTCGAGGAGGTTGATTTGCAAGGCAAAGGAGTAGCGAGCTAGGATTTCGGCATGCTTGAGGTGAGTAATGGTTATAAATGATGTTCTGAGGGTTTGAAACCCCGGATTTGCACAACGTGGTGCTATGATGAGATGAGACACACGCTGTATGATGAGTGTGGGGTCTGTTACTACTGGGGATTTGGACTCGGTCCATCCCATTTGATGACTCTACTGCATTTTTGACTGAGACATAATTAATATCATTATATTATGGGCTAGTTGCCATGTTTGGGGCCTTGTGACGATCTGTAGAACCCTTAGGGGGCATTTGTATTGGTTGACCTCACTTTCTTTGTCGAAATCATACCCTCAGTCATGTTCTTAACTGGTAAACATAATATGAACTAGCTTTAGAAATTGTTAAATCCTAATAAGAGTAACGTGGGGGTTGAGAACCCCGTCTTATCTTAGTGTGCCCGAGAGGCCAAGTCTATATTGACTGAGAGGGGTCGAGAACCCCATTGTGAGGGTATTTGATATGCTATGGATCGGGCTGCACGCCGCAGTAGTATATTATATGGATCGGACTGCACGCCGTAGTAGTATATTATATGGATCGGACTGCACGCCACAATAGTATATTATATGGGTCGGACTGCACGCCGCAGTAGTATAGCGATTGGGCTGAAGGAGCCCCTCTGGAGTCTGCACACCCCTAGTGAGCGCAGTCGACTATATATATATGTGTGGATCGGGCTGCACGCTGCAACGGGTATTATACAACGCTAAGTGATTAAGTGTGTTAAGCCTTGAGCATAGTGAGAGAGAATGCGAGACAATGAGATTGAGTACTCTAAGAGTCGGGCTGCATGACGCAGCAGTACAAATATGAATTCGGTTATTATGAGGAGTAAATGAAATGAATACTGGTTCAAAGGACTTTTAACTGACTTCTTCATTCAGTTGCTATTTTTGATATTCTCACCGTTTAAATATAGAACTGCGTAGTGTTTTTACGAGTTTTCTTTCCGTCAGTCATTATTTATTGCTATTACTCACTGAGTTGGAGTACTCACTTTACTCCCTGCACTATGTGTGCAGATACAGGTATCCCGGATTTGAGCCTTCTGCTGTTGTTCAGCTTATTCCGGAGTCATCGAGGTAGCTGCATGGCGTCCGCAGGACCCGATTTCTCCCCTTATCCTCTTTATTTGCCGCATTCTAGACAACTCTATGTATAGGTTGCTACACAGACTTGTATTAGAGGCTCTTGGCTCGTGACACCAGATCGGTGGGATCTATAGTGATATTTTATGGATTTTTTCCGTACTGTTTATATATTACTACAGAGTTATACTCATGTTAATCTGGCATTAATCCTATTAATTGGTAATGAATTCTACATAAGGGATTGTGAGTAATGAATTGGTCGGGCTTGCCTAGCATCGTGTTGGGCGTCATCACGACCGGAGATTGGGGTCGTGACAAGTTGGTATCAGAGCCTAGGTTACTAGGTCTCGCGAGTCTTGAGCCGGTTTAGTAGAGTCTCGCGGATCGGTACGGAGACGTCTGTACTTATCCTCGGGAGGCTGCAGAACCTGTTAGGAAAATTCCACATTCTTGAAACTCCTATCGTGCGAACTTGTTGATCCGAATGCTAAACTTCTCTTATTCGATTCTCTCGCAGATGGTGAGGACTCGCGCTACCGAACGAGGTGAACGACCACCAGTGCCACCCACTGAGGCCACCAGAGGCCATGGACGCGGTCGTGGACGTGGCAGAGGCAGAACAGTGAGGGTAGCACTTGTTGACCCACCAGCTGCCCCGGCTCCGGATCAGGCTCCAGCTATGGATGCTCCAGCAGCACCAGTTCAGGCACCAGCTGTGCCTATCGTGGTTCCAGGTCTTCAGGAGGCCTTGGCACAGATCTTGTCAGTTTGCACAGGCCTGGCTCAGGCAGTTTCAGCCACCACAGCAGCAGCTACTTCGCAGACTGGGGGAGGCAATCAGACCCCCGCTGCTCGCACACCTGAGCAGGTAGTGCAGGGATTACAAACTCCAGAGGCACCTCCAGTTCAGCCAGTGGTGCCAGTTCGGGAGTTCGTAGTACCAGCTATGCCGGACAATGAGCAACGTCGTCTCGAGAGGTTCAGTAGACTTCAGCCTCTTTCTTTCAGTGGTGCTCAGGGCGAGGATGCCCAGGGTTTTCTCGACAAGTGTTAGCATATGCTTCGGACAACAGGAATTCTTGAGTCCAGCGGTGTGGCTTTTACTACATTTCAGTTTACTGGAACGACCTTCACTTGGTGGGAGGCGTATGAGCGGCGTAGGCCGGCAGGTGCAGCACTTTTGACTTGGCAAGAGTTCTCCACTCTCTTCTTGGAGAAGTGGATACCGTAGTCTCAGAGGGAGGAGCTGCGTAGATAGTTTGAGTGGCTTCGCCAAGGAGATATGACTGTGTCTCAGTATGAGGCGAAACTTTCTGAGTTGTCTCGTTATGCCTCATGGATAGTTCCGACTGATCGGGAGAGGATTAAGAGGTTCGTGGATGGTCTTAATTATCACCTTCGTATTTTGATGACTCGAGAGAGAGTTCTGGGTATTTCTTTCGAGCATGCAGTTGATATTGCTCGTGATATTGAGACGGCTCGCCGTCAGGAAAGAGAGGAGAGGGAGGCCAAGAGGCCTCGAGGTTCTGGCAGTTTCAGTGGCGCTTCTTTGAGGGGCCAGTTCCAGCAGGGTTGGGGTCATTCTTTTAGGCCCGCTCAGTCAGCTCGACCTAAGTACCGAGGTGGATCTTCTGGTCGTGGTTATCAGGGTTCTCAGCATAGTCAGCCATCTCTCAGCGCTCTTCCAGCATAGAGTTCGTCTCGTGCTCCATCTACTTAGGGTTCTTCCAAGACGAGTGCATCAGCTATCCACTCTGGCACGAGGGGTTCCCTTCAGTCCCAGTTTCCAGCACCCGGGAGTTGCTATGAGTGTGGAGAGTTCGGGCATATGCGGAGGGAGTGTCCTCGACTTCGCGATGGTCAGTATCAGCAAAGGGGTCAGCCCTCGACTTCTGCTCCAGTTACTTCACCACCCGCCCAGCCAGCTAGGGGTGGAGGTCAGGCAGCCAGGGGTCGCCCTAGAGGGGGAGGTCGATCAGGGGGCGGTCAGGCCCGTTTCTATGCACTTCCTGGCAGGCCAGATGCTATTGCTTTAGATGCTGTCATTACAGGTATTGTTTCAGTCTGCCACAAAGATGCCTCTGTATTGTTTGATCCCGGTTCCACCTTTTCTTATGTGTCATCATACTTTGCTCGTTATTTGGGTACGCCCTATGAGTTTCTTGCTTTACCTGTTCATGTATCTACCCTAGTGGGCGATACTATTGTTGTAGACCGTGTGTACCGGTCATGTGTGGTGACTATTGGGGGTTTGGAGACCCGAGTGGATCTATTGCTATTGAGCATGGTAGATTTTGATGTCATTTTGGGCATGGATTGGCTATCTCCATGCCGTGCTATTCTAGACTATCATGCTAAGACAGTCACTTTGGCTATACCGAGTGTTCCGAGAATCGAGTGGCGTGGCGTGACTGACTATGTGCCTAGCAGGGTGATTTCTTTTCTAAAGGCCCAACGTATGGTTGGGAAAAGTTGTCTATCATATTTGGCTCTTGTGAGGGATGTTGGAGCTGAGACTCCTAGCATTGATTCGATTCCAGTTGTGAGGGAGTTTCCCGATGTGTTTCCTGCAGACCTGCCAGGCATGCCACCGGACAGGGACATTGATTTTGGTATTGACCTGGTGCCGGGAACTCAGCCCATTTCCATTCCTCCATATCGTATGGCACCGGCAGAGTTGAAAGAGCTAAAGGATCAGCTTCAGGAACTCCAGTATAAGGGGTTCATTCGGCCTAGTGTGTCCCCGTAGGGTGCACCGATTCTATTTGTGAAAAAGAAGGATGCACAATGAGAATGTGCATTGACTACAGGCAATTGAACAAAGTAACAGTGAAGAACAAGTATCCCCTGCCCCGTATCAATGATTTATTTGACCAGCTTCAGGGGACAAGGGTATTCTCCAAGATTGATCTTCGTTTAGGCTATCACCAGTTGAAGATCAGGGATTCAAATATTATGAAGACTGCTTTCAGGACTAGATATGGGCACTATGAGTTTCTTGTTATGTCCTTTGGGCTGACTAATGCCCCAGCCGCGTTCATGCATTTGATGAACAGTGTATTTCGGCCATATCTGGATTCATTCGTGATTGTTTTTATTGATGATATATTGGTGTACTCGCATAGACAGGAGGAGCACGCATAGCATTTGCGAGTGGTATTACAGAGATTGAGAGAGGAGAAGCTTTATGCAAAGTTCTCCAAGTGTGAGTTTTGGCTTGGGTCAGTGGCTTTCTTAGGTCACGTGGTGTCTTGCGAGGGTATTAAGGTCGACCCGAAGAAGATAGAGGCAGTACAGAGTTGGCCTAGACCGACCTCAGCCACAGAGATTCGTAGTTTCCTCGGTTTGGCGGGTTATTATCGCCGGTTTGTTCAGGGTTTTTCATCTATTGCCTCGCCCTTGACCAAGTTGACGCAGAAGGGTGCTCCATTTGTATGGTCGGACGAGTGCGAGAAGAGCTCTCAGAAGCTCAAGACAGCTTTGACCACAGCTCTGGTATTGGTGTTACCATCAGCTTCAGGTTCTTATACCGTCTATTGTAATGCTTCGAGAGTTGGGATTGGCTGTGTGTTGATGTAGGAGGGTAGAGTGATTGCATATGCTTCTTGTCAGTTGGCTGCCATAGTTCATGCATTGAAGATTTGGAGGCATTACTTGTATGGCGTATCTTGTGAAGTGTTCACTGATCATCGCAGTCTTCAACATTTGTTCAAGCAAAAGGATCTTAATTTGAGGCAGCGGAGGTGGCTTGAGTTGCTCAAGGATTATGATATTACCATTTTGTATCACCCCGGGAAGGCCAATGTGGTGGCCGATGCGTTGAGCCGGAAGGCGGTTAGCATGGGGAGTTTGGCATACATTCCAGTTGGTGAGAGGCCCTTTGCAGTTGATGTTCAGGCTTTGGCCAATCGGATGGTAAGATTAGATATTTTAGAGCCTAGTCGGGTGTTGGCTTGTGTAGTTTCTCGGTCTTCCTTGTATGACTGCATCAAAGAGCGCCAGTATGATGATCCACATTTGCTTGTCCTTAAGGACAGGGTTCAACATGATGATGCCAGGGATGTGACCATTGATGGTGATGGCGTGTTGAGGATGCAGGGCCGGATTTGCGTGCCCAATGTGGAGGGGCTTCGGGAGTTGATATTGGAGGAGGTCCACAACTCGCTGTATTCCATCCATCTAGGTGCCGCGAAGATGTATCAGGATTTGAGGTAGCACTACTGGTGGAGAAGGATGAAAAAGGATATAGTAGGGTATGTGGCTCGGTGTCTCAACTGTCAGCAGGTAAAGTACGAGCATCAGAGACCGGGTGGCGTACTTCAGCGGATGATTATTCCTGAGTGGAAGTGGGAGAGAATTACTATGGATTTTGTGAGTGGTCTTCCTCGGACTTTGAATAAGTTTGATTCGATTTGGGTGATTGTGGACAGGCTGACCAAGTCCGCGCACTTCATTCCAGTATGTACTACCTATTCTTTGGAGCGGCTGGCAGGGATCTTTATCCGGGAGATTGTCCGATTGCATGGGGTTCCAGTGTCTATTATCTCAGATAGGGGTACTCAGTTCACTTCTCAGTTTTGGAGGACATTTCAGCGAGAGTTGGGTACGCAGGTGGAGTTGAGCACGACATTTCATCCTCAGACGGACGGACAGTCCGAGCGTACCATTCAGATATTGGAGGACATGTTGCGTGCCTGTGTTATTGAATTTGGGGGTTCTTGGGATGAGTTCTTGCCACTTGCAGAGTTTGCCTACAACAACAGCTATCAGTCCAGCATTCAGATGGCACCTTATGAGGCCTTGTATAGGAGACAGTGTAGATCTCCAGTTGGTTGGTTCGAGACTGGCGAGGCTAGGATGTTGGGAACAGACTTGGTTCAGGATGTCTTAGAGAAAGTGAAGATGATTCAGGAAAGACTTCGTACAGCTCAGTCACGTCAAAAGAGTTATGCGGACCGGAAGGTTCGAGATGTGTCCTATATGGTTGGTGAGAAGGTCTTGCTGAAGGTTTCGCCTATGAAGGGTGTTATGAGGTTTGGGAAGAAAGGCAAGTTGAATCCGCGGTTCATTGGGCCTTTTGAGGTGCTTCGGAGGATTGGGGATGTGGCTTACGAGCTTGCTTTGCCACCCAGCCTGTCGAGTGTGCATCCGGTATTCCATGTTTCTATGCTCCGGAAGTTTGTTCGGGACCCGTCTCATGTTTTAGACTTCAGCATGGTCCAGTTGGATGATGATTTGACCTACGATGTGGAGCCAGTGGCTATTTTGGGTCGTCAGTTTCGGAGATTGAGATCAAAGGATATCGCTTCGGTGAAAGTGCAGTGGAGAGGTCGGCCTGTGGAGGAGGCTACTTGGGAGACCAAGCGGGAAATGTGGAGCAGATATCCTCACCTGTTTGAGGCTCCAAGTATGTTTCTTGACCTGCTCGAGAACGAGCGTTTGTTTTAGTTGGGGAGGATGTGACGACCCGGCCCGTCGTCACGTGAGTTACTGCCCCATTTCCCCCATTTTATGCTTCTTCATGTTTCATTATCGGTATTCGGTGTGTTAGAGTTTAATCGGATTGGTTTTGATAGAAAATGAGACACCTAGTCTCTTTAAGGGAGGCTTGTTTTGGAAAAGTCAACTGGATGTTGACTATTGAGTTAGAGGGCTCGGATGTGATTTCCGGTGATTTGGTTAGCTTCGGGGGTTGATATATGGCTTAGGAGTGTGATCGGAATTGATTTTGAGGGTCCGGAGTGGAATTAAGCTCGAATTGGCAAAGTTAGTATTTTGGCGAATTCCGGTTGGTAGGTGAGATTTTGATACGGGAGTCAGAATGGAATTCTGAGAGTTGCAGTAGCTTCCTTAGATGATTTTGGATGTGTGTGCAAAAATACAGATCATTCGGAAGTGTGTTGGTCGGGTTTTTGATTAAATGCTTATTTCGGAAGTTTTTAAGAAATTTAGGCTTGAATCCGATGTAATTTGATGGTTTTGGTGTTGTTTGTGGTGTTTTGATGATTGGAACAAGTTTGAATGATGTTTTAGGATAGGTTGGCACTTTTGGTTGAGGTCCCGGGGGCCTCGGGGTGATTTCGGATGGCTAACGGGAATTTTTGAAGTTGGAAAATGTTGCAGAAATGCAGAAGTCAGTGCAGAGCAATTTTTCTCTATGTGATCGCATAGCAAGGGCTGCGATCGCATAGAAGGATTTTCGGGGCTGTTTGGTTGTGCTATGCGATCGCATAGCAGGTGTTGTGATCGCACAGTGTAAAGCTAATCCGGGATTTTCGTGGAAATTTGTTCAATGCGATCGTAGGAGCAGGTGTGCGATTGCATAGGCTAAAGTCAATGTGTTATGCGATCACAGAGGATAGGATGCGATCGCATAGGGTTAATTCTGGAGCTGCAGATTTTGGTCTATGCGAGCGCAGGGGCTTGAATGCGATCGCATAGAGTTAGCTCCAGTGATCCGGGCAGAATGTTAAAAACATTTCATCCGCGAACCCAAACCCATTTCCTCCATTTTTGAACATCCTTGAGAGCTTTTGGACGAGGATTAAAGAGGGTTTCAACTGGGATTCATTGAAGGTGAGTCTTATGACCTAAAAAACATCATTTAATTGTAGATTCAACATCTAAATTCATGGAAATTTGATTAAAAGGGGAAAGATTAGGGCTTGACTTTTGAAATAGAAATGTGGGCTTTGAGGGAGAATTTGAGCTCGGATTTTGGTAAAGTTGATATGTATAGACTCGTGGCGAGATAAGGAATCAGGTGATGCAAATTTTTTGATTTTTGGAGAAGTGGGCCCGGGGCTCAAGTTTTGCCAACTTCGTGATTTTCGATAATTTTCAAGTCTTTTCGATTGGGTTGTATTCCCTTAGCCTATTGTAACGTATTACTTGTGGTTTTGACCAAATTCGACGCTTGAGGAGGTTGATTTGCAGGCAAGGGAGTAGAGAGCTAGGATTTCGGCCTGCTTGAGGTGAGTAATGGTTATAAATGATGTTCTGAGGGTTTGAAACCCCGGATTTGCACAACGTGGTGCTATGATGAGATGAGACACACGATGTATGATGAGCGTGGGGTCTGTTATTACTGGGGATTTGGACTCGGTCCATCCCGTTTGATGACTCTACTACTTTTTTGACTGAGACTTAATTAATATCATTATATTATGGGCTAGTTGCCATGTTTGGGGCCTTGTGCCGATCTGTAAAACCCTTAGGGGGCATTTGTATTGGTAGACCTCACTTTCCTTGTCGAAATCATACCCTCAGTCATGTTCTTAACTGGTAAACATAATATGAACCAGCTTTAGAAATTGTTAAATCCTAATGAGAGTAACGTGGGGGTTGAGAACCCCGTTTTATCTTAGTGTGCCCGAGAGGCCAAGTCTATATTGACTGAGAGGGGTCGAGAACCCCATTGTAAGGGTATTTGATATGCTATGGATCGGGCTGCACGCCACAGCAGTATATATATTTATGCGGATCGGACTGCACACCGCAGTAGTATATTATATGGATCGGACTGGCACGCCGCAGTAGTATATTATATGGATCGGACTGCACGCCGCAGTAGTATATTATATGGGTCGGACTGCACGCCGCAGTAGTATAGTGCTTGGGCTGAAGGAGCCCCTCCAGAGTGTGCACACCCCCAGTGAGCGCAGTCGACTATTCTTGGATCGGGCTGCACGTCGCAGCAATATATATATATATATGGATCGGGCTGCACGCCGCAGCAGTATATATATATATATATATATATATATATATATATATATATATATATATATATATATATGGATCGGGCTGTGCGCCGCAGCAGTATACTATGTGGATCGGGCTGCATGCCGTAACGGTACAAATATGAATTCGGTTATCATGAGGAGTAAATGAAATGAATACTGGTTTAAAGGACTTTTAACTGACTTCTTCATTCAGTTGTTGTTTTTGATATTCTCACCGTTTAAATATAGAACTGCGTAGTGTTTTTACGAGTTTTCTTTCCGTCAGTCATTATTTATTGCTATTACTCACTGAGTTGGAGTACTCACTTTACTCCCTGCACTATGTGTGCAGATACAGGTATCCCGGATTTGAGCCTTCTGCTGTTGTTCAGCTTATTCCGGAGTCATCGAGGTAGCTGCATGGCGTCCGCAGGACCCGATTTCTCCCCTTATCCTCTTTATTTGCCGCATTCTAGACAACTCTATGTATAGGTTGCTACACAGACTTGTATTAGAGGCTCTTGGCTCGTGACACCAGATCGGTGGGATCTATAGTGATATTTTATGGATTTTTTCCGTACTGTTTATATATTACTACAGAGTTATACTCATGTTAATCTGGCATTAAATCCTATTAATTGGTAATGAATTCTACATAAGGGATTGTGAGTGACGAATTGGTCGGGATTGCCTAGCATCGTGTTGGGCGCCATCACGACCGAGGATTGGGGTCGTGACACTCAGCTGTTGGGTTTCTGGTACTTCCTTCTTCGTGTTCGCAGGAGTACCCACGCGAACGCGATGGGTTAATTGTTGCTGAAGGAATTTCCTTCTACGCGAACGCATAGCTCAGGTCCTGACCACCCGAACACGAAGGCCAAATGGGCCTAGGCAGGGGGTGGGGTAGTTGTCTTACGCGAACGCGAACCCTTGGATGCGAACGCGAGGGCTCGAGGAGATTAATCTTCGCGAATGCGAGCCCGTGTACGCGAATGCAAAGGCTCACTCATCCTGACCATCGCGAACGCGAAGGGTCAGTCGCGAACGCGAAGGGCATTTTCGCCTAGTGATTTTAAAAAGGCCAAAAACAGAACACTTTCGGGATTTTATAAAAATTTCACAAACCTCTTCTTCTCCAAAGCTCTTAGGCGATTTTGGAAGCTTCTCTTCACCATAATCTCTTGGGTAAGTAATCTTTAACTTGTTTTCTTCATTTTCCATCAACACCCACTAGAGTTTTAGGCCTAAAACATGTAATTAAGGGTAGAAACTAGGGATTTGGGTAGAGTTAGGGCTTTTTTATTATTTGTGATTTAGACCTCGTTTTGGGGTCGGATTTGAAAACAAATTATATATTCGGGCTCGTGGGCGAATGGGTGACGGGTTTTGGTCCGAACCTTGCATTTTGACCAAGCAGGCCCGAGGTCGATTTTTGGGATTTTGGGAAGAATGATTGGAAAGTTATTATTGAACATTGGAATTGGATTGTTTAGCACTTATTGATGATATTGAGTCAATTATGTATAGATTCGATTGGGTTGGAGCCAAATTTGAGAGGAAAAGCAGTGTTCGAGGCTTGAGTTGGCCGTGAAAGTTCGAGGTAAGTGTTCGGTCTAACCTCAGCTTGAGGGATTAGGAGTTGAGTCCTAGTTGCTACTTGCTTCTTGTTGAGTGCGACGTATAGGCATGGTGACGATTATCTATACGTTGCTATTGAGCATGACCGTGAGTCTTAAATTTGAACGTTATTGTGCTCTTAGATGGCACTTCGGATGCTTTAATTAATGATCTCCTATATTGAGTAAAGATTGATTTTATCCTCGTAGTTATGATTGAGTATTGTCTTTAATTGAGCTGAGTACAAAATGAGTTAGGATTTGGTTATAGCTGATTCTCCCTTGCCGGGATAACTGTTTCGATATTGTTGTTCCCTTGCCGGGAAGTTATTATATTATTTTTGTTCCCTTGTCGGGATTTCTTGTAATTTTGAAATATAATGAAATGGGAGCGGGTGGTACGCCTACCATAAGATATAATGAAATGGGAGCAGGTGGTACGCCTATCACAAGATATAATGAAATGGGAGCGGGTGGTACGCCTACCACAAGATATTATGAAATGGGAGCGGGTGGTACGCCTACCACAAGATCGATGAAATGGGAGCGGGTGGTACGCCTACCACGAGATATAATGAAATGGGAGCGGGTGGTACGCCTACTACGAGATATAATGAAATGGGAGCAGGTGGTACGCCTACCACAAGATATAATGAAATGGGAGCGGGTGGTACACCTACCACAAGATATGAGAAATGGGATCGGGTTGCACGCCTGCAACAAGATGAAACTGAAAGTGAAATTTGCCTTATTTATTTTTATCCGTGTTAGAAGTTAAATTGTAGTTTCCTTATTATTCTTTGATATTCTGTTTTATCTGCTACCCCCGAAGCATGTTCCCCTTCCCCAGCTTTGATTACTTATTACCTGTTTACTTTTTCCGCCATATATTATATAACTGCATAGGTTTATCTGGAGTCTGGTCCTAGCCTCGTTACTACCTCGTCGGGGTTAGGCCAGACACTTACCAGCACATGGGGTCGGTTGTGCTGATGCTACACTCTTCACTTATGTGCAGATACCGGAGCAGCATTTAAGCAGCAACATTAGCTCGGGAGCCAGCCTTCAGTCCACCTAGACATTGAGGTAGCCTTGCAGACATCCACAGGCCTGGCGTCTACTCTATCCTATTTTATATTTTGTTATCTCATGTATTCGAGACACACAGTGTTATCTTTCTTTCAAACTGATGTATATAGTATTCTTAGTAGTCCGTGGATGATGTGACACTAGGTTCTGGGTAAAGACATGTATTGGTTTCTAGATATTTGGGTTTCATTTTTATTTAAGACTTCCGCTAAATTTTATTTTTCGCTATCATTTAAATGCTTAATCATTGATAGTTTAACTGGCAAAACATGTATAAAAATGAATGAGTTAGTGGTCTCTAAGTTCATGGCTTGCCTAACTTCTACGAGTAGGCGCCATCACGACTCCCGAGGGTAGGAATTCCGGATCGTGACACACAGCTATCTATCTCATTACAAAACTCCATCTGCTATATCCTACACTCCTCTATACATTCAAAGGAAAATATAATTATGAACTATACTTTGAATACTAGCAGTAGCTCTAACATTACATGTGTATGCTATCTCACGGGCAATACTATTCCAATCACGTGTTCTTTTCTAAAAAATTCTCAAATTTCTCTCAATCCAAATAGCGTGTACTATTTATGCATATACCAGTCTGAATATTCTTGCTCTTGTGGTCTTGCCTTTAGCATGATGCAAGCTCCAGCCCATATACTGCTCCCAGTTCTGCGTCCTGGTATAATCATGTTGCATCCATTGCATAAGTTTTATCCATAGGTTCCTAGTATATTCACACGTGACAAACAGATGGTCTCTATTTTCCTCATGGTTGTGACATAGAGTGCATTGTGTATCCACTGCCAAGCCCCACTTTGCCAGTCTATCTGTGGTTGGGAGTCTTCCATGTAATAGCATCCACATAGTATATTGTGCTTTTGGCCTCGCGCAATTCTGAAACATTAGACACTTCCACGACACTCGGGTTTGTTTTCCCAGCAGCTGAAAGTATATGTGTCTAGTTACACTAGTGTCCTATTTGTTCCTCTGTACTAGACTACAATCAGTTCTTGCACTGAAGATTTGTCTGATCATCCAACAGGCTTGCTTGGGAGCTACCATTTGCATGAATTGTTGCCCTTTGATATATTAGGAGTGAATCCATTTAATCCACAATCTATCTTGCTTTGCTTCCACATCCCAACATATTTTTGAAATAGCAGCCCTATTCTATAGATGGATGTTCACCAGGTTTAGGCCTTCATAAGATTTAGGAGAGCACATCTTTTCCCAGGATATCAATGCCTTCTTAGTTATGGTATTGGTTGCTGACTAGATATAGCTTCGACAATATGCATCAATAGTTTTAAGCACCTTAACAGGTAGAGGTAGGAGCTGAGCCCAGTATGCTTGTACTCCAAAAATTACACTTTGTACTAGTTGTACTCTTCCTGCATAAGATAGTTTCTTAGTTGTCCATGAAGATATCCTTGCTACTATTTTCTGAATGAATGGCTGCCATTGGATCATTGATATCTTTTTTGTTGACAGGGGAATGCCTAAATATTTAAAAGGCATCTCCCCTTGTCCATATCCCAGGAGCTGCAGGATTTTATCTCAATCATCTCTTGGTACCCCTCCAAAATACACTGAACTCTTCCCCATATTTGCTTGTAATCCTGAAGCTTGAGCAAACTGTTTGAAGCATCTGTGCATGACCTTCACTGATGATAAGTCTCCTCTTACAAACAACAATAAGTCATCAGCAAAACTTAAGTGTGTAATACCAAGTTTAGCACATTTTGGATGGTATCTGAAATCTTTGTCCTCTTTTAGGCTATGTAGACTCCTACTTAGATATTTCATTGCAATAGCAAATAGGAAGGGTGACATAGGATCCCCTTGCCTAAGACATTTTTTTGCATCAAAAGGGGTAGTAGTCTCTCCATTGATTAAGATGGTATAATTGACTGTTTTGACACACTTCATAATCCAGCTAGTGAATTGAGTAGGAAAACCCAAATTCTCTCCATTACCTGCTCTAAGTAGATACACTCCACTGAATCATAAGCTTTCTGTAAATCTATCTTAATCATACATCTATCTGAGATGTGTTTCCTTGTGTAAGCTTTAACCAATTCATGTGTCAGTATGATGTTGTCTGCAATTCTCCTCCCAGGTATAAATCCTGCCTAATTTTCACTAATGATGCTAGCAATAAACTTCTGTAGTCTTGCTACTAATACCTTAGAGATCATCTTATAGAGCAGAGTACAACAAGCAATGGGTCTAAAGTCTTTCACTGTGACTGGTTTGTCCATTTTTGGTATTAGTGTAAGGGTAGTGAAATTAAGAGCCTTATACAATTTACCAGTAGTGAAGAATTCTTAAACAGCTGCACAGATCTCCTCTTTGATAATAGGCCATGTTTTCTTGAAAAAGCATGCATTGAAACCATCTACTCCTGGTGATTTGTCATCCCTAATATTCTGCAATCCTTCAAAGATCTCTTGATCAGAGATTTCTGCAACTAGCTGTCTTCTTTGCTGTTGGGATAACATAGGTCCTTGCTTTATGATCTCCCTATTTATTGCAGGTAGATTTGGTGCTGCAGTCCCTATCAGTAATTTGTAGAACTCTATAATTTCATGCTTGATCTTATCAGCATCATTCAACTTCTGCCCATCTAGGGATGTGAGCTCCTTAATCTGCTTCCTTTGATTCCTCTCCTTTAGCATAGCAGAAAAGTACTTGGAATTAGAATCCCCAAGCTTAATCCACCTTGCTCTTGATTTTTGTTTTAGGACACTTTCCTCTATAAGAGACCATTTTTCCAGCTGGTGAATGACAGTTTTCTCTTGCTCCAGTAGGCCATCAGTATAATTTGTGGTAATCTTCTCTTGTATATCTTGAAGTTCTCCACGAGCCTTGTCAATCTTGTCAGCAATAGATCTAAACACCCCATTATTTAAAGTCTTAAGTCTAGGTTTCAAGGCTTTCAACTTCAACCATATATTCTTCATTCTCCAATTTGTCACATTCTACTCCCATACTTTCTGCACTATTTGTACAAATCTGTCATGGTCTGCCCAAACATTTAGAAATCTGAATGGGATTTTGCCAGGCCTTGAATTCATGGAAATTGAAAGAAGCATAGGTGAATGATCAGATATTTGAGGCAAATCATATTTATTTTGTACCTTCCCCATTGTATCATCCATTCAAAGTTTCCAAACATCCTATCTATTCTGCTTCTGATTCTATCAGTTCTATCTTGCTTGTTCGACCAAGTATAGTAATCACCCTTCCATAGCAATTGATTCAACTGCAGAGTTTGAATGCAGCTGGCAAAGTCTTGTGTTTCAGCATATGTTATAGGATTGCCCATTAGTCTATCTTGAGAATATAGAACTGCATTGAAATCTCCTCCAATTATCCAAGGAGTGGTTATGTTTGCAGTCAAGTTATGTATATCTGCCCATAGTGCTTTCCTTTGCTCAATTGTATTGTGTCCATAGACAACTGTTATTAAGCATTCTATCTTCCCTAAATTGTCTATAAGTTGACAATGAACATATTGAGCCCCAGCTTTGATTAACATCACACTATACCATCTTGGATCCCATAATACCCACACCCTACTATTCTGAGCATATTGGTAGTTGTTTATCCCTTCCCAATCTGGAGTAATAGCTTTGATAATTCTCTTGAAATTGTGCTCTTTCACTCTGGTTTCCATTAGGCCAGCTATCTTGACATTTTTGTTTTTGATGTAGTTAGTCAATTCTTTCTGTTTATACCTCTTATTGACTCCCCTCACATTCTAGAATAGCCAATTAATCAGCATGTTAAGTGTCCTCCCCTGTGATATCATAGTATTATATCCCGGGGTATCCCCTAAGATGTAAGCAATTAAAGCACATTTTCACTTCTCAGTCTCAGATTCAACCTCTTCCTTGTCCAATTGAACAACTACTTGGCCATTGACAATTTCCGGGGGAATATATGATAGAGACATACCATTTGCTACAAATCTGTTCTTCTGGAATAGGTTAGACCATGGTTTAGGGTCTACAGCTTTTGTCGCCAAGGCAGGATTCATCACTCCTTGTTCTTCCTCCTCAATTGTTACTGTTGCATTATCTACTGTAGCATGCAGACTATGGTCCTTTGTTTTTTCCTCCAATTGCATTTTTGATGCAGTTGCTGGAGGTATTGTGAGATCTAGCTTCTTCAAAACTCCTGAGCTAGATGCACGCCCAGTGTTCTTCCATTGAGCTCTAGTGTCTGAGTTTAGTTCCAGATATGTTGTTTGCAGATCATTCTCCCTTTCTGTTGTTTTACTGTGTGAGTTAGTAGATCTTTCTATGCTAGTAATTACGATTTTTTTTGGGCCTTCCTCGTCCTCTTCCCCTCCCTCTCGCCATGGATGACCAGATTTAGCGCATCTTTAATTAAATTTTGTGAGCTGAGAGCACTTTTTGAGAATATGTTGGACGTACATAAAGAGGGATGCAATTTTCATTAAGCAAACAAATATATTATAGCTATAGGTATTTTTACTTAAATTTGTGTATAATTCATTTATGGTAGATATCCTTTTTTGAGAAAAAATCAATTAAAATTTCTTTTTTGTATCTTATACATTAATTATAAGTTAAAATAATAATTTTTTATTTAGTACAAGATTTGTATCTAACCTTATTTGCGAACAATATACATTAATATAGGTATCATATATATTATTATAGGTATATTTAATTAAATTTTGTGTATAATTCAGTTATGGTAGGTGTTATTTTCTAACAAAGAAATAATTAAATAATTTTTTTTATTTATGATGGTATCTTTATTAAATATTGTGTATAATTTAATTATGGTAGGTATCCTTTTTTGAAAAAGAATCACTTAAATTTCGTTTTGTATCTTACACATTAACTTTAAGTTGAAATAATAATTCTATATTTAGTACAAGCTTTGTATCTGACCTTATTTGCAAACAATATACATTATTATAGGTATCTTTAATTAAATTTTGTGTATAACTCAGTTATGGTAGGTATTCTTTTTTAAGAATGAAATAATTAAATAAACATTTTGTATCTTATATTTATATTATATTAAAGGAAATAGTATTAAAAAGCGAACAAGTGGACAAAGGAAAAAGACAAGAAAAATTAAGGTTTGGTGGTTAACAAATTTTAATTAACCACAAAAAACATTGAAAAATTAAAAAAAAATGCCAAAAACTAAAAAATGAAAGATTCGTATCATTTCTTCAAAACTCACACATACAAAATTGATTTACACATGCCTTTTTTAAATATTAGGATTTCATATACATAAAAATTGATTTACTATGATAGTATTTCCTTAGAAATCTTTATTTAAGCAACTTTTCTTTAGGGTTGGTGTCACGATCCGGATTTTTCACCCTCAGAAGTCGTGATGGCGCCTACTCGTAGAAGCTAGGCAAGCCACGAAATATAGAAAATTCAATCTCTTTCATTTTTAACTCTTTTTAACAAATTGAATTAACATGTGATCAACATTTAAATAATAGCGAAAGATGAAATTAAGCAGAAGATTTAGACTATATAATACCAAAATCAGTACGAAAATGCCAACATGCGTCTCTACCTAGAAACCGGTGTCACAATATCCACGGACTGGCTATGAATACTTACATACAAATGTCTGAACAAGGAAATATAGTCTGTCTCGGAAATAAGTGGGAACAGAAAATATAAATAGATAGAAGAGAACGTCGGGCCTGCGGGCGCCTGCAGGACTACCTCGGGATCTCTAAGTGGACTGAAGGCTGGCTCCCCAAGTGCTACTGTCCAAATGCTTCTCCGGTATCTGCACATAGTGCATAGTGTAGCATGAGCACAACCGACCCCATGTGCTGGTAAGTGTCTGGCCTAACCCCGGCGAAGTAGTGATAAGGTTAGGACCAGACTCCAGATAAACCTGTGCAGTTATGTAATATATAGCAAAAAAAAATAGGAATAAACAATGTAAATGGGAAGGGGTACATGCTACGCGGAACCTATCAAATCCAACAGAAACTAAAAAGTGATAAGAGGGAATAGTTCAAGTTCTACAACAAATAATAATAACACTATTGCGGCGCACAACCCGATCCCTTATCATTTAACACTGTTGCGGCGTGCAACCCAATCCATTTATATTACTGTTGCGGCGTGCAACCCGATCTAATATAACATTATTGCGGCGTGCAACCCGATCCGATATAACATTGTTGCGACGTGCAACCCGATCCAATAGAATATTGTTGCAGCGTGCAACCCGATCCAATATATAATAATGTTGCAGCGTGCAACCCAATCCATTTATATAACTGTTGCGACGTGCAACCCGATCCAATATAACATTGTTGCGGCGTGCAACCCGATCCAATATATTTATATACCTTAAACTCAACCATAACACGAGTCCCGGCAAGAGATCAACAATAAACTACACTATCCCAGCAAGGGAATTCAATAGTAAAAGTATATACGTCCGGCAAGGGAGAATCAGCTATAACCAATCTTAACTCAATCCATACTCATCCCAGCTAACACCAATACTCAATCATAATTACTTTCCACAAAAATAAACTAAATCCTTGCTCAATATCGAGAATCACCATTAAAGCATGTGTAGTATCATTTAAGAACACAACAAATATCAATTTAAGACTCACGATCATGCTCGACACCAACGTATAGATACTCATCATCATGCCTATACGTCCTACTCAACAAGAAGCAACTAGCAAATAGGACACAACTCTTAATCCCTCAAGCTAAGGTTAGACCGAACACTTACGTCGAACTTCCACGGCCAAATCAAGCCTCAAACAATGCCTTTCCTTTCGAATTCGGCTCCAAATCAATTGTATCTATACATAATCGACTTCATAACATCAATAAACGCTATACAATCCAATTCCAATGCTTAATTATAGCTTTCTAATCATTCTTCCCAAAAAGTCAAAAATTGACCCCGTGCCCGCTTGGTCAAAATACGAGGTTCGGACCAAAACTCGATCACCCATTCACTCACGAGCCCGAATATATAATTTATTTTCAAATCCGACCCCAAAACGAGGTCAAATTCCCAAACAATCAAAAAGCTCTAACTCTACCCAAATCTCTAATTTTCTACCCTTAATAACATGTTTTAGGCCTAGAAATCTAGTGGGTGTTGATAAAAATGGAAGAAAACAAGTTAAAGATTACTTACCCAAGAGGTTATGGTGAAGAAGTTCTTCAAAATCACCCAAGAGGTGTGGAGAAGATGAAGTTTGTGAAAAATAATGAAAATCCCGTAATGTGTTCTGTTTTTGGAACTTAAAATAACTGGGCGGAATTACTCATAAGTTCGCGACAGGTCCATCGCGTTCGCGATGGGTTAGGCCTACTAGGCCTTCGCGTTCGCGGAGAAATGAACCCTCGAGCCTTCGCGTTCGCATCTATGTGGTCGCGTTCGCGTAGGTTTAATGCCCCACCCCCTGCCCAGGCTCAATTAGCCTTCGCGTTCGCGTTACTAGGCCCGCGTTCGCGAAGGGAAGACCCCCCAACGCCTCGCGTTCGCGACCTGGGTTACGTGTTCGCGTAGAAGGAATTTCCTTCAGCATAATTATCACATCGCGTTCGCGAGGGTCCTCCCGCGAACGCGAAGAAGGAAATATCAGAATACCAACAGCTGAAAACCTACAGCTTTTTAAGAGTTTAAAACCTTCCGAAACACATCTGAAACTCACCTGAGCCCTCGGGGCTCCAAACCAAACATACGTACTAACTCGAAAACACCCTATGAACTTATCCGTGCGATCAAATCGCCAAAGTAACATCATTAACATCGAATTAAACCTCAAAATCAATGAATTATTTCAAATTTCTTAAAACATCAATTTTTGCAATTTAGGTCCGAATCACGTCAAATGACATCTGTTTCTTACCAAACTTCACAGAGTTATCTTAAATCACATATAAGACCTGTACCGGGCACCGGAACCAAAATACGGGCCCGATACCAACATGTTCTAATAAAAATTCATTTTAAATTTCGTTAAACAATTTCAGAAAACAATTTTCTTTAAAAAAATTCATTTCTTGGTCTTGGGACCTCGGAATCGATTCCGGGCATACGCCCAAGTCCCATATTTTCCTACGGACCTTCCGGGACCGTCACATCACGGGTCCAGGTCCGTTTACCTAAAACGTTGACCGAAGTCAAATTAACTCATTTTATAGTCAAAACCTATCATTTTCATAGATTTTCATATTTAGGCTTTCCGGCTACGTGCCCGGACTGTGAACGCAAATCGAGGTGATGCTAAATGAGGTTTTCAAGGCCTCGGAACACATAATTCAATTTAAAAGCAAGTAATGACCTTTTGGGTCATCACATTCTCCACCTCTAAAAATAACTGTTCGTCCTCGAACGGACATAAGAAGGAAGTACCTGAGTCGGGGAAAAGATGGGGATAACGGCTGCGCATATCGGACTCGAACTCCCAGGTCGATGCCTCAGGAGGGTGACCTCTCCACTGAACATGAACAGAAGGAAAACTCTCCGACATCAACTGACGAACCCCCCGGTCTAGAATAGACATCGGCTCCTCCTCATAAGACAAGTCCTTGTCCAACTGGACAATGCTGAAATCTAACACGTGGGATGGATCGCCGTGATACTTCCAAAGCATGGACACATGAAACACTGGATGCATGGCTGATAAGCTCAGCGGCAATGCAAGTCTATAAGCCACCTCTCCCACTCGATCAAGAATCTCAAACGGACCAATGAACCTAGGGCTAAGCTTGCCCTTATTCCCAAATCTCATCACGCCCTTCATAGGCGACACTCGGAGCAATACCCGCTCACCAACCATGAAAGCCAAATCTCGAACCTTACGGTCGGCATAACTCTTTTGCCTTGACTGAGCTATACGAAGCCTATCGTGAATAATCCTGACCTTGTCCAAAGCCTCCTGAACTAGATCCGTACCCAACAATTGAGCCTCTCCCGGCTCAAACCATCAGACTGGAGACCGACATCGCCTACCATATAAAGCCTCATAAGGAGCCATATGGATACTCGACTGGTAGCTGTTGTTGTAGGCAAACTCCGCTAAAGGCAAAAACGGATCCCACGAGCCTCCAAAGTCAATGACACAAGCTCGGAGCATACCCTCCAATATCTAAATAGTTCGCTCGGACTGCCCGTCCGTCTGAGGATGAAATATTGTGCTCAACTCAACCCGCGTGCCCAAC
The DNA here is from genome assembly GCF_000715075.1 of Nicotiana tabacum. NCBI lineage: Eukaryota > Viridiplantae > Streptophyta > Magnoliopsida > Solanales > Solanaceae > Nicotiana > Nicotiana tabacum. The sequence goes on along the minus strand of NC_134080.1, from coordinate 104,507,749 downwards.
TCTCGCTGAACTGCTCTCCAGAAATGCGAGGTAAACTGCGTACCTCGGTCCGAAATGATAGACACATGCACACCATAAAGACGAACAATCTCCCGGATATAGATCTCAACTAACCTCTTGGATGAATAGGACACTGCCACATGAATGAAATGCGCTGACTTGGTCAGCCTATCAACAATGACCCATACTACATCGAACTTCCTCTGAGTCTATAGGAGTCCAACAACGAAATCCGTAGTGATACGCTCCCACTTCCACTCGGGAAGCTAAATCCTCTGAAATGAACCACCAGGCCTCTGATGCTCGTACTTAACCTGCTGAGCACCGAGCCACATATGCAATGATATCCTTCTTCATTCTATGCCACCAATAATGCTGCCGCAAATCCTGATACATCTTCGCGATGCCCAGATGAATAGAGTACCGGGAGCTATGGGCCTCCTCTAAAATCAAATCCTGAAGCCCATCCACATTTGGCACACAAACGTGACCCTGCAATCTCATAACTCCATCATCATCTAAGTTAACCTGCTTGGCACCTCCGCGCTGCACCGTGTCCCTAAGGACACACAAATGGAGATCATCATGCTGCTGATCTTGGATACGCTCCAATAATAAAGAACGAGCAACTGTGCAAGCTAACACATGGCTGGGCTCAGAAACATCCAACCTCATGAACTGATTGGCCAAAGCCTGAACATCCAAAGCAAGCGGTCTCTCACCCACCGGAATATAAGCAAGACTGCTCAAACTGGCTGACTTCCTACTCAAAGAATTGGCCACCACATTAGCCTTTCCCGGATGATATAAGATAGTGATATCATAATCTTTCAACAACTCCAACCACCTCCTCTGTCTCAAATTTAACTCCTTTTGCTTGAATAAATACTGAAGACTTTTGTGATCCGTGAACACCTCACATGCTACGCCATACAGATAATGCCTCCAAATCTTCTACGCGTGAACAATGGCTGCCAACTCTAAATCATGAACCGGATAGTTCTTCTCATGAATCGTCAACTATCGCGAAGCATAGGCAATGACCTTGCCATCCTGCATCAACACTACACCGAGCCCAATACGAGATGCATCACAATAAACTGTATAAGGCCTTGATCCTGTAGGCAAAACCAACATCGATGCCGTAGTCAGAGCTATCTTAAGCTTCTGAAATCTCGCCTCACACTCGTCCGACCATATGAACTGGGCACCCTTCTGGGTCAACCTGGTCAGCGGGGCTGCGATAGATGAGAACCTCTCCACGAACCGATGATAGTAGCCTGCCAATCCCAAGAAACTCCGAATCACTATAGCTGATGCTGGCTTAGGCCAGTTCTTGACTGCCTCAATCTTCTTCGGATCAACCTGAATACCCTCTGCTGATACAACATGACCCAAGAATGCGACTGAACTCAACTAGAACTCACACTTCGAGAACTTAGCATATAACTGACTATCCCTCAGAGTCTGAAGAACCACCCTGAGATGTTGCTCGTGCTCCTCCTGGCTGTGGGAATATATCAAGATGTTATCAATGAAGACTATCACGAACGAGTCCAAGTAAGGCCTGAATACTCGGTTCATCAAGTTCATAAAAGCTGCTGGGGCATTTGTCAACCTGAATGACATAACCAAGAACTCATAATGCCCGTACCAAGTGCGGAAAGCTATCTTAGGGACGTCAGATGCCTTAATCCTCAACTGATGGTAGCCAGATCTCAAGTCAATCTTCGAAAATACCTTGGCACCCTGAAGTTGATCAAACAAATCATCAATCCTCGGCAATGGATACTTATTCTTGATTGTAACCTTGTTCAACTACCGGTAATCAATACACATTCTCATTGACCCATCCTTCTTCTTAACAAACAACACTGGCGCACCCCAAGGTGAAACACTGGGTCTAATGAAACCCTTCTCAAGCAAGTCTTGCAACTGCTCCTTCAACTTTTTCAACTCCGGCGGGGCCATACGATACGGCGGGATAGAAATGGGCTGAGTGCCCGCAGCCAGATCAATGCAAAAGTCAATATCCCTGTCGGGTGGCATACCCGGCATGTCTGAAAGGAACACCTCAGGAAACCCGCGAACAACAGGCACAGAATCAATAGAAGGAACCTGATCGCAGCAGACTCAAACTAAGGAAGAGTGGACGCTAATACTTTTACCCAATAGCGGTATCGGGGTCAATTTTCCACAGGGAGCTTCAATTTGGAGTTGAGTGTTTGTATGGTCTAGGACTATGTTTTAGCTCCTAATTGATCTTCTAACATTTTTGGTTCTCTTTTGATTATCAACTACAATATAGCAACTACAAATTTAAAGCTAAGTTAGGCTAAGATATTGATTCTAAGTTGTATGCAATATAGAGAAAGGCACTAGGGTCATGGCATGCATCTAGGTGGTCAACTAACGGGTAGAGATTCCTAATGCAAGAATGATGAATATGGGACTTATGCTATAACCGTTGCACTTTTGCATCCACTCTCACACCTCTCGGTAGAGAGAGTGATTTTGCCCAATTGACTCTCTCGAGACCAATTGGGTAGGCCAATTTGCCCAAGCAACTTATGGTTCAAGTTGGGTAATTACTTTCTCGAGGTTCAACCCGTTAATTGGGACTACCATTCTCATGGGTCCATCCCAATTCCTTGTTAGAATTAATCTTGGGGTCATAGACTCTCTTTCTCAAGAAGAGTCAAGACTCACTAAGCTAGACTTAGTGTTTGCAACCACCAAATCTTAATGAAAACATAAGATCAATCCAAATAACAAATACCCAACATCATTCATGCACTAAACAATCACACCCATTAATTATCCACACTAGGGTTGAGCCACAACCCTAGCTAATGGGTTTAGCTAGCCATAATAGAAACAGAAATTGAAGAAATAGTAGATGAAATTGACATAATAATTAAATACAATGTTAATCTACTCAATTCCACGTTAATACTAGAAGAAATTGCCCAAAATAGGCTAAAAACATGAAATCTCGAGTTCAGCTGCTATCTAATACGAAACCAAAAAACTAAAAACTGCATTCTAAAAGTAAAATGTTCTATTTATACTACACAGGAAAAACCGGACAAAAATACCCCTGAGGGTCTGGCGCGGACTGCGCACAAATGACGCGCGGCCGCGTAGGGTTTTGGGTTTTCATATCTTGCTTCTGGCACTGGGGACGCGGATCGCATAATTGTGAAGCGCGGCCGCGTGAACTTCATCCACGTGGACCGCACTGATTAGGTGTGCGGCCGCGTGGGCTTTTGCCTTGAATGATTGGGTCTCTGACACTCTTAGGCGTGTACCGCATAAAAAGGGGCGCGGACCGCATGAAACGGGGCACGGACCGCGTGGAAAGGGGCGCGGACCGCGCTTCTTGACTTAAAAATGGCATGGCCTCTGAACTTTCCTGCGCGGCCGCGTGGCAAAATAGTGCGGACCGCACAGGTTGACCTTGACAATGCCCAGCCTCTGAACTCTCCTGTGCGGCCGCGTGACAAAACAGTGCGGGCCGCACAGGTCATTTTGTTTCCCCTTTTAGTTGTCTTTTGACACTTGGCAGATTTCACTCCTTTTTTAGCCGATCTTTGGTATTTGTCATCTTGTCGTTCAAACCTGCAATCAAGCGCAACTTGTAAGCATTTTGGGGCAAATTTATAGCAGTTAATGCACAAAGCTTAGGTAAGAATGGGTATAAAACATGTAAAAAATCACAGTTATCAACTCCCCCAAACTTAACCCTTTGCTTGTCCTCAAGTAAATAAAATGAGACCTACCCCTCAAGGGACAACACCCACGTAATTCCTGCTTATCCTAAAGTAACCTCAACAAGCATCAATTGGGACTAACAATTGCCCTCAATGCGAATGCATCATTAACACATTTAAACTTTGAAAGCTTGTGGGTCAAGTGTGACACAAGAGCATCAAGAGTTGACACATTTCATCAAGAAACCTTTCTCAATTTCTTTGGTCATTGTGGAACCCAAACTCACACATCCTCGACTTTCCCTAAGTGAACCTCACCTTTTTAGAGTATTTGCACACAAATCGAGGTGAACAGACTTCTCTCTCATCTCTCACCAGAAGGCCCTAAGTCCGGCTCTAAGTACCATATGCTTGCCCCTTATGTAAGTATCCACTAATGTAGGCTTCCCTCAACTCAAGATCATATAGGGCTTTTGAGGAGTCATTGTGAAGGCTTTGGGTAAAGGTAGGACATGTTTTTGTTCAAATGGGTTCAATCTTCTCCTAAACACTTCTTTGAATTTATTTTGGCACACTTTCTTGACTCAATTGAGTAATTCACTTCTTTCAAGGGGTTAGAGAGATACATTATCACTCTTTCTTTTGCAATTCAAACCCTTTTCTCCTTTTTACCACTTTTCCACACCTTTTTCACTTTTTTGTTGTCCTTGGATTCCCTTTTTGGTTCTTATTCATTTTTGTTTTTCTTTTTGTCTTTTTCTCTTTTTCATCGCCTTGCTTTTCTTTTGCTTTTGCGCCTTTTTACCACATTGATGCCTTTCTTGTCTCTCTCTCCCCCCCCCCAACTTAGACATTTGCCATTTACTCAAGGGAAGATTTGGGTGCCAAGAGAGGGTCTCGTTAAGAACGGGTATAGGCTTGTAGCTTGGTTCATGAACGAAAAAGGTTTAAGGCTCAAAAGGGGTGAACTAGGGATTATTTCGTTGGTAGGTCAAGGAAATTGTTCAAGTTTTGCATTTTAGATCAAGGAGAGCCTATAATCACGTCTCAAGTCAAGTTCCACCTATGATTTCACCTCAACAAACATTCAGGGCAAGTTCTAGACCATCGGCTCGGTACTTGGGCTCACAATTCGAATTCTCACTACACACACTCAAGGACTGCCAACGACGGAGTCGAGGGCCCACAACGACCTTAGATATGATTCAAGCGCACAATGGTCCAAAATGACCACACGATGATTGTTTGGTCAACACAAGAGTCTCAAGGCCACAACTTTCACTATCCTAAACACAATATAATGTCTTTGACCATAGGACCAACGACAAATGTGCTAGGCCCAAGTGAAGCTTTGCCTGAGGTACCCTTAACTACAGAAACTTGAAAATCAAAAAGAAAAATCAAAAACGGACTCAAACCCTTAAGAAGGTTGTCACGCCATCTATCATTGGGAAGAGCCACCCGGTTCGCACAACATCTACCCTTGGAAAGAACCGTGGCATTAAGAAAACCAAGGGCTTATTGCAAACGCCAAAACAAAACAAAAAGGCTACGAGCCTAACTTTGCAACTAAAACGAAAAATTTTAACGAAAAATAGAAAAAATAGAAAACCAAAATAAAAACCGAATGAATATGTACAAAAGGGGAGTAGAATATACAACCAGGGGGAATGAATATATACATAGAGTTTAAGAGCATCTAGAATGAACAGTTATATACAATCCATCTACAACTACGAATGTGCTGAAAGTAAAAGAATATATACAGTAATCCAACAGTCAATCCAAATAGTAGGGCCACACCCCCACGAATAAAAGCTAGCATTGTCCCCAATGCTAACTATCAAAATAAGTACCAAAATGAAAAAAGGATATAGAAAGGCCCCTCAAGCCCCATCCGTCACCCTGTGCTGGTCAATGGCTCCTAAGTCCTCTGTACTGGCGAGGACCTCAGACTGGTCCCCGGCCTACTGCTACTGTGCTGCTAGGATAGGTGCCTGCTCAAGAACTGGCTCATCAACTGGTGGGGCAGCGGAGGGACTCTCCTGGACTGGTGCTACCTCAATCACAACTCCCTTAGTGCTAGGGAGTTTCCTCTTCTTCCTCGGCCTCTACTCCTCCTCCTGTACCTGTGCAGCTGCTGGCTCTATAGCTGGGTCCCCAAATAGTAGATCGAGTGGCAACTGATCTGCCATGAGCTTGTCCACATCCACTCTCAACTGTGTCACTGACTCCTTGGAAGCCTTCTGCTTCCTCAGCTTCTTGTGCTCCCGAGCCAATTTCTCCAATGCTTTGCCATGTGCCCCAACCGCATTAGTCAAGGCATCCTGCGTCGCCATAATCTTTTCCTGGTTGGCCAGGATCTTCTTCAGTACCTCCTCAATGGAGGAAGGAATCTCAACAGTAACTGGCACTCCCTGTGCCTGTACAGTAGTGGTCAATGTGGACAACTTGGATGTCGCGGCTGACATCCAGTTGTTCAAACTAGCAAGGGAGTGGGTGAGCTGGTTTGCAGTGAACCGGTGAGTCTTTGATGAAGAGACTACCGGGTCAGCTGCAATAGAAGGACCAGCTACTGACGACGGACCTAGAGGCAATGCCTCATCAGTAGCAGGAATGGTGGAAGGCTCACTGGGCTGCTCAATGACCGCTGGCTCCTCAGACTGGCCAGGTGCGGTGGAAGTGGATGCCACATTCTTCTTGCCCCTCTTTGGGTTGTCTGGACCCAGCTGACTATACCATGAGTACGGGGCCACCGGAGGTACCTTGACATCATATTTCTTTTTCTTCACTTTCAATTCTCGGAAGTACAAAGAGAGTGTGTTTGGGAAGGGGTAGTTTGTTTGGGTCTCATTACCAACTGTAGAAATCACTCTCGACATAATATTACCCACATTCAGAGGGAAACCCGCCATGATAGATACTACCAAGACAGCATGAGGGAGGGGAATGGAGTGATCATGTGTAGACGGGTCAAGTCGACTACACACAAAAGTCAACCACCCTTTGGCTTCAAAGTTCAGAGTGTTCCTAAAAATCTTTTCTTGTGCTTTCAACCAGACTGGGACTGTACCGGGGCTTCCAAGTACTCGGCCAACCAAGGACGAACCTCCTCTTTCATTGCTAGCTTTTCTAAATATTGCAATTCATCCTCTTCGCCGAACCCCAGGAATTCATTCAACGATTTGCCATCAAACACAACTATCTTCTCCCTCACTTTAGTTACTTTGGAGTCCCGAACTAAGTGAACATTGCTGTAGAACTCCTTCACCATATGCTCATTCGCCATTTTAACACGTTCTTTGAAGAAGCCCCAACCCTCCCTAGTGCGGAATTGTGCTTGCCCATGAGGGTTGAGAGGGAAAAGATTGGCATCTATGAACTTCCTCTCCGGAATAAGTTTCCTTCTGGGCCACCACTCTCGGAATCTGTGGAAAGCAACCTCACTAATGAACCTGTCTACCCATGCCTCCAGTTTTCTAGTACGTTCAACCCCCCCGACCTGTGGCTCACCTCCCTCAGCATATCCTCCACTCTCCCCTGATAATGAAGCTATGGGAGATGTGGAGTAGTGCTCTTCGTCTCTTGCTACGGACTCATTAGACGAGTCCGAGATGATATTAACTGGCTTCTTGGAGAAGGCTACATTATCATGATCCGGGGGAGGGAATCACGGAGCTGAAATGAAGTGGACATGTGGGTGGGGGCAGACTCCGAGGTAATTCTCCGTGAAGGTGCATACTCACTCCCCGTGGAATGAGATGCAGCTCTATCAGCTTCCCGGATTATCTTCCGGGTTTTCTTTATCAATTCCCTGGTTTGAGGAGTGAGTTTCACAATTCCGCCTGCTTTTCCCTCCTCGGGAGGAACCCACTCTCCCGGGTTGTATTTCTTTGCCCGTTCGTTTTTTTAGCCATTGTCTGCAAGGAATACATGTCTAACATTGTTAGTAGAAGCACATAAGGTGAAGTGGACAGTTCAGTTGAATGAAAAGAGTGCAGACACAGTTACACAGGCAGAGGGGCGCGGACCGCACCAAAAGGCACGCGGTCCGCGCAGTATACTGACACCAACACATACCTCTCTAAATAAACTGACGCGGTCCGCACAGAAATGGTATGCGGCCGCGTTGGTTCAATGCGGACCACACAGAAATGGTACGCGGTCCGCGCATGTGGAATGCCAATATATTGACCTCTCTGAACTCTTCACACGCGGTCCGCACTGTTTTGGACCGCGGCCGTGCTGGGCTCACGCGGACCACACAGAAATGATATGCGGTCCGCATAGAGAGGTTCATCATCTCTTATCCAGAGTCACGCGGACCGCACACAAATGTTGTGCGGCCGCGTAGGGCTAATTTAACTGAGCCAGGTGTTTGTTCAATTAAATCTAATTTTTGTTCACCTTTTCGGGTCCTAAGTGTCCCTACTCAGTTATTTAATAAGATTCCATGCCCATGATTTAAACAAAAACACACAAAGATTTAATCTAACAGTTAAACTAAGAAGAAAAAGACGAAAGTAAGAAGTTACACTAGTAGAAAGCAATTAAACAAAACAAAAATTAGACTATGATTGAAATGAATGAGAGTTGTTACCAGGGATTAATGAGATTTCAACTATGTGCCCAATTAATGTTGATGAACAGTGAAAATTAGAGCTCAGGTGTAAAATTGGCGAAAAGGTTAAAATGAGGCCCAAGGCCTCTATTTATAGAAAAGCCTTGGGACCCAGTACCCACCTACCAACGCGACCGCAAAGAAATGGACGCGGACCGCGCTGGATTTTGCATCGTTCACTTCAGCTATTCAATCCACGCGGACCGCACTGTTTTGGTGCGCGGCCGCGTGGGACTTTGTCAGAGAGCAGCCATTTTTGGTCCTCCAGCGTGGACCGCACAGAAATGTCATTCGGCCGCACTAGGTCTTCTGGGTCTTAGCCTTTCAGCTGCTCACACCTACGCGGACCGCACTATTTTGATGCGCGGCCGCGTAGGCCATATTCAGAGATTGACCATTTTTTTCCTGCAACACTTCACAAATTATCAGCTCAAAAATCCTACTCTTCAACAGAAAAACAAAGAAAAAGAAAAAGACATGGGTTGCCTCCCAAGAAGCGCCTGATTTAACGTCGCGGCACGACGCGTGTTACCATCACAGTCATTTCAAATGAATGAGTGCCACCACGTGGCTGTCATCAATCTTTCCTAAATAGTGCTTGACACGATGCCCATTGACCCGGAAAACTTCACCATTCTTATTTTTGAGATCAATGGCACCAAAGGGAGTTACACCAACCACTTCAAATGGGCTGCTCCACTTAGACTTCAGCTTGCCCGGAAATAACCTCAACCGGGAGTTGAAAAGAAGAACCATGTCACCAACTTGGAATTCCTTCCCTCGGGCATACTTGTCGTGAAGGTACTTCATCTTGTCCTTATACAAGGATGAGCTGGAGTAAGTATGAAACCTAAATTCATCAAGTTCATTCAATTGCTCAACCCGGAGATTTGCCGCGACATCCCAATCTAAGTTCAACTTTTTCAGGGCCCACATAGCCTTATGTTCCAATTCTACCGGAAGATGACAAGCCTTCCCAAACACCAACCGATATGGTGACATACCAATCGGAGTCTTGAAAGCTATACGATAAGCCCAAAGAGCATCATCCAATTTCTTCGACCAGTCGGTCCTATTTGCATTGACAGTCTTGGACAAAATACTCTTAATCTCACGGTTGGACACCTCAAATTGACCACTCGCTTGAGCATGATAAGGAGTGGTCACGTTGTGATTTACCCCATACTTGGCTAGCAAAGAGTCAAAAGCTCGGTTGCGAAAATGAGAACCCCCATCACTGATGATAGCACGTGGAGTGCCAAACCTCGTGAAGATACTCTTTTTCAAGAACGCCACCACACTTCGAGCTTCATTATTTGGCAAAGCTATGGCCTCAACCCATTTCGACACATAATCAACCGCTACCAAGATGTAGGTGTTGCCACAAGAACTTACGAATGGTCCCATAAAGTCTATCCCCCAAACATCAAAAATGTCAACCTCTAGAATCGTGTTAAGGGGCATCTCATCTTTCTTCGAAATCCCTCCAGCACGTTGGCATTCATCACATCTTTTCACAAAGTCGTTGGCATCCTTAAACAAAGAAGGCCAATAGAACCCACAACTCAACACTTTAGACGCCGTCCTCGCCCCGCCATGATGGCCATCATAGGGCGAAGAGTGACAAGCTTCCACAATACTCAATTGCTCTTCTTCGGGAACACACCGGCAAATTACACCATCGGTGCAAATTTTGAAAAGATACGGCTCATCCCAATAGTAGTCCAAACAATCCCGCTTGAGCTTCTTCCTTTGGTTAGAAGAGAGCTCATACGAAATCACACCGGTAACAAGATAATTGGCAATGTCGGCAAACCATGGCATATCTAGCATTGAAACCGAGAGGAGTTGTTCATCCGGAAAAGCATCATTTATCTCAAGGCCATCCAAAGGCCTCCCTTCCTCCTCCAATCGAGACAAATGGTCCGCCACTTGATTTTCACTACCCTTTCTATCAACAATCTCCAAATCAAATTCTTGAAGAAGAAGCACCCATCTCATTAACCTCGCTTTCGAGTCTTTCTTCGTCATCAAGTACCTAAGGGCGGCGTGATCGGTATGAATAATCACTTTAGCCCCCATAAGGTATGGGCGAAAACTTCTCCATGGCAAAAACAATGGCAAGCAATTCCTTCTTGGTGACCGTGTAGTTCCTTTGAGATTCATTTATTGTCTTACTTGCGTAGTACACCGGACGGAACATTCTATTGATTCTTTGGCCCAAGACTTCCCCCACCGCAACATCACTAGCATCGCACATGAGCTCAAAGGGCAAGCTCCAGTTTGGTGCGGTAATGATGGGGGTAGTTGTCAACTTGTGCTTTAGAAGCTCGAAAGCCTCCATACATCTCTCATCAAACACATATTTGGCATCTTTCTCTAGCAATTTACACAACGAGTTAACTACCTTAGAAAAGTCTTTGATGAATCTTCGGTAAAAACCCGCGTGTCCAAGAAAACTCCTCACCCCTTTGACAGAAGTGGGGGGAGGGAGCCTTGAGATAACCTCAATTTTCGACTTATCAACCTCAATCCCACTTTTTGAAATTTTGTGACCCAACACAATTCCTTCTTCTACCATAAAATGGCATTTCTCCCAATTGAAAACCAAGTTTGTGTCTTCACATCGGGCCAACACACGATCCAAGTTTTGCAAGCAATCACCAAATGAGTCCCCAACCACACTAAAATCATCCATGAAGACCTCCAATATGTCCTCCACCATGTCGGTGAAGATTGCCATCATACATCGTTGGAAGGTCGCCGGTGCATTACATAATCCAAATGGCATTCGAGAAAAGGCGAATGTGCCATAAGGACATGTGAAGGTTGTCTTTTCTTGATCTTCCGGGGCAATGAGAATTTGGTTATAGCCTGAATACCCATCAATAAAACAATAGAAAGCCCGGCCCGCAAGACGATCAAGCATTTGGTCCAAGAACGACAATGGGAAATGATCCTTTCTAGTCACCTTGTTCAACTTCCGGTAGTCCATGCATACCCTCCAACCCGTCACAGTACGAGTTGGAATAAGTTCATTGTTGTCATTGGTCACCACCATCATACCTCCCTTATTTGGCACACATTGTACCGGAGAAGTCCACGAACTGTCAGAAATTGGATACACCACACTGGCGTCAAGCCACTTGATGACTTCCTTTTTGACCACCTCTTGCATGGCCTCATTGTCTCCTTTGATGTTCAAGAGACGGCCTAGCATCCTCCTCCAATATTATCTTGTGCATGCAAAATGCGGGGCTAATACCCCGAATATCCGCCAAGGTCCATCCAATCGCCCGATTGCGCTTTTGAAGAACCGCCAAAGTGGCTTCAACCTGCACGTTAGTCAAGCAAGAAGAAAGAATAACAGGCAAAGTGAAATTAGGACCAAGAAATTCATACCTGAGGTGAGGAGGAAGTGGTTTCAACTCCAACACTGGTGGCTCCTCAATGGATGGCTTGGTGGGTGGAGTTTTGCAGTTTTCAAGATCAAGAGATAACTTTCTCAGTTCATAAGAATACGAGCCCATGCCATGTAATGCGTTCACACACTCCACCCTTCTAGCATCATCATCAACATCCATGTTCAATAGCACGGCCTCAAGTGGGTCCTCAACATTTGCCATTGCGCTTGTGTCATCCACTATCACCGCCGTGACAATGTCAACAAACGAGCACACCTCGGTGCTATTTGGTTGCCTCATTGATTTGCATACGTGGAACACCACTTTTTCATCACCAACACGGAAGGTCAATTCTCCTGCTTCCACATCAACCAAGGCCTTCCCCGTAGCTAGGAAAGGCCTTCCAAGAATTATAGGCACCTCGAAATCCACTTCGCAATCCAAGATCACGAAATCGGCCGGCAATATGATCTTATCAACACGAACAAGGACATCATCAATAATTCCCAAAGGCCGCTTCATTGACCGGTCCGCCATTTGAAGCCTCATAGAAGTTGGACGAGGTTGTCCGATTCCCAAGGTCTTGAAGACCGAATATGGCATTAAATTGATACTTTCCCCCAAGTCACAAAGGGCTTTTGCAAAGTCGGCACTTCCAATGGTACATGGGATAGTGAATGCACCGGGATGCTCGAGTTTCGGAGCCATAGAATGCACAATTGCGCTCACTTGATGGGTCATCTTGATTATCTCACACTCCATTGATCTCTTTTTTGTAACTAAATCTTTCATGAACTTTCCGTATCCCGGCATTTGCTCGAGTGCCTCCACCAAAGGCACGTTGATAGTCAAACTCTTCATCATTTCAATGAATTTCTTAAATTGGTTGTCACCCTTTTGCTTGGCCAACCGTTGAGGATAGGGCGGAGGAGGTCTAGGCAAGGGTGCCTTGGCTTTTGGCACCACCGGTTCGGGCATATCAATGACGTGTTCCCTAGACGGGTTCACGGCCTCTTGAGTCTCCTCCTCACCCTCATCAATTTCAATTCTCACATCATCACTTGCACTTTGTTCAACAACATCCTCAACTACCAACGGGATCTCATCATTTCGTAACTCATCTTCATCTACCGCAACTTGGTTTCCTCTTGAGGCATGCACATCACCGCCTCTTCCACTTCGCGTTGTCACTGCCATCACATGATTATTGTGCCCACCCTTGGGGTTTACTACCGTATCACTTGGTAGAGCACCCTTTGGGCGAGTATTTAAAGACTGAGAGATTTGGCCTAGTTGCACTTCCAAGTTTCGGATAGATGTGTTATGCGAAGCTAATTGGGCCTCGGAATCTTGGTTCTTTTTCATCATTTGCTCGAACATGCTTTCAATTCTCCCCATCTCGCTTCCGGACGAACTCGGACCTTGAGAAGGAAAGGGAGGTGGATTGTTCGGTTGTTGGTACATGGGGGCCCTTTGAAAACCTTGCCCCCGGTTTCCTTGGTTCCCGCCATTGTTCCACCCTCCTTGATTGTTGTTGTTGGCCCAATTATTGTTATTACCATGCCAATTTCCTTGGTTGCCTTGATTACCCCAATTGTTGTTTTGGTTGTTGGTATTCCATTTACCTCCGCCTTGTTGTTGGTTGCCCCAATTACCTTAAGGACGCCATTGTTGGTTTGAAGAGTTACCTCTATTCCCTTGATAGTTGTTGTCATATTGTTCACAATTACCTTGAGGTTGTTGCCCTCTTTGCCTCCTTTTCAACATAGAAACACCTTCCATTGCATTGACTTGGCGCGGGTTTTGGACTTGTTGCAATTGCGCCTTTGCCAATTGATTCATAGTTGTTGTAAGCTTGGCTATAGCTTGGCCATGATCGTGCAATTCCTTGTGCAAATGGACGACCGTGGGGTCACCTTGGGGCACGTTTGCTCGGCTTTATCATGCCGAAGAGGTGTCGGCCATTTCATCAAGTACATCACATGCCTCTTGATAAGAAAGTTTCATAAAGTTCCCTCCGGCCAATTGGTTCACGATGCATTGATTTGTGGTGTTGATGCCCCGATAAAAGGTTTGTTGAATCATAGCCTCGGTCATGTCATTATTAGGGCACTCTTTCACCATTGTTCTATATCTTTCCCATATCTCATGCAAAGGTTCCGTTGGCTCTTGCTTGAAAGCTAGAATTTCATCCCGAAGAGCTGCCATATGACTTGGGGAGAAGAACTTGGCAATAAATTTGTCCGCCAATTCATCCCATGTTGTAATAGAATGATTGGGGAGCTTTTCTAATCCAATGCTTTACCCTGAAGAGAGAACGGGAAAAGCCTCAATCTCAACGCATCCTCGGACACGTTTGTCTGCTTGCTACCCCAATATGTATCCACGAACCCCTTCAAGTGCTTATAGGCATTTTGATTGGAGGCACCCGTGAAATAACCTCTTTGCTCGAGCAAGGTCAGCATAACATTTGTGATTTGAAAGTTCTCCGACCGGATTCGAGGAGGAACAATAGCACTGCCGTATCCTTAATTTGGTAGAACTCTGGGAACCACTCTCGGCGGTGCCGGAGGAGGGTCTGGAATGTTGTTGTTCTCATTTGCATTTATATTGACATGTCGGCCTCTCCGTGGGAGTTGAGGTAAGACCTCATCTTGTTCTAGATCCTCTACCTCCTCCCCTGCTATAACATTGCCGAGTGGGTCATTTGCATTAAGAGCCATTGTACCTGATTGATCGACACAAACAAAGTCAGTAAATAAGAAGGAAAGAGAAGCAAAACACAATACTAGCTACACAAATAGTCAACACCGTAAAGCTCCCCGGCAACGGCGTCAAAAAGTGAACGCTACGTCCCCTCAGTGCTAGAATCATGAACATATGCCAAATAGGCCAAACACCCCTTCTCGACCATACGTTGAGCCTTCACATAAGAGATAACGCTACGGGTAGAATGACCAGGAGTCCCTCTCCACTGTAAACGAGGCACCCGGTAAGGCTAAGGTCACAGCCTTGGCTTGACAGTCCAAGATAGCGTGGTAAGGTGATAACCAATCCATCCCCAATATAACATCGAAATCGACCATGTCCAGAAGCAACAAATCTACTCGAGTCTCAAGACTCCCAATCACAACTACACAAGAGCGATGGACTCAATCTACCACAATAGAAACACCCACCGGTGTAGATACATAAACAGGAACACTTAATGAATCACTAGGCATGACCAGATATGGTGCAAAATAAGATGACACATACGAGTATATAAACCCTGGATCAAATAACACTGAAGCATCTCTATCACAAACCAGAACAGTACCTGTGATAATTGCATCTAAAGCCTCAGCCTCGGGCCTAGCTGGAAGAGCATAACATTGGGGCTGGGCCCCGCCACCCTGGACTACCTCTCTAGGATGGCCTGCAGCTGGCTGGCCTCCACCTCTAGCGGTCTGAGATCCACCTCTAGCACCTCTACATCCACCTCTAGCACCTCTACCCCCACCTCTAGCTGGCTGGGTGGGCTGTGGAACACCTAGTGCCTGAACCATAGCACGGGAACCCTGCTGCTGCGACTGAGTACCCACCAATCTCAGACAAGCCCTCCGGATATGACCGCACTCACCACATTCATAGCATCCACCTGAGTGTTGCGGTTGAGGAAACTAAAACTGACCCTGGCGACCTGAATGACCACCCCGAAAACTCTAGAGTGGCGGTGCACTAATAAGAGCTGGTGGTGCACTATAGGGCTGCTGATCAGAATACTGCATGTGAGAACTACGGCCACCTAAAGCATCGTGAGAGACCTGAAGTGCTGACTGAAAGGGCCTAGGAGGATGGCCTCTACCATATGAATCATGCCTCTAGACGAGGCACCACTGAATCTGCCTGAATGATGGGACCACTTATCTGACCCATGACCATCTCTCTGCGACAAAACTATCTCCACTCTCCTGGCCACCTCCTGGAAAGTAATCACACTCCCAGCCTCCCTAGCCATCTGAAGACGAATCGGCTGAATAAGACCATCAATAAACCTCCTCACGCGCTCTCTCTCGGTAGGAAGTATGACAAGAGCATGACGAGCCAAGTCGATGAATCTGGTCTCATACTGGGTAACAGTCATAGAACCCTATTGGAGACACTTAAACTGCCTCCGATAGGCCTCTCTCTGAGTAATGGGGAGAAACTTCCCAAAAATAGCTGTGCAAACTGCTCCCAAGTCAAGGCTAGCGATCCGGCTGGTCTAGCCAAGCAATAATCTCTCCACCAAGTCTTGGCGGATCCAGACAAGCGAAATGTAGCAAAATAGACCCCATTGGTCTCAACTATCCCCATGTTCTTGAGAACCTCATGGCAACTGTCTAGATAATCCTGGGGATCCTCAGTAGATGCACCGCTGAAAGTAGTAGTGAAGAGCTTGGTGAACCTATCCAGCCTCCACAAAGCATCCACAAACATAGTTGCTCCATCACCAGTCTGAGCTACCACACCCGGCTGAACTGCTCCAACTGGTTGAACCGCTAGAGTCTAAATCTGGGGAGCTACCTGCTCCAGAGTGCGAGTAGCAGGAGTCTGGGCTCCTCCTCCAGCCTGAGAGATGGCTGGTGCTACAGTAAGCAAGCATGCCCGGGTGACACTCTCCATAAGGCCTACTAGACGGACCAGAGCATCCTAAAGAACTGGGGTGGCAATAAACCCCTCTGGGACCTGAGCTGAGCCTACCGTAACTGCTGGGGCCGGAACCTCATCATCAAAGTCAACCTGAGGCTCCGCCACTGGGGTTGTTGCTCGGGGCTGAGCTCTACCCCTACCTCGCCTCTAGCACGGCCTCGGCCTTGCCCTCTGCCCCTCATGGGAGCTGCTGTTGGGGGCTCGGGCTGCTGAGCGGTAGATGAGGAAACGCGTGTTCTCGCCATCTGCAAAAGAACAAAGTAGAAATTCAATTAGCATTGAGATCAAAACCGCACGACAAGAAAGAACAAATGTGAAGTTTTTCCTAACTCTGTAGCCTCTAGGGGATAAATATAGACGTCTTCGTACCGATCCCTCAGACTCTACTGAGCTTGTCCTTAAATTGTGAGACCTATGTAACCTAGAGCTCTGATACCAACTTGTCACGACCCGGATTTCCCACCCTCGGGAGTCGTGATGGCGCTTACTCGTAGAAGCTAGGCAAGCCATGAAATATAGAAAATTCAATCTCTTTCATTTTAACTCTTTTTAACAAATTGAATTAACAGGTGATCAACATTTAAATAATAGCGAAAGATGAAATTAAGTGAAATACTTAGACTAATATAATACCAAAATCAGTACGAAAATGCCAACATGCATCTCTACCCAGAAACCAGTGTCACAATATCCACGGACTGTCTATGAATACTACATACAAATGTCTGAACAAGGAAATACAATCTGTCTCGGAAACAAGTGGGAACAGAACATATAAATAGATAGAAGAGAACGCCAGGCCTGCGGACGCCTGCAGGACTACCTCGGGATCTCTAAGTGGACTGAAGGCTGCCTCCCCAAGTGCTATTGTCCAAATGCTGCTCCGGTATCTGCACATAGTGCAGAGTGTAGCATCAGCACAACCGACCCCATGTGCTAGTAAGTGTCTGGCCTAACCCCGGTGAGGTAGTGACGAGGCTAAGACCAGACTCCAGATAAACCTGTGCAGTTATGTAATATACAGCAAAAAAAATAAACAGGAATAAACAATGTAAATGGGAGGGGGTACATGCTACGGGGAACATATCAAATCCACCAGAAACTAAAGAGTGATAAGAGGGAACAGTTCAAGTTCTACAACAAACAATAATAACACTGTTGTGGCGCGCAACCCGATCCATTATCATTTAACACTGTTGCGGCGTGCAACCCAATCCATTTATATTACTGTTGCGGCGTGCAACCCGATCTAATATAACATTGTTGCGGCGTGCAACCCAATCCGATATAACATTATTGCGGCGTACAACCCGATACAATAACATTGTTACGACGTGCAACCCGATGCAATATATAATAATGTTGCGGCGTGCAACCTGATCCAATATATTTATATACCTTAAACTCAACCATACCACGAGTCTCGGCAAGGGATCAACAATAAACTACACTATCCCGGCAAGGGAATTCAACAGTAAAAGTATATACGTCCCGGCAAGGGAAAATCAGCTATAACCAATCTTAACTCAATCCCTACTCATCTCAGCTAACACCAATACTCAATCATAATTACTTTCCACGAAAATAAACTAAATCCTTGCTCAATATCGAGAATCACCAATTAAAGCATCCGTAGTATCATTTAAGAACACAACAAATATCAATTTAAGACTCACGGTCATGCTCGAACCAACATATAGATACTCGTCACCATGCCTATACGTCCTACTCAACAAGAAGCAAATAGCAAATAGGACACAACTCCTAATCCCTCAAGCTAAGGTTAGACCAAACACTTACCTCGAACTTCCACGGCCAACTCAAGCCTCAAACACCGCCTTTCCTTTCGAATTTGGCTCCAAATCAATTGTATCTATACATAATCGACTTCATAACATCAATAAACACTAAACAATCCAATTCCAACACTTAATTATAGCTTTTTAACAATTCTTCCCAAAAGGTCAAAAATTGACCCCGGGCCCGCTTGGTCAAAACACGAGGTTCGGACAAAAACCCGATCACCCATTCACCCACGAGCCCGAATATATAATTTATTTTTAAATCCGACCCCAAAACGAGGTCAAATTCCAAATAATCAAAAAGCCCTAACTCTACCCAAATCCCTAATTTTCTACCCTTAATCACATGTTTTAGGCCTAGAAATCTAGTGGGTGTTGATAAAAATGGAAGAAAACAAGTTAAAGATTACTTACCCAAGAGGTTATGGTGAAGAAGTTCTTCAAAAATCGCCCAAGAGGTGTGGGAAAGATGAAGTTTGTGAAAAATAATGAAAATCTTGTAATGTGTTCTGTTTTTGGAACTTAAAATAACTGGGCGAAATTACTCATCGCATTCGTGATGGGTTAGGCCTGCTAGGCCTTCGTGTTCGCGGAAGACGGCTCACGTTCGCGGAGAAATGACCCCTCGAGCCTTCACATTTGCATCCATGTGGTCGCGTTCGCGTAGGTTTAGTGCCCCACCCCCTGCCCAGGCTCAATTAGCCTTCACGTTCGCGTTACCAGGCCCACGTTCGCGAAGGGAAGATCCCCCAACGCCTTGCGTTCGCGACCTGGGTTACGCGTTCGCGTAGAAGGAATTTCCTTCAGCATAATTATCACAACGCGTTCGCGAAGGTTCTCCCGCGAACGCGAAGAAGGAAATATCAGAATACCAACAGCTGAAAACATGCAACTTTTTAAGAGTTTAAAACCTTCCGAAACACATCCAAAACTCACCCGAGCCCTCGGGGCTCCAAACCAAACATACGTACTAACTCGAAAATACCATAAGAACTTATCCGTGCGATCAAATCGCCAAAGTAACATCATTAACATCGAATTAAACCTCAAAATCAATGAATTATTTCAAACTTCTTAAAACATCAAATTTTGCAATTTAGGTCCGAATTACGTCAAATGACATCCGTTTTTTACCAAACTTCACAGAGTTATCTTAAATCACATATAAGACCTGTACCGGGCGTCGGAACCAAAATAGGGCCCGATACAAACATGTTCTAATCAAAATTCATTTTAAATTCCTTTAAACAATTTTCTTTAAAAAATTCATTTCTCGGGCTTGCGACCTCGGAATTTGATTCCGGGCATACGCCCAAGTCCCATATTTTTCTACGGACCCTCCGGGACCATCACATCACGGGTCCGGGTTCGTTTACCCAAAACATTTACCGAAGTCAAATTAACTCATTTTATAGTCAAAACTTATCATTTTTCATAGATTTTCATATTTAGGCTTTCCGGCTACGCGCCCGGACTGCGTACACAAATCGAGGTGATGCTAAATGAGGTTTTCAAGGCCTTAGAACACATAATTAAATTTAAAAGCAAGTGATGACCCCCACAGTTGGCTTCTCTATATTGCTTAGGGTTTAGCTTCCACAAAAACATCTGTAAAGTATGGCTCCAATAACTATATCAGCGAAATATCAATGTCCAAAATGAGTTAAAATTTGAAGGTTCGTGTTGTTGGATTATGGCACATTCCAGACCGCGAAAAACCAAAAAATTCTAATTCAATGAATTAATTATTCAAGATGAAAAGGTGCATACTCTTTTACATGTTGTTATTTTTTTCGAGTTGTGATGTATTTTCATCAACTTATGCGCCTTACTAACTTAAATTTCTTTTCACATTTTTTATTTTAGGGAGATCGAATTCATGCAACTATTGGAAGAGTTGTTATGCGAATTTTCAAAATAAAAATACATGAAATGGGATTGTACATTATGAAAAACTTTGTGGTTGGACCAAACAATCTGAAAATTAAGACCAGCAAGCATAAATTGAAGCTGAAAATTACAGGGGTTCCATCAATTTTTGATATTGAGAACAGATTGAGTTCCCAGTTGGTATTTTATTGTTTATATCTATATGAAATATATTATTATTGTTTAAGTTCTCACTTGAGCATAATCAACCCTTCCACCGGTCTCATCTATGGTTTGAATAGCTGAATTTATCAGCTCTCCGCAATTGACATGTCCCTTTTCTGCCTCAACTTTAGCTTTAGACAGTGTTAGACTAATAGACAAAGCCGGTGGAATGATAGAAAGAGTAAAAAGTTTCAATTACCACAAATGCCAAACAATAATAAAGAGAGAGCCTTAGCAGGAAATTAGTTTTTGCATATGCATTGCCGCATACATTTTGATTCTGAATAAGCTAATGTTTGACATAATTCATGTTCCTTCATCATTGCCTCAATACATAGGACAACTTTTGAAAAATGCACTGCAATATATCATGAGCAGTTGCTACAAAAATATTCCCTTAAGCACATGTTTCATATCAAGCAAATTGTATAGCATCATTATTTTTCGTGGAACATTCATATCAAACAAATTGTATAGTATCATTATTTTTTATAGAAAATTTACTAGGAGATGGAATGAAAGTTTTACTGGAGTCTTAAAATATTTTTAATGTTTGGTTGTAAAGATGGTATTAACACTAACATATTAAACTTTATGGTGTAGATCATTCTTTTTGATTATCCGCGCATCACGCGGGTACTAATACTAGTTCTTCTTAATTCGTAAATTTTTTACTTTTCTAGCGTAGGCATGGGAGGGAAGAAAGTGAAGGCAAATCACTCCCGCATTTGCTTCACTAATACAGAACCACGGCTGGAGAAACAACAAATTAAAACCCGTAAGCGACTGAACTTCTCATGAATGAAATGTTTCTTTGTCTTTATATACAGTTTAGATGTCTTCGATAGAGGTATGGCTTCATCAAATTCCTTAATTGCCTTCATTCGCACTTAATAAGTAATTTTTTGTATTTTTTTATAATGTACGAATCCCTTATAAATTGTATTTTTCCCCTCTCTTCTTGCTTTACTAAATTACATCTTTTCTTTCTTTTATTCAAATTGTAAGTGGTCATAGGAGTCAATTTCCTTATGGCTTAATCAAATTCTTCTATGTATTTTAATAAGTATTTGTTGCATTTCTCATAGTATAGGAACATGGACTTCTCGAGAGGGAGAGAGTGAAATAGGCAGCCTATTTCTCCAGTGAGACATGTTTCACACGGCCGATGGTGAAAGGGACGATGAAGAAAGGGAATGGAATTTGGTAAGGGTTTTTTTGTCTATTAGCCGGGAAAGAAAGAGGCTGCCGAGTGGTGGAGTGGGGGGTGTTTACCTCCTTTATGTAGAGATTTTTTTAATGTGAATTTGGTGTATTTTCACGGCCACAAAAAGTTTTTAAACAAGAAAGTTTTGTGGGTATAGGTAAAGACCATTTAGATCAATTCCAAAAAATTATCGTATAAAAATTATAAAAGGGGAAGATTGACGCGAGATACTGCCATCTTCTATATATTCCAAAATCTATTATATAGCTGTCTTATTTATTTTATGCTATTCAGTTTCATTTCGACAAATAAGTGAATTTTATGAATTTCACCTTTTGCCATGGGAATTTAGGCACAAGGTGGAGGCGTGTTATTTTGTGAAAAAGCAAATTGATGAGAGCTTTTTCTATAGCGTAACTATGAGTACAATTGTTTGTTTAAATGATACCAATCAGATTACTTAAGTCCATCCCATTTTTTTTTTGTCTTTCATCTATATACTAACTTCTTGGTATCACTTTCACAAGAAAATGTAGTGACGTAACTCATTTTCTGTTGCTAAAAGATATAACTCATGTTAAATAGGAGTAGTATGATTCACTTTTATGCAGAATATAAAATTATGTGCAATATAAGATATTCTGAGGCTTTGGGCTTAGAAATCAAAATAAAATGAAATATGAACGACGTTAAGAATATTTCAATCGCAGAACACCCAACAACAACAACAACAACAAATCCAGTATAATCTCATACATGGGGTCTGAGGAGGGACAATAACAAACCCAATCGATTTATATAAAACTAGTTAACTGATCGCGCTTTGCGCGATTGTAAAAGATATTTGAGAACTGAAAACTTTAGCTGAATTATCAAAATTGAAACTTCCTACACATTTATAATATCAAAGGTGTATGTGGTTAAGCAAATTGTAGAAAATATTTTATTATGATATAATCATTTATGAGTCACTTGGTTAAACTATGAAACAATCATCTTTTCCGATCACTTAAGTATATACATAAATTTCGACCCAAAAAAAAAAGAAGTATATAAATAAATGAAATTGAGACATTTAATTGCAAATATACATTCAACACTTTATTTTATTTTGAGGAAAAAATTAGTAAAATATTGTTTCCTTTGATTTAACAATTTTACATAATTTTCTATTTGAAAAACTGTTTACATCTCATAAAAATATTATTTTTTTCTTTCTCATATAATTAATTCTTTGCATTATTTCCGTGTATAGAGTAACTGTGAAAACTTATTTATATACATAATATTTTTTAATTTAAGTAGGTACACATTTTTAACTTACAAAATTAATACTAATGGTGCTAATGCAATTCTCAAGATTTGAAACATCATGAAACCAACGAAATACAAATAACCCAAAAAAAAAAAATAACAACTTGTTTTCTTCCATAAAGATTGGTAGACATTACAATCTAACGACACGTCAGTCTAATGGAATTAAAAGTTAATTATATCAAGAAAAAAAAGTTAATTATATCTAATACATATTTCTTAACCATTACTAAATGAGGCTTTAAATTATAGACAATAGAAGGATTCACTTACAAAGTCGATACTAATGATGCTAATGTAACTTTCAAAATTCGAATCATCCTGAAATCACAGAAACACAAGTAATAACACACATATTTTCTTTCATAAAGATTGTTAAACATTACAATGTAACAACAAACCAATTTTAAAGCAAATGAAGTATGTAAACGAAAAAAGAACTATGTTGAACAACCAACACCAATTAAAATAGGTACAAGAAAATAGAAGCTTAATTAAACAGAAGCATTACTCCACCCTGTCATAGTTGAACTTCCGCTACGAACAAAAATAGTCAGAAACAAAGTTGGATTTATATGATTGGAATAGGAGCAATTATAGGTGAAAAGGTTTGTAACTGAAATGGAATTATGATATTTTACTAAGGGTCATGTCTTTTTCCGTTTTTTTAATTTTTTTAATATAGCACATAAAGGTTTGTAACTGATATGAAATGATAAGTTTGTAACTGATACGAAAGGATAATATTTAATGAGGAGTCATGTCTTTTGGGTTTTTTAATATAACACATAAGTAGAAGAAAAAACCCAAAAAGCTAAGAAATTAGATAAATACATTTCCTAGTCTATAAGAGGTATCATGTCAACATTATTTGTCCCTCTTTTATATATATAGATAGACGCGCAAGTGATTTTGAGATGAATAAAAAAAATATAGGGCATAGAGATGGATGCACTATTTTTTTCACAGCAAAACTTGTATTCATTATCTTTTAATTAGATGTATTTATTCGTGACTTATGTAAATAGAATAGTTTACCCTTTGTTAAGGATGTAAATTGCTTACACTTTGTTAGGGATATACAGAGTACTGACTTATCTGCAAAGTGGGATCTTTTTTTTTTCCTCATTATCCTTGTGGAACAATCCTTAAGTTGGTACTACATAGCTGTTGAACTACAACTAACAAGAATATTCGGTGATTTTGAATCACGTGACCTGTGAAATTTATTGTGGTAGTGAGTTTAGCACTTCTATGGCTATTTCTCTCTTTTGGGCTACTTGTTTGATTTATGATCAATTTATCTTAAGGGCAAAAAAAGAGGTTTCTTCCTCTCTTGATTAGTAGTACGATTTATTTAGTCAATATTAGCAATATGTTTTACAAATATTATAAAATAAATTATTTAATTAATTTTAATTTTTTCTTTAATGACCGCGCGAAGCTCGGATAAAATTTACTAGTTAATAATAAAACAAACTTTCCATAAAAAGGTTAAAATTTTAAATTAAAACCTCAAAAGTGTGTCACGAATTATAAAATAATTGTGCCATATGATGAGATGTTCGTATAACATTGTAGAAATATTACTTTTGTCTTTGAAAAGCTACTGCAAAGAACTTGGTAGTTTCTACAGCTTTTGGTTTTGTTTTTTCTTCTTGTTTCCTCTATGGTTACTACTGGAATCTGAGCATGTTCTTTTTGATAAAAGGTAAAAAGAGAACTTTCTCAGAAAGACAAAGAAAAAAATAAAAGGAAATAAGAGAATTTAAAAGAAAACTTTACTATTTGTGCCTATATTAGTGCTTAATTGAAGCCAATGTTACGGCGAACAATCAGGGATTTATGCTCTTCTTTCAACCAAATTATTGCCTAGCAAATTCTGCAACCATAACTTCTCTTATTATTTTTCACCTCCATTCTCAGAACCATGTCCCTGCACACCATAGATCCTTCCCTAATGGACATAACCATACCTCCAAAACCGCCAGATCCTACAATAGAGGCTAGTGCACCACTTAAGGAGAAATTTCCCTCTTTTAAAGAAAAACTCATCTCCCCAGAACCAATTAATTTTTTGTATGATCAGCAGGTTTTCTCTGCTCCTGTCACTAATGATTGCTATGAGAACACGCCAAGTGCTCCTTTCCAGGATAATCCTCCAAACAACGACCAAGCAATTATTCTATCTTCAGAGGAGATGCAAAGGCTTTATGAGCCGTGAAAATACTCTCTTATAATCAAATTATTTGGTAAGCGTATTCTCCATCAGTACCTCAAGAAAAAACTCCTTGAACATTGGAAGCCCACAGAACAATTCCCTCTCATTGATTTGGGTAACGATTTCTACATAGTTAAATTCTCCCAAGAAGTCAATATGGCCAAAGTCCTTCACCAAGGTCCTTGGTTCATCAATGGCCACTACTTGTTTGTTAAGAAATGAGTCCCAAATTTCGTGGCCTATAAGGAGAAACTACAAATCTCAGTTGTTTGGTTAAGACTACCACAGCTCCCTACGGAGTTTTATGATAGCACCATTCTCGCAAGGATTGGTAACAAAATTGGCAAGCTCTTAAAAATAGATGCTTATACATCCGCTACTTTAAGGGGTAGATACGCTAGGTTATGCGTAGAGCTTCCTCTTGATTACCCAGTCCCTCCATTCATCATTATAGGTTCCCACAAACAACCAATACTTTATGAAGGTGAGAATTTTCTATGCAGCGGTTGGGGTAGATTAGGACACACTAAATCTAAGTGTAACTATGTCTGCACGACCCCCCCCCCCCCCTCTACTAACTTTATCTCTCCTGAATCCTCTGATCCACTCCTAATCATTATCGAGGAGGACTAATGGAAGGTAGTTTCCTTCTCCAAACAAAGATCTCATCCCAGTAAAGGCAACCCCATCCCAAAATCCCTACTAAGAAATCTGATTATTATGAAAACGTTAGTACCAAGGCTCAAATCTCCAATGCTAATACTAGAAAGTCTACCAACACCCAACACTTCAAATACAAAGAAAAACCTTCTTCTAATACAAACCCCTTCTCCTACCTCTAAAAATCATGTACTATGCACTGATAATAAATTCGACCTCCTTGACAAGGTGTATGACAACACTCTAACACAACCCGTTACCAATAATAAAACTGGAATAAACCAGAAGAGACAAAACCGCTCTTCGACATTCTCTATGTAAAATCCGGTTTGCATGGATGATAGCTCTAGCCACATGGCAAAAAATAATATAGTAAATTACCCTCCCAGCCACTTGGCTTCCCCTAATGTCTCCAAATAACTTACCACCCACGGTTTTAAGGACAAACCTCTGGTGAGTAACACCATGCAAACTAATCTCTCCACTCCTCAACAAATGGCAGTCGACCTCTCTTCTCTCTAAAATGATAAAAACCCTACGCTATTCCAATCATACTCCATGCAAGTGGATACCATATCTTCCATATCTATCAACCACGATACTATTACTCAAGTACCTCTCAATTATTCAGATTTCCATTACTCCTCACATCCTTATAATGCCTCGTCTACCACTCTTCCTTCAAAGAAGGACAAACCTCTTCAGAATACCACGCACAAATCACCCTCAAATGGACAATCTCCCTCCACTCCCACCCCTCAACAATCCTCTCATCTACTCTACCACCCCACTACCAATGAATCATCAACCCCAATCTTGGTTGGAAAAGGCAATTCTGGGCCATGCAACTTCTTTCAGTCTGGACATAGAGGGATAGGAAGTAGTCATAATCCACCAAAACTCCAACTTCTTAGCCCAACTGATCATGGAGGGAATATAACTGGCGATGAACAACTTTGTCAACCAAACTTGGTTAACCAACATCCTGAATCCATTAGCTCCAAATGCCCCTCCAGCATTAATCCAAGCCATGCAGGGCCACTGGGGTCTCCCAGCTCACTTCAACCCAGCATATGGGATCCAGCCTCTCCAAAATCTACCATTCTTCCCTCCACAAAATTATGAACCAAATCTTCCTAGCCTGGCAAGCAGCGGACCAGGTTCAACAGGGAATAAACCCTGTGATACCACAGAACCAGGACAACCATGCTCCAATGGATGTCCAACCACCTCTCAACGCACAAAACTTGGGCAATCTAATGCCAGAGCAAGGGGAGGCAGCAACAAGAGCTTTAAGGGAATATCGAATAGAGTTCAAAAGCCTCAGAGAAATAGCAATACTACTCTACAAGGAGAGGCAAGACAAGAAATCTATCATCAGCTGCCCAGCAGCATTGTTCAAATGCTCGATGGACATCCGACCTCCCCTAAACCATGCAGCAGGAAAATACGCAGTGGTGCTCAATCCCTCACTGAGGGAAGGCCCACCTTTACGTTTGGAGGAAACTCAGGGGAACCACAACAGACAATCTCTCCAAATGACACGCCCAATTAACTTCATAGTCTGGAATGTGAGAGGGGCGAATAATGCTA
Organism: Nicotiana tabacum; assembly: GCF_000715075.1. Classification (NCBI taxonomy): domain Eukaryota; kingdom Viridiplantae; phylum Streptophyta; class Magnoliopsida; order Solanales; family Solanaceae; genus Nicotiana; species Nicotiana tabacum. The sequence goes on along the minus strand of NC_134080.1, from coordinate 104,480,446 downwards.
ATTTTCGCAGGAACTTCAGAGATATCATCGATACTCATAGACCCTGCCTAGTAGCTCTCTTAGAAACACGCATGCTGGATCATGTTTCTATCCAACACGACTTTAACTTTTCTAAAATGGAGGAAATTCCATCAGATGGTCGATCAGGTGAGATTGCCATCATGTGGATGCACAACATGATAACAGTAGAAGAAGTGGTTAGGGATGATCAAGTACTGCATGCAATAATCAAGGTACTCCCTGATCATAACCCTTGGATTTTAAGTACTGTTTACGCTAGTACAAATAGTTATAAACGTAAAAAAATGTGGCATAACCTTACTACCATTTATAATAGTTATAAACTCCCTTGGCTAGTAACAGGCGATTTCAATGATGTTTTTTCTTCTGAGGAAAAATGGGGAGGTCGTCCTATTAATTTTAGAAAAACTACCAAGCTTTAGAATTTGGTTAATTATTGTGAACATTTTGACCTTGGCTTTAAGGGTCCAAAATATGCATGGACGAACTATAGGAAAAAGAAAAAAGGGCTCACTATGGAGCGACTCGACAGGTGCTTCATAAATGAGGGTTGGTTTAACCAATACCCTAATGCTATAGTGGATCACTTGCCAAGAACTTATAGTGATCATAACCTGCTATTAATAAATCTCAACCCAAACTTTAGCTATCCTAAAGCTAGGAATTTCCGGCTTGAGAGTATGTGGTGTTATCATCCCCAATTTCCTCAACTTGTCAAAGACTGTTGGAATAATAGGTCTTTTGAGGAGGCCCTTCTCTTCTTCCAGTATAAAGCCATGAAGTAGAATAAGGAGACTTTTGGTAATATTTTTAAAAGAAAGAGAACTTTACTAGCTAGAATCAAAGGTATTCAAAATTTCACTAATTACCCCAACAGCTCTGTTCTCCTCAACCTGGAAAATCAGCTTGTTAACGAGTATAATGATGTCCATAGATTAGAAGAGGATTTTTGGAAACTTAGATCTAGAATTAACTGGCTTAATAAAGGGGAGGCTAACAAAAAAAAATTTCACATCTTCACCCTTATCCGTAGAAAATCCAATAAAATTTCTCACTTCAAAAATGATGAGGGCAACTGGATTGATGACCCCTCCTATATTAATAATCATACTTTAGAATATTTTAGTAATATCTTCACCACCTCTCTCTCCACCTTGGATAGGATGGATATTATTAATTCCCCAAAAAGCTTTGATAATATGAGCCTTGATTTTCTAGATACGCCTGTCATTAACCAAGAGATATCAAATGCCATTTTTTCTTTTAAACCAATGAAAGCCCCTGGTCCGGATGACACTCACCCCTTTTTTTATCAAAAATATTGGCCAGTGATTGGGGATTCTGTCACTACTTATGTTAAAAATATTTTTCATACGCAAATTATTCCTGAGAACCTTAACTATACCCATCTTTGCTTAATTCCTAAAGTGCCTAACACTAACCTCCTCCAAAATTTTCGACCAATAGGCTTTTGCAATACAATTTATAAAGTTGTCACTAAAATTGTTGCTAATAGAATAAAACCCCTCCTTCCCAAAATCACTAGTCCTTTTCAATCTAGTTTTATTAAAAACATAAGGGCTTGTGATAGTATCATCATTCAAGAGGTTATTAACAAATTCAGCAAGGTTAAGGGTTCTAAGCCTAACATGATTATCAAGCTAGACTTAGAAAAAGCCTTTGATTACCTTGAGTGATCCTTCATTTATAGAACTCTTGTTTACTTCAGATTTCCCCATAAAATAACTAAGCTCATAATGAATTGTATTACTAGTAGTAGTATTGCCATACTAGTCAATGGCTCTCGTACTAATTATTTCAAGCCTACTAGGGGTATTCGCCAAGGAGACCCCCTTTCACCCTATATCTTTGTTCTTTGTATTGAGATGTTTTCTCGTTTTATAAATCACCAAGTTGATTGTGCATTGTGGGACCCCCATCAAGCTTAGTCCTAAAGGACCGGATCTATCTCATGTATTTTTTGCGGACGATCTTACGTTAATGGCCAAAGCCAATAACAAATCTTGTGAAGCCATTGCTAATACCCTCTCCCTCTTTTATAAGTTTTCTAGACAAAAAATCAATTACAAAAAGTCTAAAATCATCTTTTCCACAAATTGCCCGCAATCCCTTCGGGAAAACATTTCCAAATCTCTTAATGTTTCTACAAGTAAACATTTTGGTAGGTACCTAGGTTTCCCTATTATTACCAATTCTCCTAAGCACACTGATTTCCTTTACATCTTGGACAACATAAGATCTAAACTCGCCAACTGGAAACTAAATTGCCTTAATCTAGCTGAAAGAGCAACTCTGATTCAATCTACTCTGAGCAACATCCCTTCTCATGTGATGCAGTATTTCCTCCTTCCAAAAAAACCCTCAAATTTGTTGATCGTATTCAACGCAACTTCCTTTGGGGCTCTACATCCGAAAAAGCGTCTCCACTTAATTAGTTGGGATACAGTTACCACTCCTAAGGGGCTAGGGGGTATTGGATTAGTCAAAGCAAATGTTAAAAACCAGGCCATTCTTGCAAATCTCACTTGGCGCCTTTATAACAATATTACTGCCTTTTGGGCTAGGACCCTCACTAACCAATATTTGAATAGATCTTCTCCAAAAAATGCCTCCTTTATTTGGAAAAACATAGTGAATGGGTGGAATGTTTGTAACAAAGGTTTGACATGGAATATAGGTGATAGCAGTAGAGTTAGGATGTGGGATAATAGTTGGATTCTGAAATTTCCCCTCTCAGAACCCTAATCCAAGACCCCCTTCCTTTGAGTGAGGAACACATGTTAGTTAGGAACATCCTAATTGATCAAAAATGGAACTTCTATAACCTCTCCTTGTCTATCACTGATGGTATTAAGAATGCCATCCAAAGTATCCATATAGATTATTCAACCACCCCCAAAGACAAGCCTTACTGGAAACCAACCAATAATGGCATCTTTAGTATCAAATCTGCCATAACACTCCTAGATCCTCCTAAGGAACCGCCTTTAAATACCTCTTGGATCTGGAAATTAAAGGTACCTAGGAAAATATGTTTTTTTTCTCTGGCTATGCTACCATAGGAAACTTCCAACTAGAACTTACCTCCTCCACATTGGGCTCAATATAGATAATACTTGTCCGGCTTGTAGAAGAGATAAAGAAGATATCTACCACATCTTCCTATCATGCCCTATAGTTCAAAAATTCTGGTCAAATTTGGGCATCTCCCCTCCATCCTTTACCAATTTACACTGGTTAGACTTGATTAAGCTCATGCAACCCACCATATCCCTTCAAAACCTAGAATGGGAGGAGCTCTACCCCTTCTGCCTCTGGCATATATGGCTCAATCGTAACAATAACAACATAAACAATGTCTCACATGAAGTACCATTCAAAACTTCCTTACTAAAGTTGCGGAATTTAAATACCTCACCAACTTCCAACAACCCTCACAAAATACCAAGTTGATCTCTTTTAAATGGCAAAAACCCCTTAGGGGGAGCTTTAGATTCAACTGTGATAGTGCTTTCATCAACAACACAAACATGGGCGGTTTGGGAGGAGTCATTCGAAACAACAATGACAGTTGGATAATAGGGTACCAAAAATTAACTAATGTCATCAGCAACACTCATGCAGAACTACTTGCGCTGGAAACAGGCCTTAAAGTTGCACTCCAACTTCAACTCCAGCCTCTTGAGATAGAGACAGACTCAACAGAGGTAATCTCGCTTCTAGACAAAGAACATCAAATTTTTAACCACGTTATCTCATCATGCAGGTGGTCAATGGCGCAGCTGGGGACCCCGTTGCTCAGACATAATTTCAGAGAAGCAAACTCAGTAGCTCATCTTTTGGCTAAGAATAGTATCAAGTTACAACTAATGAATAAAACAATCATCCATCATGCATATACTCAGCTGGTGGAAGCAGCCTTGAAGGATGATGCCGATGGAAGATTGTATGGTAGAATAATATCTGAGCAAACTTGTAATAGACTAGCTAGTATGGGTAACGTTAATGTAGTTAATAGCGCTGGTGCTTTTGTAAATCCTCTCAGTTTCGATCCCAATGGGATGACTGGGAAATCTCCTTGTAATATTACCTAGTTTTTAATAATAAATTATCTCTTGCAACTAAAAAAAAAAGAACAATCAGGGATTTGTAATAATTATCAATTTGACAGAAAGAAGACCCTACCCCTCTTTCACGTTTTCTCCAAGGCTAAAAATATTTATTAGGGTCTTTTTGGAAAGCAATGTGTAATTACCGGGAATGTAATTACCAGAATAATAATTATATTATGGTAATTACATAATATAGTAACTACAATAGTCGGTTTATTTGCCACAATATAATTATAATGTATTACCATTGTCATATTTGATTGAACAAGTATAATTACATGATTACATAATTTATTTTTCAAATTAACATGCAAATAAGTTGATAAATAATGTCGTAAAACAGTATCTTTCATTTCAATAAAATTGTTACTTAAATTAAATAAAAATTCTAATAACAACTTTAATTTTTTAACCAACTCATATATGAATATAAGAAAGTTAGATATATAGCATAGAAATAGTTTCTATGATAAAATTTGTACTTATTATAGAAACTAATGAATACACAGTAAGCAATTTTCATGTGAGACAAATACATGTGTACTAGGTATTTAAACTACATATTTTTTTTAAGCAAAATTAATAAATAATTACAAATTGGTAACTAATATCATAAAGAATAATCAGTATCTTGATTATCTTTCAAATAACTAATATCTCAATTTAAAAATAATTATTAAAATATCAATGTGAATTTAGCTCTTTACCAATTCATATGAATATCATATGAAATCTAAGATTTATTATACTTTTTAAAAAATAAAAAGTTAGATCTGAGTTTAGAAGGTATATGAAAGAAATACTAGAAAATAAAACTAGTAAAATACAAAATTATATCTAACAACTAAGGAAAAAAAAAAGAGCAAAATATGAGAAGTTGTAAAATTATATGAAAGTATATTATAAGCGACATGTTGAAAGGTTGGAATGAGAACAAAAGAAACAAAAGAGAAATAGCTGTTGAGATTGATTGAGTATATTTATATACTTGTACTTGTTAGTTAGTTAGTTAGTATTAGAGGTGATTTGTTAGCTTAATAAGTCGTTTAGCAGTGTCATTAGTCAGTTAGTTTTGTATAGGTTAGTCCCCACTATCTGACAGCTATCAATGTGCATATATATTGTATCCAATACAATCAATAGAAATTACTTTGCATTTCTCAATTCTTCTCCTTCGATCTAGAATGTTCTCAGCTCCAGCTTGGAGCTTCATCTCCAATGGAGTTCGAACCCTGTAGTTTCAGTTCTTCACATGGTATCAGAGCGAGGCTCTGTTCCCTAGTCTCATCTCTGATTTTATGCTGTTTCGCTTCAATTCTGACTTGAGATTATGCATCAATTTCGTGAGCTCATCCAATTTTTTGTTTTTACCAAATTCGATTGAGTTTTTGGTTCAGTTCTAAATCTGAAGATAAAATCTTCTAAGTTTTACATCGATCTCTGACTCTAGCTCAATTTTCGGTTTAGGTCAGTTTTCGTTTGTATCGATCTATCGCTTCAACTAGTTTTTCAGTTGTAGTTCAATCTTCGATTCTGGTTGAGATATAGTTTTTTTTTACTTCATCCTCAATTTTTTCAATTCATCAAATCATGGCCGGAGAAGATAACATCGCTGATCCAGTCGTTGAGACGCAAAATCTGGTGAGAGAGTTATGCCACTAATCCTCTATATATGCATCCATTAGAAAATGCTGGATCAAGTTTGGTACCAATGCCTTTTGATGGAATAGGATATAGATCCTAGAGAAGAGGAGTTCTACTAGCATTATCTGTAAAGAATAAAATTGGATTCATTAATGGAAAATGTAGGAAACCTAATTCTGACTCTACAAATTATGGACAGTGGGAAAGGTGCGACGATATGGTCACCTCATGGATTTTGAATTCACTTTCGAAGGATATAGCAGATAGCCTGCAATATGTGAATGATGCAAAGGAACTTTGGCAAGAATTGGAAGACAGATATGACCAAACTAACGGAGCAAAAATGTATCAGCTTCAAAAGGAAATCAATGATTTAATCCAAGTCTCACTGGACGTCACTGGTTATTACACAAAGATGAAGAAACTTTGGGAGGAATTGTACACGTTGAATGCTAACACTCAGTGCAATTGCCTATGCATTTGTGGAGCAAAGGAAAATATGCATAAGGCAGAGTAAGATAGGAGGCTAATTCAATTTCTAATGGGCTTAAACGAGGTATACACAGTAATAAGAGGTAACATCTTACTGATGAATCCACTGCCCACAATAGCCCAAGCATTCTCAATTTTGATTCAGGAGGAAAAGCAACGTGAAGTTAGACCACACAGTCAGTTAAATTTAAAATCAATTTCAATGAATGTTCATGGTCAACCAAATAATGGTTTTAGAATAAATTATAATCAGATGACAAACACAGGAAGTACCTCCAACAGATCAGGGTACAGAGGTCCATGTCTGTTCTGTGACTACTGTAAAAAGCCAGGCCATACCAAGGACAAGTGCTACAAATTACATGGCTTCCCACAGAATTTTAAGTTCACAAAAGGTAGAAATGTAGCATCAGTAGCAAATGTACATAGAGGACTTCAAAAATTTCGTACCAGAGAACATGATCTAGCTGAGAGCAATGGACAAAATCAACATCAACATCAAACTGCACCAAACCTGACCAAGGACCAGTACAATCAGCTGCTGAGCCTATTGGAGAAACTTCACATTGGAACTGTAGCTGAGACCACAAACAACATCACAAATGGAGCTATAAACTTCGTAGGTATATTGGCTTGTTGTACTTATGATGAAATCATTGGTGATATTTCATATAAGTGTTCACATTTACCTTCTAACTTTTGGATTTTGGACTCTAGAGCATCAAATCACATGTCCTATAACAAGAACTTATTCACCAACACCAGAGTCTTGCCATATCGTGAGCACGTGATTTTTGCCCTGTATGAATTACTCCCATAAATTCAAAACAAAATAATTTTTCCATTTGTTTGCAATTTCATAGATTTTTGTTTGTTATTGTTTGCATTTGTCTATGCATGTTTATTTTATTTAATTAATGAAAAATACAAAATATGTTGCATTTGCATTTAGGATTTAATTTTACATTTTAGGATTAAGTGACAAATTAGTTATTTTATAAAAATGAAAAAAATCACAAAAAATAGTTTATTTTGCACTTTTAATTTTAATTTTGAATTTTGGTAGCTCTTCCTTTAATTTGGTTTTTAATTATTTGTAGTAACAATTATTAGGGTTAATTAATTTAATTTGGTAGGATAATTAGTTTTAGGATTTAATTTAGGTTTTAATTTTGGAAAAAGAAAAAGAATTTCGAAGAAAAATGAATTGAAAAAAAAAGAAGAAAAAGAAAAGAGAAAAGAAGAGGAATTTTGGATAATTTGTCTTAAAATGAAAATGGGAAATAAGAATAGAATTGGGCTACTCTTTAAGTCCAAACACTCAGGCCCAACGTTATTTCCTCCTATACCCGTTCCAAAAACTGAGCCCAAACCTGCCTCTACCCGGTCCGCCCATACTGTGACCAAACGACCCTGTTTTGGTTAATTTTAATCTGGACCGTTGATCTCAGTTGATCAAACTGTCCAAAACTGGTTTATTCTCTATATTTAAGTGTCTGAACCAGCCCCTCCCCCCTCATTTCTCGTCTCTCTCACACACCCCATTCTAGAGACCCGGAAACCCTAGTTAGCCGCCCTCAAACCCTCCACCGCCGGTGGCGGCGCCACCACAAACCGCCACCAGACTTACACCAAATGTTCCCCTCCTCCACCTCATCCCAAATCTCCGTTCAATTTCTCTCAAATATACCTAGAACCTCTCGAATCTCAGTTTACAGGTGGAAACCCTAGCGCCGCCACGGTTTCTCCGGTGGCGGGCCTTCGTTCAACCCCAAAATAACACCCTACAACCCCCTTTACCCCATCACTCCAAATCCTCACCCCGTTTCCTTCGAAACTTGCCCAAAATCTTCGAATCTTAAATCTAAGGTTAACCTAAGCCTATGCATGCAAGGTCATTTCTCTAAGTCGTGATGAGTTCTCAAGACTGATTTCACCACAAATAATGTTCAAGAACAGGCGTTTGAAATTATTTGAGGTTTAAATCAGTATCAGTTTCGATTTCAAGTTGATGGGTGAGTTTTTCTTTCTTTCTCTGTCCATTATTGTTCGTCCCTTCTCTTGTTCTTCTCCTTCTCTCCTATGTCGGTTTGAATGGCATGTCCTCCGTCTGAATTTGTTGAAAAGTTTCGAACCATGCCTTTCCCTTTAGCTTAATTTAGGGTTCATTTTGTTAGTTTTTCAGTTCCTCTTTTCAAGTTTTTAATTGTTGTTCTCCGTGTTCTTAATTTTATTTTAGGTTATGGCATGTTCTGTTAATTAGCTTAAGTTGGATTTTGTTAATTTGTTAGTTTAGTTTAATTCTGGTTTGGTATTTAGCTTAAAAGAAAATCAATGGTTAGTTTAGATTTTGGGCTTTTGTAGTTATTCATTTGTTTTCCTTTCTGCTTCTCGTTCGAGTTAGTCAATGGGAGTTCTGATTTTTGGTTTGGGCTTTGGGTCATTTCTAACCCATTTTCAAGAGGAGCCCGCTCAGTTGGGTTTAATTCACTGGGTAGACTTGACCCATGAGGTAAGCTAGGGTAATTGACCGGGGTTTTAAGGGTACTTTAGGGAAATTGGGTAGGGGAATCTCTTGAAACTGATTGAAGGAAGCTTCCTGGAAGCTGGCTTTGGGACTTCACTGAAAATACTGATTTTAAGCTAGAGATTGAATAGCAAAAATGAAAATATCAAAAGGTTTAAAGTGCAAAAAGAATCCCTTTTATGCTGCCCTAATAACTTGCCTATAAAGGCAGTTTTTCTTGCCTTTCAAGGGAGACCCAAGACCTAAGAGATAGAGAGAGACTTAAAAAAAAGAGTGGAGAGCTAAGAATCCAAAGAAGAAAAAATCTCCAACGGCTGAAACCTCTAGGAAAAACACTGTTCCATTGAATTGTAGCTTGAGAATCTGAAATCCTTCTCCTTTTAAATCAATTTCCTGAAGGTTTGGACTTCGAAATGGCTTGAGATTTAGTCATTAAGGCTAGGTTTTGGTGTTTGCTTGTTTGAAAGTGTGTTTGACACTGCAATTTGGTCTGCTGAAGTGCATTTTCTGGGGTTTGAGCTGTTTTTGGTACACTGTTCCATTGGATTTTAGTTCCACTCTGCTGTTTGTTACTGATGCTGGATCTCTAATTATCTCGCTGTTATTTTCTTCACATTTTCAGGTATGTAAAGACATTTGACCCCAGTGTAAATGTAGACCAGAAGTTTTATGAAATCAAGCTGAAATGGCTATTTTGTTCCTTCGAACAAAGGTTATTAGTCTTCTTGCGATTCCTGCACATTTTTCTCATTAATCATTATGAGTAGTTAGTTATATATAGTTTGTAGCTTGTTTCCTTTTCATACTTTGGGTTTGCACCTATGTGTTATAAGTAATGTTGGATTATTGGACTGTTACAGTGCTGTAAGTCAGTGCTAAGTTTAGCCACGTTTATGTCTTGTTTACAAATGTCACTCATGTCTTTGGGGAACTGTCAGAATGTGTAGAGTAGTTTGACCTTCCCTTTATCATGTTCTTTTAATTGTTTAGCTGTAAACCTGCCATGTAAAACTAGCTGACTCTTTGATGTTTTTGGCTATGAGGTATGGATCTTAGTTAGTTTCTTGGCTGTGAGTTACTGGGGCTCTTTGATGTTGATGTACGTTTGAGTCCACTGTGAAATGGTCAATTGTTAGTTGGATTTTACTTAAGCGAGACTGGTTTGATTTGTTATTAAATCTTCAGGCCTTTAAGTTAATCTGGAGGTCTAACAGTAAGCTGCCTACTGCTAGTTATTTTAATCAGACTCTCAACTACTTGCAAACTAAATTATTGTTAAACTGCACATAATCATGCATTGAGTAGTCGGAGGCTGATTTTTAAGGTCGGTTGAATATATATGGGTATTCCGTTGTTAGCCAATTGGACTCATGTTGTATCCAGTGACGTTTTTCAGATGCTACTGGTGGGCCTCCGGGATTCGATCAGGAATCCCTCTTTCCGATGATGCCCTGTCTCCCCAAAGTCTTGGGCTCACGCTTGGGCCCAAAGTGTGCGGCCCCTTGTTCACTAAGCTATCAGCTCATTTGGAGTTGGGTTAAACCCCTTGGCTTAAATAACCGACCCTATCTTGTAAGCCTTTAGAGAAACCTTTGATTGCACTTGGCATTTTGATTAATTAGGCCCTTATCAATAACTGAGGCGAATCATCTCTTATAACACAAGTAGTATATGGCCCTTCATGGATTTTTTTTTTAAAAAAATGTTTGGCTAGAAAATTCGAAGTGTACCGTGCCAAACAAAAATCTTAAATGCACGGCCCTCGCTCAATTAGTTTTGAAATCCCTAGAATTCGAGGCGTGCCATTTAGCAAATTTCCATGGCCCTCGCAGAATTAACAACGCGTTAGTTGCTTTTAGGCACATTACTTAATAATTTTACCTTCTTAAACTCGGGTGCGCATTTCATGTGACCCAAATCCAAATCCTAAAACGTTGGATAAATGTGTTCCGGATTGCGGGTGCATTTCATGTGGCGCAATCCAAAGACATATTTTAAATGACGTTCAATCTTCTTTAAAATTGAATAAAAGCGGTGGAAAGTTAAAATTTGCACATAAGTTTAAAAATGTCTTAAAATCAGATAATTCGGCCAAATATAATAGTTGAACGACCGTGCTAGAACCACAGAACTCGGAAATGCCTAACACCTTCTCCCGGGTTAACAGAATTCCTTACCCGAATTTCTGGTTCGCGGACTGTTCAACAGAGTCATATTTTCCTCAGTTCGGGATTCAACCGGTGACTTGGGATACCATAAATCTCTCAAGTGGCGACTCTGAATCTTTCTAAAAATTAATCCTATTTCGATTGTCACTTTAATTGGAAAAAAACTCCCTTTATACCCCTTTCGAGGGTGTAGGTAAAAAGGAGGTGTGACAGCTCTGGCGACTCTGCTAGGGATCGAACCCAGAATCTCTGGTTCAAGGTTCAAGAATTCGAGCTTAGAATAATTGTTGTAGTTGGCTTTATCCATTGTCTGAATTTGTTACATGACTTGGGACTAATGTGCTAATTGATTGCTTTTACCGCTTTGATATTCCGTGAACTGTATATAAACTGTTGCGAAATCCCTCTTCTTTCTGAGTCTTCTAAATCATGAAGAAGTGTGCACTTCGTGTGACTTCTTTTCTGTTCGAGTCATATTCCAAATTTAGAACGAGGTTCGGACAAGTTGCAAAGCCGGTGAAGCTTCTGTATTCCCGGTACGCTGCCCCCCCGACTCGAGCTATCCGCTCGGGTAAGCCAGGTTTTGAACCTAGTATAACAAGACCTCACGTCGGATCCCTAGTAGGAACGTTTGTTTGCATCATGTGCATTTTGGCTTTGGAGGGTCAACACAGGGGTTGGGTCTGTCTAGGACAGGTGCACCCGAAACAAAACGACCATCCTGATGCATCCTACTTGCTACTTGTGCATTTATTTGCTTCGAACTTGCATGTTGACCGGCTTATGAATATTGGGAAAAGTTAAGGAAAGAGAAATAGCAGTTTGAGGGTTAAAAAGAGTTAATCGCCTCTTCTGAAAAAAAAAACCAATGTCCAAATAGTGACGAAACTCTGCCGAATTTTTGAGAAAAAAAAAAGTGGTCCAAACAGTCTTGTTTTCAAATAAAAATAGTTTGTTTTATTTGCCCGAACTACGCCAGTTTGATTCTCACAGGGTATGAGATACGTAGGCAACCCCCATCGGGTTCGACTTCCTTTTTGCGAAAGTAGCCAAAAGAACAAAAATTTTACTTTAATTTGAAAATAATTAGGGTGATGCCATTCTTGTTAGAAATAGTCGAATGTCCCTAAAAGGGCGCCGGAAGGCTGTTTTTGCAAGAACAACCACTTTTTGTCACTTTCAAAGGTTTTGGCCGGTTAGCTGACACAGCCTTAAAATCTTCGTTTTGAAGTGCTGAAAGGCCGTGTTGGCAAGGCCGGATGTTTTGTGGAGATTTTGAAAAATGGTCATTTCTCTTAAGTCAAAACGAGTCATGATTCTTTTAATTAAAATCACCTTAATAAATGTGTAGGATGAGCACAAATTAGAATGAACCTTTCTCAGTCCGTGAAGAGATCCCTTTGGAGCTACATATGTGGTGGCATGATCTAGAAGGCGGCAGCAGAAAAGTTTTGACAAAAGCATTGGGCGGTCTTATTGGGGTTTTGAAGGTCAAGCCCAGAAAAGACGTGATTGAGGCCTTGATACCGTTTTGGGACCCATCCCATAATGTGTTCCACTATGCGGATTTCGAGTTAACTCCTACGCTAGAAGAGATAGCAGGCTATGACGGTTTCGAAGGGAATGTCAGAAGTCAATACCCGGTAGCACCAAGAACAGTGACCCCCCACAAATTTCTGGACTTGTTAAGCATCAGTCGGGACACCCGAGACGGAAATCTTGCCAAAGGATTTTGTACCTTCTACTTTCTGTATCGACATTACGGGAATCCCCGTGGCTTCGAAACGCCAGATACTGATCTTACTCACGCTGGAAATCAAGACAAGTGGGAAGCTCGGAGAGGATTAGCTTTCATAGTGGCGTTCTTGGGTATCCTGGTTTGCCCGAGAAAAGACGGGAACATAGAGATGGGGCTAGTAGAGATAGCCGACTTTATGATGAAAAAGGGAAATGGGACTATAGTGTCGCTGATCTTGGCAGAAATTTACCGAGCTCTCACTCTCTGTCGAGAAGGAGTGAAATTCTTTGAAGGGTGCAATATGCTGTTACAAATATGGATGGAGGAACACTTTTGCCACCGTCCTGGCTACTTGAATTGCGGTATGACCGGCCTTGAGTGCATTGAAAAACATGAAAAACGAGTAGAGGGTTATGAGTTTCCGGATGGTACGGAAGCATGGCATGCTCATTTGAGATCTTTGACCGCAAATAAGATCAAATGGACATTCGGGTGGCTCTCGATCAACGAAGTAATCTATATGTTAGCTGGGGTGTGTTTCTTGCTGTTGATGGGTCTTCGAAGTATCCAACCTTATGCTCCGCACAGATTCTGGCATCAGTTGGGCTGATACCAGACCATCCCACACGATGAAGATTTGAGTCAGCAAGTCATTGAGTTAGATCCAAAAGTTGCCTTCCCAAAAGAGAAAGTGCACCGGATTTGGCATCAGTGCAGATTCTTAGGGCCTAATACTCAAGTACGAGACCTACCCAGAGGCGAGGTGGAGCCTAGTTATACTGCTTAGTATGGTAAAAGATTACGAGCGCAACATGAACCTGACAGGACCGCAAAGAGACCCCATGTCCAGCAATTCACCAACGGAGCTCAGGTGCAATGGGATTGGCTGACCAAAGAAAACGAGTACAGGGCTACCATAAGCAAGTTGGAAAAACAAGTCGGAGAACTTCAATTCGAGAATAGCTTGCAAGTGGTGGTGGATGATAGAGAAAAGAAAAAGCTAGCCAAAGAAAATGAGGCCCTTCGAGCTCAAATTCAGAAATTGAAAGTAGCGGCAGAAAATCCAGTCCGAAGTGACAGAGATGAAAAGCTCATAGCTAACCTGAGGCAGAAAGTGAGTGACTATAGTTCCGATTTGAACAAAGCAGAAAGTGAACTAGCCAAGGCTCAAAAATAATTGGCTAAGAACGCAGACGAACGGGTACGCCTGGTTAAGCGGTTGAGAGAAAGGTACGACGATGAGGTCGCAGGGTTAAAGAAAAGGGTCATCGCCACGGAAAACAAAATGATCAAACAGGCAAAAGACTTCAAAGTTGAAAGGGAACATTGTTATACAGCATTGGCGCAATTAGAAATAGATTTGCAACAACTTCAGGAGAAAAATCATGCGGCTGAGCAAACTTTGGAAGCCAGAGGGCCCAGCAGATTGGGCGTTTGTTACAAGAAAAAGGTGTCATAAGAGAGAGAATTAGAAACATTGCTGACTACATCGTTATGAAGTGCCAGATTTGTGAGGATATGACTCGCACTACCTTCTTTGTAGCAGTAATGACATTTGTCAAACAGATAATGAGCGACTTGGATCGACTTCATAGGGAGCTTGCATATAGGCCTGCGGCGAGACTGAATGATGTCCCGCGGGCACCAGGAGCATTGATGTATTCATGATTTGTCCGTTTGAGATTGCATTTCCCTTTTGTTAGCGTCTGTCAGTCATGTTGAGTTTGTATCTTCTTTCTGCTAGGGTTTGGCAAATTGTTTTCGAGTTTGTATTTTCTGCTGTTGATGTCTATTTTTGGAGTCTGTATTTCATCTTTGCATCGAAATCTGTTCGTCTTTTGGAAGTTATTAATTTTGAGTTTGTCATTTGTTGTTTTTATTTTATTTTATGAAAATTGAAAATCCCAAAAATGTTTTATTTCGCACTTATCTACAAGAACTACGCTTGGTCTGATTCATGCGGGGTCATGATACGTAGGCAATCTCCATAAGATTCGACCGCAACCAAATAAAAAAAAGGAGAAGAAAAGAGGGAAAGAAAATAAGAGGAAAAACAAGAGAGTAAAGAAAAGGAAAGAGCGGAAAAACAAGAAAGAAAAAAGGATAAATAAGAGAGAGTAAAAAACAAAGAGTGAACAGAGGCAAGAATGAAAAGAAGGAAACGAAAAAGAAAGAAAAGGGGGAAGTTTGCAATTGAAAGTAAGAAAAGGCCGGGATGACGCATGCAACCGATCAAATACATAATGGAGACGATTAGCTGCTTAGGTGCATTCATGCCCAATGTGCGGTTTCTAATCTGTTAAAGCCTAACCGCTAACAAAATTGTTGTTTGATGTATTGAGTCCAAGCAAGTGGTTAGTTGACTGGCATTCTGGCAACTCACTCCTACAACACCCGATCGAAAGACAGGCTGAATATGGCCAACCAGGAACCGGAAACAAGTATTGTCGACCCATCGAAAGAGGTGGAGGAAATGGACGTTAATGCGATGAGGGAAGAAATGTATAAGCTAAAGCAGCAGATGGCTGAAATGTACCAAGCCTGGGCAAAGGGGCATACACCACCGATTTATCCCGCTAATCCTGCTTACATCCCACCATCAGCCCAACCTCCGGAGCCTCTCACTGTGAACTCATCTCCAGCCTTTCCCCTCTACCAACAATGCCATGGCGCCACTTCCCATACTTCTCAAGCTCCACCACTCAAACAAGTCCCATACCCTCCCCCACCAATTACACCTGTTTTTGTGGCACCTCCACCTGCTACATTACACCGATCTTCCAGTGAACTCCTGTTCCAAACTCACAACAACCAGTACTATCCCCCTGAACCCACCTTCAAAGTTCCAGAACTATATCCTTACACCCCTCATTTTGATATCCCGACAGAGACCGAGAAACCGCCCAAAAATCCCGAGCATGAAGAGATGATCAGAAAGGTCAAAAGCTTAGAACAGTCATTCCGGGATATGAGGGGGCTGAGAGGTCAAGTGAGTGTGGCCTATAAGGATTTATGTCTGTTCCCAGATGTTCAGTTGCCAGCAGGGTTCAAAATGCCCAAGTTTGATCTGTACGATGGGCATGGTGACCCGGTAGCACACTTAAGAGGATTTTGTAGCAAAATGAGAGGAGCAGGTGGAAGGGATGAATTGCTGATGGCATATTTCATCCAAAGTTTAAGTGGATCGACCTTAGAATGGTACACCAGACAAGATCACAATAGGTGGTACAGATGGGACGATTTGGCCCAAGCCTTCGCCTGCCATTTTCAGTACAACCTCGAAATTATCCCAGATTGTATGTCATTGACAAAGCTAGAAAAGAAGCCCAGTGAGAGCTTCAAGGAATATGGATTCCGCTGGAGAGAGCAAGTAGCGAGGGTTGACCCTCCGATGAAAGAAAGCGAGATGGTTGATTATTTCTTGCAGGCCTTGGAACCCACTTATTTTGGTCACTTGGTGTCAGCAGTAGGTAAGTCCTTTAATGAAGTCGTGAAAATGGGAGGCATCGTTGAAGAGGGACTCAAGCCCAACAAGATCATAAGTTATTCAGCAATCAAGGCAACCACTCAGGCCATTCAAAACGGTACTGGGGTGTGCTCGGGAAGAAAAAGAAGGAGGATGTTGCGACAATTGAGTTGGGAGCTTGGGTTGGATCCAGGAACCTTCCCTGTTACTACAATCAGCCGCGACCATATCTCCAAACTTACCCCCACACTCCATATAACCCACCACAACACTATTATCCACCGCCAGATCCCCATTTTTTCTGTCCATCACGCACAAACCTATACCCAGCCGCCCACTCACTCGCAATGGCATGTGCCAGCTCCACAAAACCCATACCAAGCTCCACAAAATAACTACCCACCCCCAAAAGCTCACAGAAATCCTCCTGGAAAGGGTTTTCGACCCAACCAAGCCTTTAAGAATGAAAGGTTGCAGAAGCAAAAGACTTTCACTCCATTGGGAGAATCGTATGCTAGCATATTCCACAGACTAAGACAGTTGGGTATGTTGAATCCGATCGAGGCTAAATTGTCGAATCCCCCTCCTAGAAATCTTGACTGCTCAGTGAGTTGTGAGTATTGTTCAGGGGCCCCGGGACATGATACAGAGAAATGCTGGAAATTGAAAACAGCTATTCAAGAACTCATTGACACCAATCGGATTGAGGTTCAAGCTCCGGAGGCGCCCAATATCAATTAGAATCCCTTGCCAGCCCATCATGAAACAAATATGATTGAGATAGTGCATAGGGAAGGGGAGCCTAAGAAGCCTTCGCAAACCATCATGATGATTCGGGCTAGTGAAGCCAGGCCATTTGAAAAGTCAACAAGTGAGAAGCCTGTGATTGAGTTGAACAGGGCAAAAATTGAACCATCTATAGAGGTCAAGAAGGGGTCCTTAAGTGATGTTGCAGGAAAACATGAAAAAGCAAAAGTGGTTGTGCTAGGAGTGACGAATAAACCTGTGGTAATTGTGAAGGGCGCCCCCACAGATCCTGTCATTATCAAACCGGTAACTCAATTACCAATAGTTAACAGCAAGACAGTCCCATGGAATTATGAACGAGTGATAGTGACTTACAAGGGGAAAGAGGTTAGAGAAGAAGTGTGTGAGACTCATGGTTTGGTTCGATCGGGGAGATGCTTCGCCCCCGAAGAGTTGAGAAAAGCTAAGACCTCAAAAGATAAACCAGTGTTGGTGAAGAAAGCGGTGACTAAGGAGGAAGCAGAAGAATTTCTGAGAAAAATGAAAGTGCAAGACTATTCCATTGTGGAGCAGTTAAAGAAGACACCAGCTCAGATCTCGCTCTTATCATTATTGATCCATTCAGACGAGCACCGCCGGGCTTTGATGAAGATCTTGAACAAGGCTCACATTCCCGACAAAATCTCAGTAAACCACTTGGAAAAGATATCTAACAAGATATTTGAGGTAAACAGAGTCACTTTTTCTGATGATGAGTTGCCCGTGGAGGGTACCGAGCACAATAAATCCCTCTATCTGACGGTGAAATGCGAAGATTCCGTGGTTACTCGGGTACTGGTTGACAACGAGTCTAGCGTGAATATTTGTCCTCTCTCCACATTGAACAAGCTGCAAGTGGAGGATGAAAGAATTCACAAGAAAAGTATTTGCCTTCGGGGATTCAACGGTGGAGGGAAAGATTCAGTCGGGGACATAGTGCTTGAGCTCACAATAGGGCCGGTTGAATTTACCATAGAATTCCAGGTGCTCGATGTGGCTGTTTCGTACAATCTACTATTGGGACGACCCTGGATCCATGCGGCCAAAGCAGTCCTGTCTACTCTGCATCAAATGGTCAAGTTTGAATGGGATCGACATGAAATTTTTGTACACGGCGAAGATAATTTGTGTGTGCCCAACAGTGCCATTGTTCCGTTCATAGAGGTTGACGATGAAAAGGGACCATGGGTTTATCAGGTTTTCGACACAGTATCGGTAGAGAAAATTTTGGAAGGAAAGTGCATTCCAACTCCAAAGATGGTTGTTGCATCAGTCATGGTAGCCGTTGAAATATTGGAAAATGGTTTTGTACCGGGCAAGGGTTTGGGTGCATCTTTGCAAGGTATTGTGCAACCAGTTTCTCTTCCAAAGAATCTGGATACTTTTGGTCTGGGGTTCAAGCCTACAGTTGCATATGTGAGACGAGCCAGGAAAATGAAACAGAAAGCACGGGCATTGCCAAAGCCAATCTCGCATCTGTCTAGATCATTTGTTAGGTCAGGTGTCAGAAAGAAGCTGCTGTCAAAGGTTCCTGGATCATTGATTGGTGCTGATGGAGACTTGGAGAAGGGACTCGAAAGGTTGTTCGTCGAGGTTAACATGGTTGAGGCTGGGGAAGGGTCAAGCAAGGCAGATGTGCAATTCGTGGGACCACGTGCAATAATCAACAACTGGGAAGCTACTCCTCTTCCTATCCGGAGGGAGTCTTGGTAGTGGGTTTTGATTTTTTTTAGTTGTCTGGATTATTCCAGGGTCTGTAATTCAAATATTATGTTCCGTCTAGATGGATGTGTTAAAACCCTGTTATCTTTAAATTCAATGAAATGCAATTGTTCATTTCCCTTAATTTCTTCTAATTTTATTTTTGTTTTCTTCTTTTGTACAGTTCTTTTTATGCTGATATCAATGACATGACATGAATGAGGAATCTTTGGCCCAGTTTTAAAGGCCAATCTAACTCTGAAATAATAATACAAGAAATTGAGTGTGATGACGAGTTGGAATTTGAGGATGATGAGGCCTATGAAGAAATTAGTAAGGAACTAAGTCATTTTGAGGAAAAGCCCAAACCTAATTTGAATGACACAAAAGCAGTTAATCTAGGGGACCAAGAAAATGTCCGTGAAACTAAAATAAGTGTACATCTAGAACCTCAACTCAGGAGGAGATAATTAAAGCACTGTTCGAATACAAAGACGTTTTTGCATGGTCCTATGACGACATGCCGGGCCTAAGCACTGATTTAGTGGTTCACAAGTTGCCCACTGACCCGGCATTCCCTCCTGTCAAACGGAAGCTGAGGAAGTTCAAAACAGATATGACTGTAAAGATCAAAGAAGAGGTCACCAAGCAGTTCGATGCCAAAGTCATTTGGGTCACCCGATATCCCACCTGGTTAGCCAATATTGTGCCTGTGCCGAAGAAGGATGGCAATACCAGGGTGTGTGTTGATTATCGGGATCTCAACAAGGCGAGTCCAAAAGACAATTTCCCATTGCCGAACATCCATATCTTGATTGATAATTGCGCCAAACATGAGATTGGTTCTTTTGTGGATTGTTACGCGGGTTATCATCAGATCTTAATGGAAGAGGAAGATGCAGAAAAGACGACATTCATCACGCCATGGGTAACGTACTGCTATCGGGTCATGCCATTTAGTTTGAAGAATGCTGGTGCAACCTACATGAGGGCAATGACAACAATATTCTATGATATGATACACCAGGAAATCGAGGTGTACGTGGATGATGTGATCGTAAAGTCTAGAAAGTAGTCTGACCATGTTAGGGATCTGAAGAAGTTCTTCCGAAGGCTTTGCAGGTATAATCTCAAGCTTAATCCTGCAAAGTGTGCTTTTGGGGTGCCATCTGGAAAGTTGTTGGGGTTCGTAGTCAGCCGCCGGGGTATTGAATTGGACCCATCGAAAATCAAGGCCATCCAGGAATTGCCACCTCCGAAGAACAAGACCGAGGTGATGAGTTTGTTGGGGAGATTGAATTATATCAGTAGGTTCATCGCTCAACTCACGACAACTTGTGAGCCTATCTTCAAGCTATTAAAGAAAGACGTTGCGGTCAAGTGGAAAGATGAATGTCAGGAGGCGTTTGATAAGATAAAGGGGTATTTGTCAAATCTACCCGTGTTGGTCCCGCCAGAACCAGGGCGACCATTGATTCTATATTTGACGGTTTTGGACAATTCATTCGGCTGCGTATTGGGTCAACATGACATCACTAGCAGGAAGGAACATGCCATATATTATCTCAGCAAGAAATTCACACCGTACGAGGTCAAGTACACTCAGCTTGAGAGGACATGTTGCGCCCTAACCTAGGTGGCGTAGAAGCTGAAACATTATTTGTCATCTTACATTACCTATCTCATATCTCGCTTGGATCCATTGAAGTATATCTTTCAAAAGCCTATGCCCACAGGGAGGCTTGCAAAGTGGCAGATCCTGCTCACAGAGTTTGACATTGTCTACGTGACTCAAACTGCAATGAAAGCACAGGCCTTGGCGGACCATTTGGCCGAGAACCCGGTTGATGAAGATTATGAACCTTTGAAAACTTATTTCACTGATGAAGAGGTGATGCACATTGATGAGTTGGAACAAGTCGAGAAGCCTGGATGGAAACTTTTCTTTGATGGAGCCGCAAACATGAAGGGCGTGGGGATAGGAGCAATACTTATTTCTGAAACAGGGCAGCACTAGCTTGTTACGACTCAGCTTCGTTTTTACTGTACCAATAACATGGCTGAGTACGAGGCATGTATTCTGGGTTTGAGGTTAGCTGTGGATATGGGTGTCCAGGAAGTTTTGGTCTTGGGTGACTCGGACCTCCTGGTGCACCAAATTCAGGGAGAATGGGAAACACGGGATTTGGAAACTCATACCTTACAGACAATGTTTGCATGATCTTTGTCAATGGTTTCAGTCGATAGAATTCAGGCATATCCCAAGGATCCATAATGAATTTGCCGATGCTTTGGCTACTCTGGCGTCAATGTTACATCATCCAGATAAGGCTTATGTGGACCCTCTGCAGATTCAGGTCCGCGATCAGCATGCTTACTGTAATATGCTGGAAGAAGAACGTGATAGGGAGCCATGGTTCCATGATATCAAAGAATACATCAGGATGGGGGTGTATCCGGTACAGGCCACAGGTGATCAGAAAAGAACAATTCGACGATTGGCAAATGGATTTTTCTTCAGTGGAGGGGTATTGTACAAAAGAATTCCAGATCTGGGATTGCTAAGATACATAGATGATAGATAGGCTACAGCTATCATTATTGAGGTACACTCCGGAGTTTGTGGACCGCATATGAGTGGGTACGTTCTGGCAAAGAAGATTCTCCGAGCAAGTTATTACTGGCTCACTATGGAGCGAGATTGCATCAGTTTTGTGCGCAAGTGTCATCAATGCCAGGTGCACGAAGATTTGATTCATTCCCCACCATCTGAATTACATACAATGTCGGCACCATGGCCCTTTGTTGCTTGGGGCATGGATGTCTTTGGGCCAATCGAGCCAGCAGCATCAAACGGACACAGGTTTATTCTGGTAGCCATTGATTATTTTACCAAGTGGGTTGAAGCGAAAACTTTCAAATCTGTGACCAAGAAAGCAGTGGTTGATTTTGTACATTCAAATATCATCTGTCGGTTTGGGATTCCGAAGGTAATCATCACAGACAATGGCGCTAATCTCAACAGTCATCTGATGACAGAGACATGTCAGCAGTTTAAGATTATACATCGCAATTCTACCCCATACCGTCCTAAGGCGAATGGAGTAGTCGAGGCAGCCAAAAAGAATATAAAGAAGATACTTCGAAAAATGGTGGAAGGTTCTAGACAGTAGCATGAGAAGTTACCTTTCGCATTGTTTGGTTATCACACTACTGTTCGTACTTCAGTAGGGGCCACTCCTTATTTATTGGTGTATGGCACGGAGGCAGTAATACCCGCAGAAATTGAAATCTCATCCCTTCGGATTGTCGCTGAGGCAGAAATTGATGACATTGAATGGGTCAAAACCCACTTGGAGCAATTAAGTCTGATTGATGAAAAGAGATTGGCATCAGTATGTCACGGCCAATTGTACAACAGAGAATGGCGAGAGCATATAACAAAAGGGTACGTTCACAGAAGTTCGAAGTGGGTCAGTTAGTGTTGAGACGTATCTTGCCTCATCAGGCTGAAGCAAAAGGAAAGTTCGCCCCAAACTGGTAGGGACCATTTGTCGTAACTAGAGTGTTGTCCAATGGCGCGTTATATTTGACAGATGTAGAAGGGAAATGTGTGGAAATGGCTATCAATTCCGATGCGGTCAAGAGATACTATATATGATTTCTTTGTTTGATTGTACTTGTTTGTATTTGGCATATTTTGAAGATTAAAATGACGAAGGCGTTTTGTTCTACTATCTAAACACTTGATCTGTCGTCACCCCTTTTGAGCCTTATTTATTTTCTTTCTTACCCCTCTTTCGGAATCAGTAACGAATATCAGAAACACAAGCATGAAAGATAAGAAAAGGAAGAAAGGAAAAGAGAAAGAAAAGGAAAGAAAAAGAGGAAAGCAAAAGAAGAAGAAGAAAAGAAGAAAAGAAGAAAAAAAAAGAAAAAAAAAGAGAAAAAAAGAAAGAGAAAAGCAAGAGAGAAAAAAATAAGAGAAGAAGAAAGAGAAAAGAAAAATCACAACAACAAAGTAATTTCTATGACATGAACTACGTTCGACCTGATTCCTTTTAAGGATACGTAGGCAGCCTCACGGTTCGGTCTCATCAAAACAAAAATCCAAAAATCCCCATGCAAGAAACTAGGGCAGAAGTTGCGGTAGTTGTGGGAAACCTGATTCCGAAAGTTGTAATTTTAACCCATTTGTATTATTTTGAGCCTTTTATACCCTTTCTTTATAACCCTGTCCAGAAACCTACATTACGGTCCAAAGAAAGACCTTCTGATCAGTCTTTGAGAAATGCCAAGTCGAGCATATAAATGTAATTCATGTCAGGGGCAACACTCTGGTTCAAGCAGGAAAAATAAAAACGAGAGAGTCTTATTGGTGAAAACCTTCACAGGCACCGTAAGGCGACGGGAGTTGAGAGAAATAAAAATGAGAGAGTCTTATTGGTGAAAACCTTCACAGGTACTGTATGGCGACGAGAGTTGAGAGAAAAAAATGAGAGAGTCTTATTGGTGAAAACCCTCACGGGCACCGTAAGGCGAAAGTGAGTTGAGAGATGAACGAATGAAAGAGGTCTGCTGGTGAAAACCTTTCAAGGCACCGTAGGATGAACAAGGTCAAGGTTTGGGTAAAGTAATCAGGTCATGAAAATTCTGGGGCAACGAAGCACGGCAACTGAAAGTTGATTGGTTGGACAGATTGGGCCGATTAATCCGAAATGCACGTCATGATCATTGGTACTAGCTGTTCCACTCAGATAAGTTTCCTTTCTTTTTCCTTTTATAGCAGTCATCTGGTTTTGGATTCTTCTTATCCTTAACCCGCAAAGTCATTGCATTTCATTTTCTTTTGGGTATTTATCTAAAGATGTTTCAATGTCAGTCTTGTTCAAAGCAAGTCGAAGCTCACTACCAACTTCCAAAATTGCAAAGCACATCGTGGTCGGAGCATACTAAGGATAACATGATGTAAGAGGGGGATACAAGGAATCACCGGAAGTTTCATCGGTGAAATGGTTTGACAATGTCATGGGAGATGCAAAAGTTCAGATAAAGGGGTCAGAGGTAAAACAACAGCGGGGGTATAGAACACTCGGCTCGTAAAAGGTCATGGGGTTTGAAAGTCAGTCAGAAAGTCAAAGCGGTTCAGGGCCAGTTCGAAGAAGCTAGTCAGAACAAAACATTGCAGCAGAAAGATCTT
Organism: Nicotiana tabacum; assembly: GCF_000715075.1. Taxonomy (NCBI): domain Eukaryota; kingdom Viridiplantae; phylum Streptophyta; class Magnoliopsida; order Solanales; family Solanaceae; genus Nicotiana; species Nicotiana tabacum. The sequence goes on along the minus strand of NC_134080.1, from coordinate 104,456,570 downwards.
CAGCAAGAATGCCATCAGCTAACCACTTTAAACTGACAAAATTTTCTTTGATTGAAACAGGGGCAGAAAATTCATTTGATTCGGAGAACCTCTTCATAGGGGAAAAGAGCAAGCACCAAAACAGGTTTGACCGTACACTTTCAGGACCCTCCTGGAAAATGGGACATAGTAAAGTTCAGAAATAGCATAATCTAGCACAAATGTATTCCAAAAGAATATAAGTTAGCTTAGAAGTTTGCATGTTCGAGATAGGATTCAATTAGGAGTTTCCAGGACCCCCCTGAATAATAGGACTTAGCTTTAAGATTTCGATTAGATAACAACATTTAGCGTAAACTCTGCTGTAGGGTAGTATAATTCAGACATGAAAGTTGTCACCCTTAAGATAAACTTTGACCTTTGATTTTCAGGACCCTCCTGGATAATGGGGAGTAGTTTAAAGATTCTCTTAGATAGCAAGATTTAGCAGAAGTCACACCTGTAGAAGATATAACTTAGATTTAAAATTGTCGTTTAGTTAAGAGTTGTCAGGACCCCCTGCATAATGGGACCTAGCTTTCAAATTCTTAGTAATATTTGGTAATATGATTCAGTTTAACACTCACATATGTGCCTAGTTACCAAATTGGGGCAGAAAAATTTTCTTTGTTTTTGTCTATTTTGTTGAAATCAGGTACCCGCTTGGAGAATAGGGAGAAGACATTCAAGTTCAGCAGTTAGGAGCCCGCCTGGAGAGCAGGGAATACATTTCAAGTCAGTAGTCAGGAGCCTGCCTGGAGAGCAGGGAATACATTTCAAATTGAAGTTAGGAGCCCGCCTGAAGAGCAGGGAATACTTTCAAGCGCAACAGTCAGGAGCCCGCCTGGAGAACAAGGGAGTACAATTTAAATTTAGCTTTCAAATTCTTTGTTTTGTCTATTTTGAAGTCAGGAGCCTGCCTGGAGAGTAGGGAATACATTCCAGTTTAGCAGTCGGGAGCCCGCCTGGAGAGCAGGGAATACATTTCAAGTCAGCAGTCAGGAGCCCGCTTGGAGAGCAGGGAATACATTTAAGTTCAGCAGTCAGGAGCCCGCCTGGAGAGCAGGGAACACATTTCCAGTCAGCAATCAGGAGCCCACCGGGAGAACAAGGGAGTACAATTCAAGTTTTAGCTTTCAAGTTCTTGTTGATATTCGGTAACGTGATTCGTTTTACACTTACATATGGGCCCACATACCCAAACTAGGGCAAACAAATTTCTTTGTTTTTGTCTATTTTTGTTGATGTCAGGATCCTACCTGGATAGCATAGGAATACATTCACATTTTGAAGTCAGGAGCCCGCATGGGTAGCATGGGAATACGTATCAAGTTCAGCGGTCAGGCACCCACCTGAAAAAGGGGAAGACATCTCAGCTTACAATTCAAGGGGACAACAAATGGATATCACCGAGAGAATAGAGGACAACAAGGCAACAAGAAACACAAGAGCAAGTTTGAAGATCTAGATAGGATTTTGTAAAACATAGATCATAGTCTAGTCTAGCTTCTTTTATTTTTGACATGGTGTAATAAGGGGTTCAGTAAGCAGTAGCAGCAGCAGAAGCAACAGTAAAAACCCAGCTTCATGGTAGTCCCAGCGACCAAACATTCCGGAACTACACTGACCTGATTCTTTTTTAGCCAAGGATATGTAGGCAACCTCGGAAGCAGGGTGTGGTCAAATCTTTCAAAGATGCTTCCCACAGAGTATTCAGACGGGCAAAAATCGCTCGTATCCGCTCACTTTATCTTTGCACGAAAACTCTCCGCGTTTTCGGGCAAAGAGGGGCAGCTGTGAGCACGTGATTTTTGCCCTGTATGAATTACTCCCATAAATTCAAAACAAAATAATTTTTCCATCTGTTTGCAATTTCGTAGATTTTTGTTTGTTATTGTTTGCATTTGTCTATGCATGTTTATTTTATTTAATTAATGAAAAATACAAAATATGTTGTATTTGCATTTAGGATTTAATTTTACATTTTAGGATTAAGTGACAAATTCGTTATTTTATAAAAATGGAAAAAATCACAAAATAGTTTATTTTGCACTTTTAATTTTAATTTTGAATTTTGGTAGTTCTTCCTTTAATTTGGTTTTTAATTATTTGTAGTAACAATTGTTAGGGTTAATTAATTTAATTTGGTAGGATAATTAGTTTTAGGATTTAATTTAGGTTTTAATTTTGGAAAAAGAAAAAGAATTTCGAAGAAAAATGAATTGAAAAAAAAAGAAGAAAAAGAAAAGAGAAAAGAAGAGGAATTTTGGATAATTTGTCTTAAAATGAAAATGGGAAATAAGAATAGAATTGGGCTACTCTTTAAGTCCAAACACTCAGGCCCAACATTATTTCCTCCTATACCCGTTCCAAAAACTGAGCCCAAACCCGCCTCTACCCGGTCCACCCATATTGTGACCAAATGACCCCGTTTTGGTTAATTCTAATTTGGACCGTTGATCTCAGTTGATCAAACGGTCCAGAACTGGTTTATTCTCTATATTTAAGTGTCCGAACCAGCCCCCCCTTATTTCTTCTCTCTCTCACACACCCCATTCCAGAGACCCGAAAACCCTAGCTAGCCGCCCCCAAACCCTCCACTGCCGGTGGCGGCGCCACCACAAACCGCCACCAGACTTACACCAAATGTTCCCCTCCACCACCTCATCCCAAATCTCCATTCAATTTCTCTCAAATATACCCAGAACCTCTTGAATCTCAGCTTACAAGTGGAAACCCTAGCGCCGCCACAGTTTCTCCGGTGGTGGCGCCGCCTCCGTTCAACCCCAAAATAACATCCTACAACCCCCTTTACCCCATCACTCCAAATCCTCACCTCGTTTCCTTCAAAACTTGCCCGAAATCTTCGAATCTTAAATCTAAGGTTAACCTAAGCCTATGCATGCAAGGTCGTTTCTCTGAGTCGTGATGAGTTCTCAAGACTGATTTCACCACAAATAATATTCAAGAACAGGCGTTTGAAATTATTTGAGGTTTAAATCAGTATCAATTTCGATTTCAAGTTGATGGGTGAGTTTTTCTTTCTTTCTCTGTCCATTATTGTTCGTCCCTTCTCTTGTTCTTCTCCTTCTCTCCTATGTCGGTTTGAATGGCATGTCCTCCGTCTGAATTTGTTGAAAAGTTTCGAACCATGCCTTTCCCTTTAGCTTAATTTAGGGTTCATTTTGTTAGTTTTTCAGTTCCTCTTTTCAAGTTTTTAATTGCTGTTCTTCGTGTTCTTAATTTTATTTTAGGTTATGGCATGTTCTGTTAATTAGCTTAAGTTGGATTTTGTTAATTTGTTAGTTTAGTTTAATTCTGGTTTGGTATTTAGCTTAAAAGAAAATCAATGGTTAGTTTAGATTTTGGGCTTTTGTAGTTGTTCATTTGTTTTCCTTTCTGCTTCTCGTTCGAGTTAGTCAATGGGAGTTCTGATTTTTGGTTTAGGCTTTGGGTCATTTCTAACCCATTTTCAAGAGGAGCCCGCTCAGTTGGGTTTAATTCACTGGGTAGACTTGACCCGAGGTAAGCTAGGGTAATTGACCGGGGTTTTAAGGGTAGTTTAGGGAGATTGAGTAGGGGAATCTCTTGTAACTGATTGAAGGAAGCTTCCTGAAAGCTGGCTTTGGGACTTCACTGAAAATACTGATTTTAAGCTAGGGATTGAATAGCAAAAATGAAAATATCAAAAGGTTTAAAGTGCAAATAAGAATCCCTTTTATGATGCCCTAATAACTTGCCTATAAAGGCAGCTTTTCTTGCCTTTCAAGGGAGACCCAAGACCTAAGAGATAGAGAGAGACTTAAAAAAAAAGAGTGGAGAGCTAAGAATCCAAAGAAGAAAAAATCTGCAACGCCTAAAACCTCTAGGAAAAACACTGTTCCATTGAATTGTAGCTTGAGAATCTGAAATCCTTCTCCTTTTAAATCAATTTCCTGAAGGTTTGGACTTCGAAATGGCTTGAGATTTAGTCATTAAGGCTAGATTTTGGTGTTTGCTTGTTTGAAAGTGTGTTTGACACTGCAATTTGGTCTGCTGAAGTGCATTTTCTGGGGTTTGAGCTGTTTTTGGTACACTGTTCCAATGGATTTGAGTTCCACTCTGTTGTTTGTTACTGATGCTGGATCTCTAATTATCTCGCTGTTGTTTTCTTCACATTTTCAGGTATATAAAGACATTTGACCACTATGTAAATGTAGACCAGAAGTTTTATGAAATCAAGCTGAAATGGCTATTTTGTTCCTTCGAACAGAGGCTATTGGTCTTCTTGCGATTCCTGCACATTTTTCTCATTAATCATTATGAGTAGTTAGTTATATATAGTTTGTAGCCTGTTTCCTTTTCAGACTTTGTGTTTGCACCTATGTGTTATAAGTAATGTTGGATTATTGGACTGTTATAGTGCTGTAAGTCAGTGCTAAGTTTAGCCATGGTTATGTCTTGTTTACAAATGTCACTCATGTCTTTGGGGAACTGTTAGAATGTGTAGAGTAGTTTGACCTTCCCTTTATCATATTCTTTTAATTGTTTAGCTGTAAACCTGCCCTGTAGAACTAGCTGACTCTTTGATGTTTTTGGCTGTGAGGTATGGATCTTAGTTAGTTTCTTGGCTGTGAGTTACTGGGGCTCTTTGATGTTGATGTACGTTTGAGTCCACTGTGAAATGGTCAATTGTTAGTTGGATTTTACTTAAGCGAGACTGGTTTGATTTGTTATTAATTCTTCAGGCCTTTAAGTTAATCTGGAGGTCTGACAGTAAGCTGCCTACTGCTAGTTATTTTAATCAGACTCTCAACTATTTGCAAACTAAATTATTGTTAAACTGCACATAATCATGCATTGTCGGAGGCTGATTTTTAAGGTCGGTTGAATATATATGGGTATTCCGTTGTTAGCCAATTGGACTCATGTTGTATCCAGTGACGTTTTTCAGACGCTACTGGTGGGCCTCCGAGATTCGATCAGGAATCCCTCTTTCCGCTGGTGCCCTGTCTCCCTAAAGTCTTGGGCTCATGCTTGGGCCCAAAGTGTGTGGCCCCTTGTTCACTAAGCTATCAACTCATTTGGAGTTGGGTTAAACACCTTGGCTTAAATAATCGACCCTATCTTGTAAACCTTTAGAGAAACCTTTGATTGCACTTGACATTTTGATTAATTAGGCCCTTATCAATAACTGAGGCGAATCATCTCTTATAACACAAGTAGTATATGGCCCTTCATGGATTATTTTTTTTTTTAAAAAAAAATGTTTGGCTAGAAAATTCGAAGTGTACCGTGCCAAACAAAAATCTTAAATGTACGGCCCTCGCTCAATTAATTTTGAAATTCCTAGAATTCGAGGTGTGCCATTTAGCAAATTTCCATGGCCCTCGCAGAATTAACAACGCGTTAGTTGCTTTTAGGCACGTTACTTAATAATTTTACCTTCTTAAACTCGGGTGCGCATTTTATGTGACCCAAATCCAAATCCTAAAACGTTGGATAAATGTGTTCCGGATTGCGGCTGCATTTCACGTGGCGCAATCCAAAGACATGTTTTAAATGACGTTCAATCTTCTTTAAAATTGATAAAAGCGGTGGAAAGTTAAAATTTGCACATAGGTTTAAAAATGTCTTAAAATCAGATAATTAGGCCAAATATAACAGTTGAGCGACCGTGCTAGAACCACGGAACTCGAGAATGCCTAACACCTTCTCCCGGGTTAACAGAATTCTTTACCCGGATTTCTGGTTCGCGGAATGTTAAATAGAGTCATATTTTCCTCGGTTCGGGATTCAACCGGTGACTTGGGACACCATAAATCTCCCAAGTGGCGACTCTGAATCTTTAATTGCAATAATCCCGTTTCGATTGTCACTTTAAGTTGGAAAAAACTCCCTTGTATACCCTTTTCAGGGGTGTAGGTAAAAAGGAGGTGTGACACATATCCCTTCTTAGTTACCCTTCCAAATGGTTATAGGGCTAAAATGACAGAAATAGGTGATATAGTTCTTAGTCCAAGGCTGACCTTATACATGGTGCTGTTTGTTCCTAGCTTCAAATTCAATCTTGTCTCTATTCATTCCTTGACCTTACAACTCAAGTCGATTGTTAATTTTTCCGCCTATACTTGTATATTGCAGGCCCCTTCAATGAAGAGGCCTCTGGAGATTGGTAGAGCAAGGAATGGTCTGTACTTCCTCTGCTCAGAGTGCCAATCAACAAATCCAACTTCTTTTTTCAGTTGTGGTATTTCTAACTCATGTCATGATACTAGAATTGTGCAGAGTGGCTCATTGTCTACATCTCCAATTGTAAATAGCTGCCAGCCAAATAATAAAACAGTCTGTACTAGTGAGAGTTTAAGTAGTCTTTCTGATTCTGTGCAAGCACCTGAGTCACCTTCCTTTGCCACTGTAACTACCTATCATTCACATAATAAAAGAGCTTGTTCAAATGGTTTTAGTTCCTTATCTGTTTCAGACCATGCAAATTGTGTTGATTACTTATGGCATAATAGATTAGGCCATGTGCCTTCTGTGAAAATGAGGGGGATCCATTCCATACCAATCAATTTTGTACCTAAACAACCTTTTCTTTGTTCAATTTTCCCTATGGCTAGACAGGGCAGACTTCCCTTTCCACAAAGAACCATATCCTCTATCCAAATCTTTGATTTGCTACATGTAGACCTTTGAAGACCTTATCACCTTGCCACACATGACAACTACAAGTATTTCCTAACCATAGTGGATGATTGTAGCAGATCCACTTGGGCACAGTTGTTGAGCTCTAAGAGTAATGCACTTGAGGCAATTAAAGTGTTTGTCTGCATAATTGAGAACCAATTCCAAGTTTCAATCAAAACCATTAGGTCTGATAATGGACTGGAGCTCACCAGTAATGAAGCATCAATATTTTTCTAGAATAAAAGAATTATCCATCAAAGAACCTGCCATACACACCACAGCAAAATGGTGTAGTTGAAAGAAAACACAAATATCTTTTAGAAGCAACAGGAGCCTTACTATACCAGTCAAAATTACCCCTGAGGTATTGAGGAGAGTGCATTTTAACTGCAACATACTTAATAAACAGACTCCCCTCTTCAGTTCTGAACAACAAATGCCCATTTGAGATTCTTTATAAAAGGAAACCTGTATATTCCCATTTGAGGAGCTTTGGGTGCCTATGCTATCCTACCATTCTTAAACCTCACAAGGACAAATTTGAACCAAGAGCTAGCCCACACATATTTGTAGGATACCCCTTTGGATCAAAAGGCTACAAGGTACTTTATTTGTCTAGTAAGATGATACACATTTCTAGGGATGTACAGTTTCTTGAACACATTTTTCCATTTGCCATTTCTCCTACTCACTCTACTTTTCCTTCTATCTTAAAAATAGTAACTTCTAGTCCAAGTTGTGCTCCAAATCAGGTCCATTTTGTGGAATATTATGATCAAACTGATGCCTTGAATAAGTGTCAGGCGCAGGGTAGAAACCACCTTCACCATTCTGTCACTGGTTCACCTACATCTGCTGATGCTAGTACAGATTCCTCTCCACAAGACTTATTCACTGTGCACACACATGAGCCACAAACAACAACCAATCTGGACACTGCCACCAATGTTATGCCTAATTCCCCTACTAATTCTCCTATCATATTGCCTGAACCTAGGAAATCCTCAAGGGTACATAATCCACCTTCTTACTTAAATGACTATGTTTGCTCCCTTCCAATACTGAAAAACCAACCACAACATGAACACACACATACACTCAACTCTCTTCTTTCTAAAACTCAACAGATTTCTCTTCACATATTATGCCACAATAGTCAGCAAGTCACGATGCACATTTCTCACGAGAGTGAACCATGTTCATATGAGGAGGCAACCATGAACCCTGCTTGGCAAGCAACTATGACACAAAAATTTGAGGCCTTATATGCTAATAACACTTGGGATCTAGTGGTTTTGCCTACAGGTAAGAAGACCATAGGGTGCAAATGGGTGTACAAGGTCAAGCACAAGGCAGATGGGAGCATAGAAAGATTCAAAGCAAGACTTGTAGTCAAAGGTTATATACAACAAGCAGGGATAGATTATACAGAGACCTTCTCCCCCGTTGTCAAAATGACAACTGTCAGAACATTGATAAGTGTAGATGTGAAGAAAGGCTGGGATCTTTTCCAATTAGATGTTAACAATGCCTTTCTGCATGGAGATTTGCATGAAGAAGTGTATATGGATGTGCCACAAGGTTTACAAATTGACACACCAGGCATTGTGTGCAAATTGAAAAAGTCCTTATATGGACTAAAACAGGCAAGCAGACAATGGTATGACAAACTTACAGAATCTCTTTGTTCAAGAGGTTTTGTACATTCAGTAAGTGACTACTCCCTTTTCTACAAGAAGAATGCTAATTCCAGCATATTTGTGGCTGTATATGTGGATGATTTGATTCTCACAGGGACAGACTTAAGTGAGATCACAACATTGAAGAATTTCCTACATGATAAATTCAGAATCAAGGATTTGGGCAAATTGCACTATTTCTTGGGTCTAGAGATATTCTATAGGACTGATGGAGTGCTCATTTCCCAGAGAAAGTTTGCCACAGATTTATTGAAGGAGTATGACTGCCTGGATTATACTACAGTGACTTCTCCACTTGACTGTACTGTCAAACTAAAGGCAACTGAAGGACCACTATTGGCACCCCCATTCTATAGGAAGCTTGTGGGAAAGCTAAATTTTCTCATAAATACAAGGTTGGATATCACCTATAGTGTGCAACACCTGAGTCAATTCATGCAATCTCCAAGACAACCACATCCTGCATTGCACGTGCTTAGATATCTAAAGGCTGATCCCACACTGGGCATTTTCTTGTCCAACAGCCCTGACTATACCTTGAGAGCATATTGTGATTTAGATTGGGCCGCCTGCCCTGATTCAAGAAGATCAGTGAGTGGGTATGTAGTCCTGTGTTGGAGAAAGTGCAATCAGTTGGAAATCAAAGAAGCAAGACACATTCTCCTTGTCGTCTGCAGAAGCTGAATACAGATCCATTCGCAAAGTAGTTGGTGAGCTGATATGGTTAAGGAGACTGCTGGAGGAATTGATTGATACATGTCAAGAACCTATCCATGTTTTCTGTGACAGCCAAGTTGCTGTACATATGGCAAGAAATCCCGTGTTTTATGAGCGTACAAAGCACATAAATGTTGATTGTCATTTCGTAAAGGATAAACTACAAGATGGACTAATCACTCTGCATCATATTTCAACAAATGATCAACTAGCTGATATTCTAACCAAAGCTTTGACTGGCATCAAACATACGAGCATCCTTGGCAAGTTGGCAGTGAATTCTTCCCCACCAACTTGAGGGGGGGGGGGGGTGTTGAGTTTGATTGAATATATTTATATACTTGTACTTGTTAGTTAGTTAGTTAGTATTAGAGGTGATCTGTTAGCTTAATAAGTCGTTTAGCAGTGTCATTAGTCAGTTAGTTTTGTATAGGTTAGTCCCTACTATCTGACAGCTGTCAATGTGTATATATATTGTATCCAATACAATCAATAGAAATTACTTTGCATTTCTCAATTCTTCTCCTTCGATCTAGAATGTTCTCAGTTCCAGCTTGGAGCTTAATCTCCAATGGAGTTCGAACCCTGTAGTTTCAGTTCTTCACAATAGCGTAGAAGAATTGTACGTAATATTTGAAAAACTAAAAATAAAAGAGAATTAGAAAAGTTACATTAACTTGTAATTATATATATCATTATTTCTCACCTCCCCCTTAAGAATTGGAGAGTATGATTACATTTAATTTCATGTTGATCAAGTAATTACTGGCCAAACAGATATTCCAATTTATATAATTACACACAATTATATGCAAATCAGATTTCAAGATGGCTTTCCAAAAGGCTCTTAAAGTAACATATGGAAAACTCTAACGTTCCAATTGTGAGAATAATTTCAGGAAAATTGACATCTTACTGTATAAGTTCTTTTAATTTAATTTTTGTTCTTAATGATATTATTTTATAGGACGATGAAACATATCGATGACCAAATAATCATAAAAGTACTTATATTGTTATATATATATATATATATATATATATATATATATAACAATAAAACTAAAGTTGTTCTTTAAATTCTTAATTATTTTTTTAGTAAAATGTGTCACATAAATTAGAAACATAGAAGATTGTGAAGTTTGAGAATGAATTTTTTTTAGTAAGATGTTTTTTCAAAAGTAGGCTTTACGTGGCCTGAATTTTAAGTAGGAAGGGCCTTAGGAAAAATAGAGAAGGAATAGTAACTTAAACAAGACACAAACAGCGCATTGAGCATGAACGAAACCAGAAGCCTACTGAGCCAGCAAACAACTTAAAAGGGGCCTCTTTTTGGTATTTTCTTGAGTTGCCCAGAATCCAAATAAGAAAACTACTCCCACACACAATTCCAATTCCAATCCCAATATTATTAAAAATGGAACAGTTTTCTTGAACCCCACAAAGATACAAATCATAGGGGAAAAAATAAATTACTACTACTATAGTTGAAAACTGAAAAAACTTAGTAGGCCATCCGCCATTGCCACTAGATAAAACTCAAAAGTCCTATATCCAGAAAAAAAGGAAAAAAATTATTCTTTTCTTTTCGTTTATTTACTTGCTGTTTATATACCAATCTTCCTTTTAAACCCAACTTTTATTCTGCATTTTGAGTCCTGTTATTTCTTGCGTTCTGTTTGGAGTAATGGCAACTCTTAGTGATATTGGGGTGTCAGCATTTATAAACATACTTGGTGCTTTTGCATTCTTATTGGCTTTTGCTCTGCTTAGAATTCAGCCTATCAATGACAGGGTTTACTTTCCCAAGTGGTACATTACTGGGAAGAGAAGTGCTCCTAGGCATGCTGGTAATTTTGTGGGGAAGTTTGTTAATCTCAATTTCAAGACTTATCTTACCTTTCTCAACTGGATGCCTCCAGCTATGAAGATGAGTGAATCTAAAATTATTGAACATGCTGGCCTTGATTCTGCTGTTTTCTTGAGGATTTACACTCTTGGGTATGGCCGATTTTATTTGTTTTTGGCTGTTGAAAGTTGTCAACTTTATGGTCTTGCTTTATGTCTATCTGGGGTGGTGTAAAATCCAAGCTTTAGGCTTAAACCTTTTCAATTTATCTATTGCAATGTCTTTCTGCTTAAAAATTTCAGAATTTGGAATTTTGAACTTAATCTGGATATGGTGCTTACTCCTTTTCTTCTCTGTCCCCTTTCTTTAGAGAGAGGGAGAGAGGAGAGGGAAGGGGAGGGTGCTATTGATGGTGAAATTAACTTGGGATTCTTCCTTTGCTTAAGAATTACATATCTGAAGATAGACTTTAAAATCCTCTATTAGAATTTTTCAGAAGAAAGGTTTGGCCATGAAAACTTTAATTTTCCCCAATTCAATTCTGGCCTACCAATGCAAAAGTCCCTTTCAGTTGTTAAATGCTTTTTTTTAATTATTATAAATTTCTATAAGTTAAACTCTACCTTGTGCCTCAAGAATTTTTTGGCAATTAATTTGTTTGCTTGCTTTGCAATTTTTCCCCTTATCTGGACTCTAGTTTCAAGTGGTATATGATTTAACTCGCTTTTTTTCTTTCCTGTTGCAACTGATCCATTTTTGTTTGTAATTTAGCAGAACAACTTATCATATTTGACCACATATGATACAGTAGTCTTAGAGTGACCCGAAAAACAGAGTGAAAGACATCTACCAGTACCCACAATTTCATGTAAATTGATTAGCTCTTTGGGTTCAATGGAAACTGCTTCTTTAATTTATCTGATATACCTGCATTCTTTTCCTTGACAGCTTAAAAATATTTGGGCCAACTGCACTTGTGGCACTTTTGGTTCTTATTCCAGTTAATGTATCAGATGGGACATTGTTCTTCCTCGGAAAAGATTTGGTCGTCAGTGATATCGATAAGCTCTCTATATCCAATATTAAACCCAAATCCTGGAAGTAAGTCTTCTGTTGTATCATTACCTCTCATTTGATCTACAATAAGCACATACATGTATATATGTTTTTGAGGAATTATGACTGCTAAATTTGTGCTTACCATTGCTTATTCTGATTTATGATTCATCTTCTTATTCTGTTGTCTAAAAGCTTAGTATTAATACACGGGAAGATTTTCTTATCAGGATAAATTATTGAGGAGTACCAGAAGTATGTTAAAATACAATGGCATAATTAAGTTCCTGAAAAAAGGGAATGGTGTTCACAAAGTTCGTCCTTTAGGAGCCAAATCTAAATTATGTGCGTGTTGCTCGTTCATAGATTTGAATAGTGATACTTTAATTTGTCTTTTAGAAATGTTGTGTTCCCTAATTTGCCCTTTATCTTAGTCCTGTTAATAAAGTAACACCCGTAGGCGCTTGTTTGCCCGTAGAAGCACCTTGAACTACTGTTGATCCAAGCTAGTGATTTGGGTACGATTCGTATTTCCTTTACATCTATGGCAGTGCTTTCTAGTATGAGCTTTTTTGTCTTAACATCTGATTCTGAGTCCATCTGTAATTCAACGATTTCACTTCATCCAGCTGTCAAGTTGATGATGTCTTGAATGTTATATGTTGACAGATTTGACTTAATATAATAACATACTTATTCGGTTGAGTTAACTACTGACTGCCATTAGTTAGTTAGTTCTTGGTTTATAAGGTCATGAAAACAAACCTACTATTTTGATATTGTGGTCCAGTATGACTTATGGGTTAAACTGCTTTCTTGTGAATTCATACACAAGCTTATAGTCTTTGGGACATCTTTTTGCTGGAATTATGTATTTAACTGGCCATAGCAAAGAAACCTAGATTGACAACGACTGCAGTTGGGTGTCTCGAGCATGGTTGGAAGTTTTCAACTGCCTTAATTTCTTTTCTAGTGTTGGAGATTGGGTGATAGAAGCGTCCTATGATGTTGATGTTTTGGTAATGGAAGAACTTTTTTCTGCTAGAAACTGTCTGCAGACAGGAGAAAATTTTAGTAGAGACTTTTCCGTAAGGGGATTGGCTAGGTGAAAAGTTACGCTCAGACACGGAGAAACAATGATACAATGTGGATTGAACTTGTTCTCTTAACAACATGCTTTCTTTTAGGAAAATGCATGTTCATGCTAAAAGGTTAAAAATGAACGAAAATATTAACTGAGCTACTAGTTGATAATTGTCAAGAGGAACGAACGACAATTTCAATATAGAAATGTTACTTGTATCATCCTTTATTCGTCTGAATTTCCTTTTTCTGTGTGTGTTCCTGTTGGATCTCTTGCTAATAAGGAGCTTCAATTGGGTGTTCACATGAGTCAGGTTCTTTGTCCACATAGCAATGGAATATTTATTCACGTTTTGGACCTGTTTTATGCTGTACAAGGAATATGATAGAGTAGCTGCAATGAGATTAAAATTTTTGGCTTCACAAGACAAGCGTGCCGAACAGTTCACGGTGGGTAAACAAGGATCAGTTTCCTTTAAATTCTCAATCCATGAGCTGAAAAGCTTATCAAACATGGATAGAAAATTTGTGCCTACAGATTCTATTTTTGTTGAATTTGAGATAAATTTAGTCCATTCTACAATAAACCTTTGCATATCTTGTCTTTCAGGTTCTGGTTAGGAATGTTCCTCATGAATCTAAGCGCTCAATAACAGATAGTGTTGAAAATTTCTTTAAGAAGAACCATCCTGACCACTATCTTTGTCACCAGGTAACATGGCACCTAACAGCAGGTCTTTTTCTAGTGAGAAGGTGTTTACCTAGATAGCTAGCTTTTCTTGAGCTGGAATTTCTTACTTCATGTGGTTTTGTTGGTCTTATCTCTATTAGGCTGTCTATAATGCCAACAAGTTTGCCAAACTTGTCAGAAAAAGGGCTAGACTTCAAAATTGGCTGGACTACAACCAGCTTAAGTTTGAAAGAAATCCAGAAAAGAGGCCAACTAAAAAGGTACTCTTTTAGCTGATAAAACTCAGGAAACGCGACATTTTCTCTTGAACTTTCTCATGGTACTGCTACTGATTTAAAAAGGAGAAAATTCTCTTGCCATGGTTTTCACCTTTTTTTAATTAATGTTTTAACTTTTAACACCATGTCACATGTCCTCTTTCCGCAGAAAGGCTTCCTCGGACTTTGGGGTGAGAAAGTTGATTCTATCGACTACTACAAACAGCAGCTTAAGGAGCTTGATAGAAGAGTGAGTGTAATTGCTAGTTTGATTAGCTTATTTGCTGTCCATAACCAAATGAAAATTCTGGTCGACGTCTTTATTATATTTGTTGCATAAAGTTATCCTTTTTCTCCCTCCCTCCTATATGTTTTTTGATCCAGCTTGTTCTCTCTCTCTCTCACCCCCCCCCCCCCTCTTTCTCTGAGAAGGGTTGAGGGGCTATGAGAAAGGAGCCCCGTGCATCCAGTGTTGTTAAAGCTTGCTTAAGCCCTGAAGATTGTGCACTTCACGTCACTTAATTGGCACTTTAGTGTAGCCGTCAAGGTGCTAAGGCATGTGCATCTTCACCAATGGATCTATCTTTAGGGTACAATATCGTATATCAAGCTTAGTTATAGTTTTTCCATTCATTTGTCTAAATAGTTATTGTTTGTGTTGTAGTTATATTTTCTTGCATTGCATTTCTATTTTTTATTTTTTCTTCATGAACGCTCTTCTTTGCTAAAGCCCACACATCAATTGCGCTTTGCGCTTAAAGCTCCAACAAACTTGAGCTCATTTTTGCGCTTTTCACTTTTGACTACCTGCGCGCATCTTAAGTCAAGCTTTAATACCGGCTACTTTTCACCAATTTACTTATCCTTTGTATTTATGTTGCCTTTTCTAGTTGACAATGGAACGTGAAGGGATTCTCAAGAACTCGAAATCTATCATGCCTGCTGCCTTTGTATCGTTTAATTCAAGATGCGGGGCAGCTGTTTGTGCACAAACACAGCAAAGCAAGAACCCCACATTGTGGCTGACTAATTGGGCCCCTGAACCACGAGATGTATATTGGAACAATCTGTCTATATCTTTTTTTTCTCTCAGCCTCCGCAAGCTTTTGATTTCTGTGGCAGTGTTTGCTCTGGTATTCTTTTACATGATACCTATTACCTTTGTGCAATCGTTGGCTAATCTGGAAGGTTTAGAAAAGGTTGCACCTTTTTTGAGACCACTAATTGAATGGTAAGAACTTTTTCTCTGCTTTCAAAGAAGAATGCATATATTGTCTTTCCTTTGGAATGCAGTAGTATTGCAGTAATTTGTTTCATTCTTGCCTTATGCAAAAAGTTGATTTAATGAGGAAATATCAGTGTGCAGTGTCACATCCTGGATTGGCTGGTGATTAAGTTCGCAACCATACTTGTCACGAACACATTACTTACTTTGCACTGATATCACTTTTCAAAATATTTAGCATTTCGCTGGACCTTTTCCAAAATGGATTATCTTCCTTTTTCAGGTTCTTATCGTGCATATCTTTCTCTTTAGTTCATCTGCAGGCGCTAAGCAACAGTAAAACCGTAGTGTGCTTTACACATTATAGTTTTTCGCTAGTGCTTATAGTCAATCAGCTGGTTTGATCTCCCTAAGAAATTGCATCTAAGATGATCTTGGTGTCTGACTGCTGCTTCTTTTGATCTTAGCAGATAGATTTCAGATTTCGAAGACACAGTAGGCTTGATGAATATATAAGCAACTTTTTTGAGACTAAATTGCAATTTAATAGATTATATTTGTTGTGTATGAATGCCTACTAGTTTATTTAGTATGTCAGAGAAAAGAAAAAGGACTGAGTTATTATATAGAGGTTCTCCTTCAAAAGCTTCTTTTTTTATCCAAATGTGCTTGTTATATATTTCACCGACTCCTGACTAAGTTCGTTTCTTCTGTTTTTATTTACTAGAAGTATTTTAATTCTTCATATCTGCATTTATTGTATTTTTTCAAAGAGTTACTTGTGAAGCAAAATTTCTGGAAATGGTTGCAGGAAGATTATCAAGTCATTTCTACAGGGTTTTCTTCCTGGTTTAGCTCTTAAAGTCTTCTTGCTTGTTCTTCCTGCCATTCTGATGTTTATGTCAAAGATTGAGGGACATGTGGCGTTATCAGTGCTCGAGAGGAGAACAGCAGCAAAATACTATTATTTTATGCTAGTCAATGTATTCCTGGGGAGCATAGTAGCAGGGACAGCTTTCCAGCAACTTCATGCTTTCCTTCACCAATCAGCTACTCAGTACACACACACTCTCTCTATCTCTCTCTCTCTCTCTCTCTCTGCTCATTCTCATAGTTCACAAAATCATGATGACTGCACTATGGTCATTAGCTTTTGACACATGATAGATTAGATTGGTCTCTCAATGAAAGATGTATACCAGTGTGTGGGACATATTAATGCTAACCTCATTCTTTGATGATGTGGAATTATCTATGTAAAGTTCTCACAATGGCTAAGACTGTGAGACATAAAACTAGAACTTTTTTTTGAATGTTAACCAACACATGGTCCAAGTCGAAGCAGCGACACTAGATTAGATCAAGTATTGAAGAGAAGAAATCAAGTATTGTGTGATCTTTGAAGTTTTCAAATTAAGCTTATTGCTGGAGAGAAGATTTTTTCTGTCATATGCCTTAGCTCTGTTGACACATCCAAGTATTAT
Source organism: Nicotiana tabacum (assembly GCF_000715075.1). NCBI lineage: Eukaryota > Viridiplantae > Streptophyta > Magnoliopsida > Solanales > Solanaceae > Nicotiana > Nicotiana tabacum. The sequence continues at coordinate 104,439,821 of NC_134080.1, read as the reverse complement.
AATACAGTATGCAGTATGCCAAGTGCGTGAAGCTTACTGATGCTTATTTACAGCGCGCTTTTGAACCTCTTGGAGTTCATCTCTAGAAGTTTTTCAGTTTTATGCTTCTTACACTTCCTTATACAAAAAAAAAACACAAAGAGGCTTATTAAACGTACCTAGTTGACCTTGTGTTGTGTAGTTGAACGTAAAATCTGGTGAACTTGTGTTATGTTTCACTGCATTTTTGGAATGTTTTAAAATTCTTGATTTGCTGTCATTTACTTATTTTTTTACCTCCAATAACCTTGATGATATTCTTGCGTCAGAATGGAATGTTGAGTTTATAATAGAACTTGGGTTGTCTTATAGCCAACATCGTCATAGCATAATCAAATTCCATATGGGCCTTCTGGACCCTCATGATGCTTTCCCCTTCAAAAAAGATAATATGCGCAACTGAGGAATCAACTGTATTGTTTTTTCATTTTTTTTTCTTGATAAGGTAAAGGTTTCATTAATAAGGTACCAAGATGGTACAAAAAGTTACTACTGTATTGTTTTTCTCATTTGCTTTCTGCCCCTTGGTGTAATTTATGGATTGTTATTTTTTCAAAATTTATATTAGATGGAGTACCATTTAAAATACTGATATTAATTAGTAAGACATTAAATTGAAGGGTGCAAAGTTGGAGAAAAGAAAAAAAGATTCTGTAAGATTTTTGTATATAGTTGCTGTTAGCTCGAGAAAAGAAGTGTTTCTTTACTAGTGATAAATATGTAAATACACTTTCTGATACAGAAGTTCCTTTCTGTTCTACAAAGCTGTTTCCTTGAGTTTTATAATCTTTCATGCAGGATACCGAGAAATATAGGGGTTTCAATACCAATGAAAGCAACTTTCTTTATCACATACATAATGGTTGATGGTTGGGCTGGTATTGCTGGTGAAATTCTCAGATTGAAACCTCTGGTTATTTTTCATCTTAAGAACATGTTCCTTGTGAAAACTGAAAGGGATATGGAGAAGGCAATGGACCCTGGTAGCGTAGATTTTCCCGAGACGCTTCCAAGTCTTCAACTGTACTTTCTTCTGGGTATAGTCTATGCTGTGGTTACTCCAATTCTTCTTCCTTTCATACTGGTTTTCTTTGCCTTTGCGCATCTTGTTTACCGTCATCAGGTTCGTCCTTGCCCTTTAATTCCTTTTCTTTTTAACTTGTTGATTTGCTTATTAGCGTTTTTAGAGTCCATAGCCGGGAGGACGTCGTTTGTACTGAACAAAAGAGCAATCCATTGTGTTGGTAATAACTTTGACTAACCGAAGGATTCTTGTGGCAAATTATCGGAAAGGTAGTTTGAGTGTCATAATGATAGTTCTACTGAGTGTTGGAACTGATATATACCAGTAACAATTTATAAAAGTTTTCAGTAAATAGTATGATGAACTTTATCATACTCAAGAAGATAGCTTTATATGAAAAACTTTATCTTCAATGGTTTTCTGATTATTAGTTTGTGTTTCATACAGGTAATCAATGTGTATAACCAACGATATGAAAGTGCAGCTGCTTTTTGGCCCCATGTTCATGCACGCATTATTGCAAGCTTAGTGATATCTCAACTGCTTCTGATGGGTCTATTGAGCACAAAAAAAGCTGCAAAGTCCACTCCATTTCTTGTGGTGTTACCTCTTTTAACCTTAGCATTCCATAAGTACTGTAAGAGTCGGTTTGAACCTGCATTCAGAAAGTATCCGGTTGAGGTAAGCTTCAATTGCTAGTTGTATATAAGTCTTTGGGAACATTTCTTGTAGAGCATGGAGGCAATTTTTCATGATCGCATAACTAGATGAAAAGAAAAGCGAGATGCCCTACCTTCTTTTTCCTATGCTAGATGCCCTACCTCAGCTTTGTTGTTCTTTACCTGATCCCTGCTTAAATATGGTTTTATCTTAAACAATCAATGATTTGAGTAGTGATAAATTGTGTGACCACCTTATCCAAAAGGTTAAGTTGCCTGAGGGAACACACTTTTATTTATTTAATTATATATTTAGTGTGCCTGCTAGTGCGCAGGGCTGTTTCCTTTTCTTAATTGGCCAAGTATGTGAACAATTCTTTTTGATAGTAGTGGCGGTGAGACATGAACTAGGACCTTTGTCTGTTTTGATACCATATTGATTTGTGTGGACACCTTATATAAAAGCTTAAGCTATTAGAGAAACACACAATTATTTATTTAATTATATCGCCAACAATAGTAATGGAAATATATGCCTCTATGTTCTCATGCTTTTCAGGAAGCGATGGAAAAGGACTTGCAAAACCGATCTTCTGAATCTGATGCCAACTTGAAAGCATACTTGGCTGATGCATATCTGCATCCTATTTTCCGCTCATTTGAAGAGGTTGAATTGGATGAAGTTAAAGTCGACAAAAAGCCACCTCCCAACAGCTCAAGCCCCCCGCTGAGCGAACTTAGTTCTCCATCTCCAACTCATCACGCGAAACATCATGAAGAAGATGAGCCATCTCAGGTGTCTCAAACATCTCATAATGTCCAGCATTATGAAGTTGGACAACCTGGGGACTTGTTTCACTATGAATATGAACAATCCAATCACATATATCACTATGATGTCGAGTCACACCATCAACATGAGTCACAATATCACCATAACGGATATCATTATTGAAGGTTTTATCCTTTAGTTTGACTGATGTTTAGCGACTCAATTGCCCTAACCGCCATACTTAGCCCAGCTTAACATTTGCTAACCAGGTCATGCCCCTTTAGTTGCAGTTTTTGTCCATCAATGTAAATGCATTTGGGCTACTTTCATTTTCTTTTCGAATTTCGTAGAGAAGTTAATACATGTGTTACATGTCTTATATTCCTCTTTGTTGAGAAGAAATCATTAACAGCAATCAGACATGAATACAAAAGGTGGATTCAGGATTTTAACATGTTAAAATTCTTAACGTTGAATTCATTGTACTTTTTAAATTATGGATTCAAATCTAATATTTGTTGACATTTTTGTGAATTCACATAAAAGATGTGATACTGATTAATAGATGTGATAGAGATTCAAGTTAAAGCGCTGATCTCGATCATTACAAATAGTATTTGCCCCTGATTGATAGATGTAATTGAGATTCAAGTTAAAACGCTGATCTTGATCACTACAAATAGTATTTGCCGCTGATTAATAGATGTGATACTGATTAATAGATGTAATTGAGATTCAAGTTAAAGCGATGGTATCAATCACTGCAAATAGGTACTTTTCCAGAGAGTCCGGAACCAAAATATGGTTCTTTTGGACTCAAAGAACCAAAATGTGTGGGGGAAAAAACTGGTAACCAAAATATTATAACGCCCTAGCTAAAGGCGCTTTACCTTAACGACCGTTTGCCCAGTTAAGTATAACGCCCTTATATAAGGCGCTATATTTGAACCTGAAATGAGCGGAAAGGCATATCTCCTTATAATAAGACGCTATAGTATAACGTCTTAATAAGGTGCTATACCTACATAAAAACGCGTCCAGTTTCCTTCCCCAAACCAGAAAAGTCCCCACCCCCATTAAAAAACTCAAAATAGCGGTCCCCCCATTGTTAAGGAAAAAAAGCTCGAGTGGAGTCCACCGGTACCACAAAAAGTATAAATTCTCGGTCCCACATCCTAGTTAAGGCGTTATCTCACAGTGGGTTGCTCGTTTCGGCTCCAAATTTTCAAGTTTCCAAAAAATTAAAATTGAGGTATTCCGATTTAGTTTTTGTTAAAACTCATGTATAAAAAATGCCTATTAGTTAATTTTTTACTGTGCTCTATGTTATTTCGTGATTGTTTTGCGATTTAATTAATTTGTTATTTTTTATCCGGACTATATTATTAGTGCGCTAAAAAAATTAGTAAAATAGAGAAGTTGTTATTAGTTGTTAAAAAAATGTTAATTAGTTACTTATAACATTTTATATGTTTTTTCATGATTTGTTTGTGATTAAATTAATTTATTATTTTTATCCAGTTTAGATTATGTATTTGCTAAAAGACTAGTAAAATAGATAAATTGTTACTTTAGTTCCCTGTAGTGGTATCTTGTGCCCTAATATAGTGCTTGTATTTGTAATGTAGTGCCCTTTTAGCATAGTAAAATATAGTGCTTTTTAGCGTAGTATCTTTGTAGTTATTGAAATTAATCATTAAGTATCTGTTAAACCCAAAATATCTCAAAAAAGCTGATAGTTCAAAATACAAACTCTCTCCAATTCTAGTCAACAAACGTAAGAAAATAATATGAGAAAACAACAATATTGTCAAACTAAGTATTGTCATATGAATATTTAATAATTAAATCAATAACTAACAAATTTATTTTATTATAGTAAAAAATAGGTGAGTAACAAACAAACATATAAAATAATAAACTATAAAATAATAAACTAACACATAAAATAATAGACCCGTTGAGTAATAAATTGGTGAAATTTTCTCATCATGAACACAAGAACATTGGATTTCTTGGTGCTACTGGGCCTCAAATATCGAGTCCGAAATCAAAATGTGGTTTATTTGGACCCAAACTAAGTATTGTTATATGAATATTTAGTAATTAAATCAATAACTAACAATTTAGTTTTATTATAGTCAAAAATAGGTGAGTAACAAACAAACATATGAAATAATAAACTAACATCTAAAATAACATACCTGTTGAGTGATAAATTGGTGAAATTTTCCTTGGTGCTACTGGGCCTCAAATATCGAGTCCGGAATCAAAATATGGTTTATTTGGACTCAATATAGTAAAAATAAATCGAATAAATTTTAATATTAAAGATATTATAATATATTTAAAGATGTTAAGCAATGAAAAAGAAAAATACTTTAATTAATATTGTTCAATTTACAGTAGTCATCATGGGTGTTCCGCCTGTGCATCTGGGACCTGCCTCGCTAGAGCTACTATTGCTACAAGTCGAGCATAGGTCTTCGTACATATGGGAGGGGCAGTTATTGGCCCAGACGTTCCGTGCTAGACTAGTAGACGATATGTGAGACTTTCTTAGGGCCCACCATCTCCATCCCCGCATAGTCAGATGCCTTCAGGATACAGGTTTTTATAGGATTATTGAATCAACCGGTTGCAGCTGGATTGGTTGTTGATCACGTCTTTGATAGAGCGGTGGCGACCGGAAACGCACACATTCCATTTACCCATTGGCGAGGCTACTAGCACGCTTTAGGACGTGGAGGTTCTGTATGGGCTGCCGGTTGATGGTCATCCTGTAGATTTACCGCATGCTATCAAAGATTATACGAGAGTGGAGTACCTGGAGATGTTGCAGCGGCTCACCGGTTTCCAGCCAGCGAATGATGCTGCATTGAGTGGGGCTAGTCGTCTGTAGTTGATGGCCAGACGGCTAGATCCGGAGGCGATGCATGCGGACATTACAGATGATACATCGGATCTTCATATTAACGGGTACACGGGATTGTTGATACTGCTTATGTTTGGAGGGGTATTGTTCCTGAACACTTCGGGAAACTTAGTCAGCTTGAGATTTCTTCATCATCTTGAGCGGTTAGATGATTTACCTAGTTACAACTGGGGTGCAGCTGTTCTTGGTTACTTATACATGCAGATGTGTCGGGCTAGCATGGGCACCCAGTGCGACGTTGCCGGATTTTTGCCGCTGCTGCAGGTGAAAACATAGTCAATTATTTTCATGATTATTGTATAGTAAAAATATGCCTTAAATTTTACATCCAAATTGTATATTAGGTTTGGGATTGGGAGCGGTTCCCGTAGTTCCAGCCACCTCTACCACCCATCGCTCCGGGTGCAACCTCCACTGTTTCTCCCTTTAGCTAGGAGGTGGGTTGATAGGCGAGGATACAGATGCGAGTACGAGGCTCGATATAATCTCCCCTATTGTAGGGATTTGTTGGATTTACTGGAGGCCGCGCAGGTAAATGTATACTTAAGTTTACTTGGCCTGGCTTTATATGTGTTGTGTATACTCACGGTTCCTGTTTTTATGTAATAGTTCATTTGGAGGCCATACAACGACGAGCTAATAAATGGTTTGCCCGATTATTACTCGACTGACTGACTTATGTGGAGCTCTTCTGTCCCGTTGATGTGCCTCGATATTGTCGAGCATCATACCCCGAGCAAGTCCTTCACCAGTTTGGTCGACCGCAACTTGTACCTCCACCGCTCGCTTGGATTAGGACAAATTACCAGCGGGATGATCGTTCTAGGGTTGACTAGACATATGTGGCATGGCTAGAGGCGCAGATCGAGATTTGGGACCAACGGCTTGACCTCATTCCGCCACCCCTTCACCTGAGCGTATGGATGGTGAGAATGAGTATATGGGCTGGTACCGCAGCATTACCCGACTTTTCGTCGGGAATCCCTTTCATCGCGCTGGCGGTCGGTTCGTTCCATACGCCGGGAGGCATGAGGCGCTGGTATGTTATTTGGTATACTTAGTTATAACGTTATAACTTAGCGTTCCATAATTAATATTTTACATGTTGTGCAAGCTATTGGCCTACATCTGTTTTACCAATTGGGACTGTAGATGCAACAACATACCGGTGAGGGAGCGGCCGCTTTGCTCGAGTATGGCCGCCAAGGTTACAGATTTGGCTTCTCGAACATTGAGGCGAGCTTGAGATGATGAGAGTTTAGGATACGAGGTTGATTATATGGTGCCAGAGCAGTATTATCGTGGGTCAGCAGTGGAGCCTGAACATGGTCGATGTAGCAGGCGTGCCTAAAGAGGTAGGGGTGTTCCACGAGGTTGTGGGGGTCGGCGAGGAGGTGGTCCCCATCAAGGGGGCGTTGAGGCACCTATTGAGGATGCTGGAGTTGATCAGCTAGATGACCGCCCTGAGCCAGACCATGCTCCTAGTGATATGCCGTCATTCAACCTGCAGCTTACTCCAAGGACTTCGAAGGTGACCCCGTCAACTGCATTGTTGATCGCGGGCACTTCCATTACGCGACAGGAGTGGGATCAGTATTTTCCTACCCCTCCAGAACCATCGATGGTTGCTGATGATTGTCCAACATGATATGTAGATAGTAGGTGCCGACTGAGTTATGGCTCATCATCGGGGGATGCTGAGTATCTTTCACATGATTTGGTTCGTTAGTATTACTATTATTTATAGTTGTATTTATCTCATTTATTAGTTATAAATATCTAAAGCCTTTTTTTAAGGCATCATCCTCGCCCGTCACGGAGGTCACTTTGTGCGATACTGACATGCCTGAGATGGATGATTATATTCGGATCCCGCCGAGACCATGGTAAGACAATTTAAATTTTTTGACTTAACACGTACATTACTAATATATATTTCATATACTAAAATATCTTATTATTTTGTAGGTTACCGTTGGACCGACGACCCCTTCTATCGAGCCTGCCAGCCTTACTGACTAATATGCTGCAGCGCATCCTCCGATAAAGAGGCGACGTGATAAGGATGATCCTGATAGTGTAGCCGGGTGAGATGGGATGTGCCTCAGGCCAGCGGTTGCTTTAAAGCAACAGGCTGCGGGACACATTGACTTTTTATTGGTTTTATGTGCATATGACATTTAGTAAATAATAGCAACATTATTTATGGTTTACATTATATGCGCATTATAGTTTTATTTCTCGGGTTCTTTGTTATTTTAATACTACAACACAGAAACAAACATAGCAACTTAACATAATTTAAATTCGGTACAACTAATGAAAATACATGACACGGAAAATATAAAGATAAAATACTACACTCAACACATACATGTATTTGTTTAGTCTCTATCGCCCATTATTCTCTGCTTCAACCACTTTAATTTCTCTTCCAACCTATTTTTTTCTTCTTCCGCCTCTTTTAGCTTCTCCTTTACTGTCGCAAGTTTTCGTTGTATTTAAAGATCCGGAGTACGTATTCACCGTTCATATTCCAAACATAGTGCAAACAATGTTTGTAGTATTCCTGGTTAATGGGTTTATCGTACTATTCTTCAAATCTACATTGATTTCTGTCCTACAAATGGGGATTATAACACAACACTATTAATTAACATATTATATAAAGAATACTAACAAATATTTTTTGCAAAACAATAACTTACAAGTTGTTGACATATCCAGCGTATGCGCCCCACATTACTGTTTGACCAACATGGCTTCAAAATCGAACGTTTGCCACAAAAACACTTTGGTACGTCATTGCGTCCAGACATTTCGTAATGCAAGAAAAATAAAAAATTTATGGAAAATTTTTCTATTTGGTTTGGTTAAGCGCAAATAATAACTAAAATGCGACAGGCTTTTATAGGAAAGAAAAACACATAACGTGGTATTTCACCATGCTATGTTTCGCGTGATAATGATTCTTTAGGGATACATGTCGCGACCCAAATTCTCCCTTCGTGAATTGTCGTGACGGCACCTAGTCTTTACGACTAGGTAAGCCTAACACTTTGCGGAAATGAAAGGGAAACATGAAAATTAACAATTTAACAAGGAAATTTAAATAAGCAATTAAGATGCCGCTCGACATATACATTAGTCACTCTCAAAATGTACACAACTATCCCAATACCCGGAGCATCGTGAATCACAAACTACAGAATGAAATCAGTATCTCTATCCTCCAGAGTCTAACAAAAGAAAATACAGGAAGTGTTTGACATGGGAAAGAGTAGAAGGGAACTCCGAGGTCTGCGGACGCGGCGGATATACCTTGAAGTCCCAAGCTGTCTCGACTCACTGATAATGCGACTGATAAGCGGTACCTGAATTTGCACATGAAAAACATGTGCAGGGAAGGGCATGAGTACACCATATAGTAAGTGCCAAGCCTAACCTCGATCGAGTAGTGATGAGGTCAAGTCAGGCCCTACTGGTATATAAATATAATAAAGCAAGGCAGAATGAAATATTGCAGTAAAATAAAGACTGAAATTTAACAAGAATGAAATCACAGAAGGTATCAGCTCAGTACATAAAGATAACAACGGGGGATCTCCCGAGATACCGTCTCATAGTCCCAAGCTTAAATGTGTAGGGGATCTTCCGAAATACTGTTCCGTAGTCCCAAAGTAAATATGCAGCCCAAATAATAGAAATACAACTACAACACGGAATCATATAATTTAGACTAAGTACAAGTCAAGGAAGAAGCAGGAAACTCACTAAGCATGTTGCACAGATAAGCAATTAAGACACATAGACATGCTGTTCTAAACTAAACAAGATAATTATATATGCTAGTGTAGCTCAGTTAAAGGGAAACAAGTATTTTACTTAATGAAAACGGAGTTTTGCAATAAATAGCCCGTGTACGCACTCATCACCTCACGTACACGACGCTCATATATCAAAAATAGTACCAAATCCTAAGGGGAGTTCCCCCACACAAGGTTAAACAAGCCACTTACTTCGAACCAAGCTCAATCAATCAGTCACAATGCCTTTCCCACGAATATCCGACTCTGACTGGCCCAAATCTAGTCAAAATCAATTACATAACATAAATATAACTACAAGGAACTAATCTAGCTAATGAAATCAAAATTAAAGTAAGAAATTCGAAAATCGCCCTGAAAAGCCCCCCAGGCCCACGTGTCGGAAACGGGTAAATTCACCAAATATGAACACCCATTCACTCATGAGTTCACTCGTACCAAAATTATCCAAATCTGATGTCAAAATCTCAGTCAAAACCCAAAAATCTCAGTTGAATAACTTCTTCCCATTTTCCCCAAATTTCCAACCCAAATCCAAAATTAAATAATGAAATTAATGATAGATTAGTGGAATATAAACATAAAGGAGTAAAGAATCGTTACCACAAGATTTCCCTGAAATTACCTCAAAAATTAGCCTTAATCCGAGCTCTCTAGGTCCAAAAAAGGAGAATGAAATCAAACCTTCGCACTTAGCCCTTTTCTGCCCAGCGATCTCGCACCTGTGGGCCAAGAATCGCATCTGCGATGCCGCACCTGCGGAATTTCCATCGCAAGTGCGGGAATGACTTAAGTTCCCTGAATCCGCATCTGTGAAAGGAGGGCCACACCTACGGATATGCTCCTGCGACCAAGGAGCCGCACCTGCGACCACACCGCTCATGCGCAACTTCCCTCCGCAGAAGCGAGGCCGCTTCTGCGTAAACCACTCCACACATGTGAACCCAGCCTTGGCTGCCCAAACTCGCTTCTACACTACATCTCCCACATGTGCGATCCCACACCTGCGGTCTCTCCACCGTAGGTGCGAAAACACCAGAACTCAGATAGCTTCAGCAATAACAAATTCCAACTTTTGATCCGTTAAGCACCCGAAACTCACCCGAGGCCCCCAGGACCTCAACCAAATATACTAACAAGTCCTAAAACACCATACAAACTTAGCCAAGCCCACAAACCACATCAAACAATGCTAAAATCACAAATCACCCTTCAATTCAAAATTAAAGAACTTGAAACTTTAAAATTCTATGACCGATGCCGAAACCTATCAAACCACGTCCGAATGACCTCAAATTTTGCACACAAGTTATATTCAACATTGCAGACCTAATCCAACTTCCGGAATCGGATTTTGCCCTTGATATCAAAAATTCCATTACCGGCCAAATCTCTAAAACTTCGACTTTCGCCATTTCAAGACTAAATGAGCTACTGACCTCCAAAACTCAATCCTGACACGCTCCTAAGCCCAAAAGCACCCAAATGAGCTAATAGAATTGACAGAACTCTATTCCGGAGTTGTCTTCATATAATTCTGACTACGGTCCAAATTCTAAGACTTAAGCCTCCGTTTAGGGACTAAGTGTCCCAAAACACTCCAAAGACCAAAACGAAACTTCCCAGCAAGTCACAATAGCAGAAAATAGATAAGGGAAAGCAATTAATAGGGGATCAGGGTTATAACTCTCAAAACAACTGGCGGGGTCGTTACAATACAGCGTTTTCGGAAGATAGCTTTTGCAGAACAACAACTTTTGTCCCCAGCAGAGTCGCCAGAGCTGTCGCACCTCCTTTTTCCGCCCCCGCGAGGGGCGTAGGGAGTTTTCTCCAATTAAAGGACAGTCGAAACGGGATTTGTTTGTTTGTTTCAGAGTCGCCACCAGGGAATTTTAAGGCGTCCCAAGTCACCGGTTTTAATCCCTGAATCGAGGAGAATATGACTCTGTCTATTTAACAGTCTGCGCACCAGAAATCCGGATAAAGAATTCTGTTAACCCGGGAGAAGGTGTTAGGCATTCCCGAGTTCCGTGGTTCTAGCACGGTCGCTCAACTGTTATATTCGGCTTGATTATTTTGATTTGTAAAATACATTTTTATTGCATGATTTTATTGTTACCGCTTCTATTTAGATTTAAAGACCCTTCTTTGAATCGAATCACGCGTACGTATATTCGTGTTATAAATTATATTTTAAAAAAAACATGTAGAGTTGTGTCACGCGCACGTGTACACAATAATATAGATAATATTTTTATTAAAATAATTATTTTCGAAATTATGCTTTAATAAAATCAAGAACATTCGCCCTTTTTGTATAATTAAGTAGTGAACCTCACATCTCGGGTTTTTATGAAATTAATAATGATATTCTCCGAGGAATCCCTTTTATTAAATATTCGATCGAAGTTGCGCGAACGCATAATCCGAATTGCTTTTAGAAATATAATCAGGTTACGCGAACGTATCCCTAATCACAAAAATATTCTTGATAAGGTTCTCTACAAATTGTTATTATGTGTTGACCGCGAGCCTTGTTTTACACATATGAATCATATACCTCAAATTTTAAAGAATTAATGACGTGAAAAAGAAAACAGACAATATGTATCTAAAACTAACATTTTTTCGTGGATACAACATTTGGATGTCCATAAATCGAATCGTGTATAAAATTGGGAAAGAACTTAAAATGATAAACAAATTAATAGTTTCCGCAGAATCTTCATTGTTTCATTTAAGGCGAACTCTTCTTCTATATATCTTTTACATAAAATGCCACGATTCGTTTATAAATCCCATGTCCTTCTCATGTATTTTTTTTAGTCCAAAGTTGCAATGGTTTGGTTAATGTTTGCAATGGAAGATAAGAGTCAAGTTGATAAGAAAGAGAACTATTATACAAATTGATTCAATAAAATTACATCACATGCAATATAGTTGTACGTTTGAACCATTCCTAATATTCTAAACTCGTAACGAGCTGTATCAACTCATCTTCCACATATGATTATATATATACTCATCATCATGCCATATATGAACATGCAACTTATATCAATCTAAACCAAAATCAGATTTTTACAAGATATACTAATAATGTAATTTCTTGATACTTCCATTCTACTTTACATTTAGCTAACAATATTACGGGATGTAATTAATGGCCCATTTTATGCCATGTTCCCTACCTTGATATTTCAATCATGACTTCACTTAATGAAAATTCCGAAATAGATGATATTATTACAACACTTAAACGAACTTTAAGAGGTAACAATTACCTTATATTCATTACGCCAAACGTAATACTATATTAATCAACTGAAACAAAAACCAAATTTTTAACTAATGAACTTGAACGAATGAAAAACAGAATTATAATTCCCGAACTTCATTAATTTGTCATGTTGAAGCTTTTCGTGACATGAATTTACAGATATGTACCTGATATTGGAAGCAAAAGAAAATGAAGATGAGAATCAGCAGCAGTAATAACAGTACAACAGCAACAACTGCCCAGCAATAGTAACAACCCAGTAATAGACCGGTGGAGTAGTAATCCCAAAAAACAAAAGCTTTAAGCTTTGAATGAAACAACAACCATTAATACTAATTTCAAACAAAGAAAGAAAGCAAAAGATTTTTTAGTTTTTATTTTATTTTTGAAAGCTTAAATATTTTTCGGAATTTTTCTTTCTCTTAAATGTTCAGCCCTTTTTTTTCTTCTCTCTTTTTCTTCTCAGATTCGTGTGTATTTTTTCTTGTCTGTTTTTTTTTCTCTCTATCTGTCTCTTATTGTCTTTCTGATTTCAAGACTTCTCTTTTATAACCCATCCCATAAACCTTTCAATTAATTAAAATCCATACTTTTTCTCTACCCAACCTATTATCTTCCCACTCATCCCCATTACATTAAATAAACATATCACACCACCCCATTTCATTTTGTCCCCCATGCCTAACATAAAATAATGCAAGATTCCCCCTTTAAATTTTGTCTTGTCCCCCCTTTATATTAAATAACCATATCACAACCCACCCCATTTTATTTTGTCCCCCATGCTTCAAATAAACAATTACAAAATGTACAATTCCTAAACTACCCCTCCAACCCTATTACAAATTACTATTTTACCCCCGAAAGTACTACAAATTACCAAACTACCCCATCAGCTATAACAAACAATTAATCACACTCAACCAAAATATAGCCATTATGACCAATTTCTACACAAATTCAAACAACAAATCTCATGAACATGATTTCTTCAACATTTCAACAATAAATCACATGAACATGATTTCAACCACAAATTACATGAACACAAATTGAACAACAAAGAAGAACTAAAATTTTATTGAACAATATTTTAGCAACAACAAACCTATTTTCGGATTCAACAACAACAACAACAAACAAAGTATGAAGATTTCTAAATTCAATCATATTGAACTTAAAATCAACTCTAACAACATTACAACCAATAATTCCTATATTAAACTTTAAACAACAAGATTATGAGACAAATTCAAGAAATAATCATAAACGATAAACAAGAAATCAAGCAATACAAATTTCGGATTCAAGATTATCCAAACAAAGTATGAACATGAATGAATCTATTTTAACACAACAAACATGACGGATTAAACGATTAAATCAATATATTTCCTTTAACACAACTAAATTCTTTTTAGACAAATAACAAGATCGATAAACAATTATGAACTTAAGCTTGATCTTAACAATATTAACAATATTAACAATTTCTAACAATACATAAATACATGAAACAAATTGAAGAAACAATTAATTAAACTTCAATTTGTATCTAACAAACATTAAACTAACAAATATTCACTTAAACAACAATACAAACATGAAATAAACATGAAACATAACTAATTAATCTTTCGTTTGAAATATGAAAAATTAATTTAACAAACAACACATGAGCATGAACTAAAAATTAATTCAAACGATAAACAAAACAAACATTTGCTGATTTTAGATTCGAAAATATCAAAGCAAAATACGGACAAAATAAAACTCAAAAACTGCTAACCGGATCGAAATGAAATATGTACGTACTGTTTCGACGAACCTCGAATGGGAATGAATCTGTCCGGATTCGACGACGAACTCAACGACGAACTCACCTTCCTTGTAAACTTTGACGAACTCAAAACGACGCTCGACGACCTCGACTAAAACTCAACCGAGCAGCTCGTCTGAAGATACAACAACTGGAACGAAGGAGAAGTGATGAACGGAAGCAGCTAGAAGTGAAGAAGAAGGTGGAACGGGAAGCAGCTGGTCGACGTTTGGACGCCATGGACGTGAAGCAAAAGCAGCAGCTCGGAGATAGCTTCCATGGTGACGCTCAAGCTGAAGAAGACGAAGAAGAACCGCAGCAGCTGAGGCTTGTTTTGGCCTCAAGCTGCTCGACGGAAGCAAGCTGGTCGACGCTCATCCATGGCGGAATGAGCTGGACGACGAGGGCAGCGACGGGCTTGGCCGTGAAGAACAGCGGTGATGGGAGCTTCGAACAACAGCTGACTCATCGAGGGCTGTGTTCGTTTGGTTGTTTGGTTGAGACAAAAGCAACATGGTCAGCCATGAGCGTCGAGCTCAAGCTTGAGCTCGACGAGCTTCGTCAATGGTGGATAGGGCTAGGAATTTCGGACGAAGAAGAAGAAGATGAAGACGATGTAGCCATGGGTGGTCGGAGAGCAGCTTTTTTGCTGCGTCAACTGTTGGACGGTGGTCGACGGGCGGACATGGGAGGGTAACTTGGAACTTGAGGAAGAATAAGAAGATAGGAGGGTGGCGGATGATTTTGCAATTTTTTTTAGGGTTTTCTTCATTTTGTTTTGTTTTGTTTTTTTTTGTAAAATGTAAGACAAAAGGGGTTTAGGTCTTTTGGGTTATGGACTGGGTCGATCCAGTTCGAAATGGACTGGGTCGTAGGGAAGATTGGGCCATTTTTGGGCCTGTGGCTTGAAATTGAAGAAGAGGCCTAATTTCGACTTTCTTTATATTTTCGCTCTCTTTTCTTCTTTTATTTTTCTAAGACTAAATTATAAAAATACTTAAACTATTATTAAGAACTAAATTAAGTTATAAAAGCGCAAATTAACTCCCAATATCAATTAACACACAATTAAATAATAATTAAGCATGAAATTGTATATTTGGACACTAAATGCTAAAAATGCAAACGATGCCTATTTTTGTAATTTTTAATTTTTGTAAAACAAATTTAATTACTAACAATTGTAGAATTAAATCCTACATGCAAAATGCGACATATTTTCGTATTTTTTATTAATTTAGCAAAATAAACACGCACAGACAAATACAAATAATTATTCAAAATATCACAAAATATCACAAAATTGCACACCAAAGAAAAATCATTTTATTTTTGGATTTTTTGGGAGTAATTCTCATATTGGGCAAAAATCACGTGCTTACAGCTGCCCCTCTTTGCCCGAAGACACGAAGGGTTTTCGTGCAAAGATAAAGCGAGCGATTTTTGCCCATCCGAGTACTCCGTGTGAAGCATTTTTTTGAAAAAGATTTAACCGAACCTTTGCTTCAAAGGTTTCCTACATATCCTGGGCTAAACAGGAATCAGGTCAATGTAGTTCGGGAAGTTTTGGTAGCTGGGACTACCGTGGGACTGCATTGTTACTGTTGTTGCATGCTATTACCACTGCTTACCGATCTCCTTGTTACACCATGCTTAAAAGAAAACAAGAAGCTAGGCTAGAGTACAATTTGTTTTTGTTGCCTTGCTTCCTTGTCTGCTTGCATTTCTTCCGGTGCTTTTCTTCTTTTGACACATGTACTTGAGTTTGTACTGTGACCTCTTGTTGCAACCTTCTGCTTTCCGGTGCTGGGGATTTTTATTGTTTCCTGCTGGGGATTCCTATTGTAACCCTCTGTTTTATTGTCCTCTGACTTGATCTTGAAATGTATGCCTCTGTTATCTAGGCGGGCTCCCAACTTCAATACTTGAAAATTAAAGACTTGAAATGTATGCCTCTGTTATCTGGGCGGGCTCCCAACTTCAATGCTTGAAATGTAAAGACTGAAATGTATGCCTCTGTTGTCTGGGCGGGCTCCCAACTTCGACGCTTGAAATATAAAGACTGAAATGTATGCCTCTGTTATCTGGGCGGGCTCCCAACTTCAATGCTTGAAATGTAAAGACTGAAATGTATGCCTCTGTTATCTGGGCGGGCTCCCAACATCAATAACAACTTTAGAAATAAACGTCATTCCTCTCTTCAGGCGGGCTCCTGACTTCAACAACAACTTTGAAAATAATCGCCATTCCTCTCTTCAGGCGGGCTCCTGACTTCAACCAATACATCGCCATTCCTTTCTTTAGGTTGGCAAGATTTCAACAAAAAACGCCTTTCCTCTCTTCAGGCGGGCTCCTGACTTCAACAACAACTTTGAAAATAATCGTCATTCCTCTCTTCAGGCGGGCTCCTGACTTCAACCAATACATCGCCATTCCTTTCTTTAGGTTGGCAAGATTTCAACAACTTTTAAAAACGCCTTTCCTCTCTTCAGGCGGGCTCTTGACTTCAACAACAACTTTGAAAATAATCGCCATTCCTCTCTTCAGGCGGGCTCCTGACTTCAGCCAATATATCGCCATTCCTTTCTTTAGGTTGGCAAGATTTCAACAACTTTTAAAAATGCCTTTCCTCTCTTCAGGCGGGCTCCTGACAACAACTTTGAAAATAATCGTCATTCCTCTCTTCAGGCGGGCTCCTGACTTCAAACCATACATCGCCATTCCTTTCTTTAGGTTGGCAAGATTTCAACAACTTTTTAAAACGCCTTTCCTCTCTTCAGGCGGGCTCCTGACAACAACTTTGAAAATAATCGCCATTCCTCTCTTCAGGCGGGCTCCTGACTTCAAACCATACATCGCCATTCCTTTCTTTAGGTTGGCAAGATTTCAACAACTTTTTAAAACGCCTTTCCTCTCTTCAGGCGGGCTCCTGACTTCAACAACAACTTTGAAAATAATCGCCATTCCTCTCTTCAGGCGGGCTCCTGACTTCAACCAATACATCGCCATTCCTTTCTTTAGGTTGGCAAGATTTCAACAACTTTTAAAAATGCTTTTCCTCTCTTCAGGCGGGCTCCTGACAACAACTTTGAAAATAATCGCCATTCCTCTCTTCAGGCGGGCTCCTGACTTCAAACCATACATCGCCATTCCTTTCTTTAGGTTGGCAAGATTTCAACAACTTTTTTTTAAAAAAAACGCCTTTCCTCTCTTCAGGCGGGCTCCTGACTTCAACAACAACTTTGAAAATAATCGCCATTCCTCTCTTCAGGCGGGCTCCTGACTTCAACCAATACATCGCCATTCTATTCTTCAGGGGGGCTCCTGATTTCAACCAATAAATCGCCATTCTATTCT